>NC_092373.1:123094072-123411202 GCF_030028105.1 Mobula birostris | reverse complement strand
AAACTTGGAGACGTTGGGGAAATAATTAAAAATGGGGTGGATTCATAGGGTTAATAACATTCCAGAGAATATGATTGTTACTGAAACTGAGAAGGCTGAGTTACTGACTTGGGCATTTGCTGCAATACGTAATCAAGACAATTTAAGTGAAGAGACTAAAGAAAGTAGGAATAAGGCTCCAAATGAATACCCTGATGTGTTGGAAGCCAGCTGTAGCAATTATTGTCACCACGGTTCGGATATGGCCCGAGTGTGGAGTGAAAGACACTGAAGCAGGTCGATAGTTCATCGAACTTTAATGCGAACAGTGTTCGAGGGAAAATAAAACAATCAGCGCTCAGCCAAACAGGGCCGTTAACTAAAACTCTCAAATGGGAAACGAAGCCTACGCTGCGGCTGAAAAGAACATGTAATTATTAAACGAATACCGCTAGTCTTTGGGGTCAGTTGACTCCACAGTCCAATTTCTCAGACAAGGCCGATGCAAAACAAAAGCGAAGCATTGCTATGCTCTGTCCAAGTCTCGACAAGCACTACGACAACAAGTATGGAGATAAATACTATCACGATTAAATAATAATTAGCTGACACGTGCAAATACACAAGGGCAATTGCCTTATCTACTGTGCTGTCGAATCCGTTGTTGTGACAATTATAGTATTAGTGATGTACAGGTCAGATGGTTCCAGAAAAGGATGATACAGTATATGTTATTGGATGTTTAGACATATGGTCGATAACTCTCTTAAGATAATAATAAAAAAATTTTTGAATTTTATTTGAAATGTAGAACATCGTCCCTCCTCATGGTAAATGGCAGTAGTAGTGCCTGTTCAAAAACCTGGAAAACTCCATTTGATCCTTCTAGTTATACACCAATATCACTAACGTCCCATTTGTGTAAACTTATGAAACTTAGATTATGAAGACATGCAGTCCTCTTTTATCGTCATTTAGTAAGGTATGCATATTAAGAAATGATACAATATTTCCTCTGGTGTGATATCACAAAACACAAGACAGACCAAGACTGAAAAAAACTAACAAAACCACGTAATTATAACATATAGGTACAACAGTGCAACAATACCATAACTTGATGAAGAAGTCCATGAGCACAGTAAAAAGTTCAAAGTCTCTCAAATGTCCCGCATCTCACGCAGACAGGAGAAGGAAGAAAACTCTCCCTGCCATGCCTGACCACAATCCGACTTCGAGTCATCCGAAAACTTTGAGCCTCCGATCAGCTCTCTGACACCAAGTACTGAGCGCCATCTCTATCCGAACGATTCGACCTCAATCTCGGTCGCCAACAGCAGGCAAAGCCGGGGATTTTGAGGCCTTCCCTCTGAAAGATTCAAGATTGCACAGTAACAACAGGAGCGAACTGGCGTTTCAGAAATTCCTCCAGATGTACCTCTGTGCTTTCACATCTGTCTCCATCAAATCAGAATTGTCCATGGCCCCTATTTAACTGATACAATATCATTTTTCACCGGAGGGCTGCGCACGCACGGCGCGCTGCTCTCTCCTCCCCCCGCCTTTTGTAGTTAAAACTTGTGTTAGCTAAAACTTATGGTAATAAAGTGGTTGAATTATATTTTGAAAAAAGGAGGTGACATAGCGTTTCATCAGAGCAGATTTCAGAAGGGTAGAATGACATTTGATTCAGTTTTATGTTTGGAAGATGATATTTAGAAAGCACAGGTAAGTAAAGAAGTTGTAATAGCAGCATTTTTTGATATAGAAAAAGCATATGATATGTTAAGGAGGGAGAGTCTTTTGATTAAATTATGGAAATAAGGAGTGGGAGGAAGGCTAAATAATTTTCTTCTGAGTTTCTTATTTGGACAGTCAATGCAGGAAAGCTATATTCAGGCTTCTATGATATAGGGAATGGCTCTTCACAAGGTAGTATTTGCAGCCCTTTATTGTTTAATATTATGATTAATGATATTTTCTCTGAGATAGGCACTGGGGTGGATAAATCACTTTTTGCAGATGATGGAGCTTAATGGAATTGAGGAAAAAAATTCAATTTAACTGTATATAGGATGTAGTTAGTGATTAATAAGGTCGAACAGTGGACAAATAGATGGGATTTTGAGCTTTTGTAACTAAAACACAAGTTTTATGTTTTACAAAGAGGATCAATAGACCTGCACTTAATTTGAAATTATATAGTCAAACTCTTGAAGAAGTGTCAGTGGTAAGATTTCCTGGCATGCGGCTGGATAACAAGCTGACATGGAAGCACCATATCAGTAAGGTAATCGACAAATGTAAAGGGGCTTTAGAGGTTGACAATTTTCATTTAAAAACTTTACTAAGTTATAGAAGTGACCTTAATTTAATTCACAATATTGTCTCCCATTATTTAAAATATACAGGGCTTTTTGGATTAATTTAGTTTTCAGTTGATAAAGAACTAGTAGGGGTTTTATTTCTTCTACACCACACTCCAGTCCAGTTGGTGACAGTAATGCACCTTGAAGTTAGACTGCCAATCGCCACTAAAAGTCAGAAGAATATGTTCCTCACATTCATATGCCTATGAACACACCTCTTAAAAGTCCCTAATGTTTCTGCCTCTACCACCACTCTATGCAGCGAAGCCAGACACCCACAACTCTATCTAAAAAAAATTGCCCCTCACATCCCCTTTGTAATGACCTCTCTTACTTTAAATACTTCTCTCTGGTATTAGGTATTTCAACACTGGGAAAGAGATATCCTCTGTCCACTCCATCTGTGACTCTCATAATCTTTTAAAGCTCCATCAGATTTCCACTCGCTTCCTTCGCTCCTGAGAAAAAACAACCTTAAGTTTGTCCAACCTCTCATTATAGCACATGCCCTCTAAAGCAGTCAACATCCTGGTAACCTTCTTCTGCATCCTCTCCACAGATTCAACATCCTTCCTATAATGGGTGACTAGAACTATATGCAATACTCCAGATGAGGCCTAACTAGAGTGGCCAATTCCCCATGGATTCCACGCATCTTAATCTTCTCTAGATGAGTCATCCACCTTACTAAAATCCATATAGAAAACATTCACAGCTCAACCTTCATCAATCACCCTCTTCACCTCATCAAAAAGCTCAATCAAGTTAGTACGACACGATTTGCCCCACACAAAACGGTGCTGGCTCTCCCTCATAAGGCCATGGTTTTCCAAATACTCATAAAATCTATCCTTAAGAATTCTCAAACACGAGGAAATCTACAGATGCTGGAAATCCAAGCAACACACACAAAATGCTGGTGAATGCAGCAGGACAGGCAGCATCTATAGGAAGAAGCACAGTCGACGTTCTGGGCTAAGACCCTTTGTCAGGACTAACTGAAAGAAGAGATAGTAAGAGATCTGAAAGTGGGAGGGGGAGGGGGAGATCCGAAATGATAGGAGAAGACAGGAGGGGGAGAGATGGAGCTAAGAGCTGGAAAGTTGACTGGCAAAAGGGATACAAGGCTGGAGAAGAGAGATGATCATGGGACGGGAAGCCTAGTGAGAAAGAAAGGGGGAGGGGAGTGCCAGAGGAAGATGGAGAGCAGGCAAGGAGTTATTGTGAGAGGGACAGGGAGAGAGAAAAAAAGAGAGAAAATAAAGGAAAAAAGAAAAATAAACAAACAAACAAATAAATAAATTAGGGGGTAATAACGGGAGGAGGGGCATTAACAGAAGTTAGAGAAGTCAATGTCCATGCCATCAGGTTGGAGGCTACCCAGACGGAATATAAGGTGGTTTTCCTCCAACCTGAGAGTGGCTTCATCTTGACAGTAGAGGAGGCCATGGATTGACATATCAGAATGGGAATGGGACGTGGAATTAAAATGTGTGGCCACTGGGAGATCCTGCTTTCTCTGGTGGACAGAGCGTAAGTGTTCAGTGAAACGGTCTCCCATTCTGCATCGGGTCTCGCCAATGTATAGAAGGCCACATCGGGAGCACCGGACGCAGTATATCACCCCAGCCGACTCACAGGTGAAGTGTCGCCTCACCTGGAAGGACTGTCTGGTACCCTGAATGGTGGTGAGGGAGGAAGTGTAAGGGCATGTGTAGCACTTGTTCTGCTTACAAGGATAATTGCCAGGAGGGAGATCGGTTGGAAGGGATGGGGGGGTCGAATGGACAAGGGGGTTGCGTAGGGAGCGATCCCTGTGGAAAGCAGAAGGGGGGGAAGGAAAGATGTGCCTAGTGGTGGGATCCCGTTGGAGGTGGCGGAAGTTACGGAGAATAATGTGTTGGACCCGGAGGCTGGTGGGGTGGTAGGTGAGGACCAGGAGAACCCTATTCCTAGTGGGGTGGCAGGAGGATGGAGTGAGAGCAGATGTGCGTGAAATGGGGGAGATGCGTTTAAGAGCAGAGTTGATGGTGGAGGAAGGGAAGCCCCTTTCTTTAAAAAAGGAAGACATCCCCTTCGTCCTGGAATGAAAGGCCTCATCCTGAGAGCAGATGTGGCGAGAAGGGGACGGCATTTTTGCAAGAGACAGGGTGGGAAGAGGAATAGTCCAGATAGCTGTGAGAGTCCGTAGGCTTATAGTAGACATCAGTAGATAAGCTGTCTCCAGAGAGAGAGACAGAAAGATCAAGAAAGGGAAGGGAAGTGTCGGAAATGGACCAGGTAAATTTGAGGTCAGGGTTGGAGGCAAAGTTAATGAAGTCAATGAGCTCAGCATGCGTGCAGGAAGCAGCACCAATGCAGTCATCGATGTAGCGAAAGAAAAGTGAGGGACAGATACCAGCATAGGCTTGGAACATGGACTGTTCCACAAAGCCTTGAACTCCAGGCCGGGTCTTCTCGTGCTACTATTGTTACTCCTATCTCCCCTTCCCTTACCACCACTCTGCAACCCCGTCTCCCTCAGATCCCATCATCAGCGGCTGGGCCCTCAAATAGTGTTGCTATTTTATATTGAGTTTCTCCACTCAAGAATCGGCAAATTGATTACCAGGTGCAGAGCCACTCTTGTTCTCTTCGATGTTCCGGCTCCCCCTACGCTTCAGCACATGACACCCGTGAGAATCTGTGTCTGCAGGGCCTCGCAAGCCCCAAAGGCAGTCGACTTCAGGCTGAACCTGGACATGCCGAAACGCAGCCAATCAGTGTGCTCCAGGATCAGCAGCCGTATCTGGAGCTGCAGCTCGATGACCTCGGACTCACACGGAAGAAAGTAGAGGTGATAGATCAGAGCTACAGGGAGGTAGTCAGCCCTTCGTTGCAGGAGACAGGTAACTGCATGACTATTGCAAGAAGGAAGGGCAGAGTACACCTGCAGCCGTTCCCTCAATAATAAGCACAGGTTGACCACCAGAAATCCGGAGTGACTGGGATATGTGCAGGTGCTGGATTAGTGATGTTGCTGAATCACAGGTGGTTAGGGTTAGGATTAAATAAATAAACACCTCTAACCCACTTGATGATTACCTTACCCTTGGATCATAAAGAAAAAAGAAACAACAAATGAAAAAATTCTTTCATAAATTCCTGTACTGGTCTGCCAGAATGAACTGTACTCAATAGCCACTTCATAAATAGGGACCGATATTTAACCTTCAAAGAGTGTAATGTGCCATTGTCCAGGGGTTGAATTAATGATGTACAGTTAGGTGGCAGGTAGATATGATAAACATTATTCTTTACCATGAGTTTCACTTTTCGATGAGCGGGGCAGTTATCTAAAATCAGCATTATAGTACAATTTTTGTCCAGACCAACAGAGTCACAGCAAGTTCTCGGTTCTGGAGCAAAGTAATGTTCAAACGATTCCAATGTCATGTCAGTTGTAATCCGTCCTTTTTCGTTGGCATGGTAAATTACCGGAAATTGCTTTGTACCTTTGAAAGCTGTGGGACGTAAATTTTTGCCAATGACTAATAACTCACACCTATGGGTTCCTGCAGCGTTAGGGCAGCTCAACCAGTGACACGGTCTTTTGACGCTTTATAATCTGTTGGTGATTCTACATCCTCTCGTCAGTGTTCGCCTTGGAGTACAATGTAAATATAAGGCAGTTTCATCTGCTTGGGACTTAAATTTTCATCAGAAGCTAACTTAGCAAACTCATCAACAAACTCAACAGCTGCTTCCTTATCTGCTGACCATTTTTCACCACACATTACATGAAATTTTATACCATGTCACTGCTTGAAACACCAAAGTCACCCGTTACTGTAATCACACTCATAATCCAGTCCTAATTCTTCATGAAATAATTTTGTTTGCTCCTTCATCATCTCTCCTGACAGTTTTACACCTTCGCGGGCATGGAATTTATATCACTTTATGAGAACTTTATCTAGTTGTGAACATATTCCATCTTTAAATGTTTTCCTTATGCACATGTTTTTTTTGATTCGCTGCCAGCAAAGAACTGGAGCAATTTTTCTTTTTGTTCCTTTATATCATAATCTGTGGAAGAGCTAATGTTATACAAGTCGTAACACACATCAAAGTTGCTGGTGAATGCAGCAGGCCAGGCAGCATCTCTAGGAAGAGGTACAGTCGACGTTTCGGGCCGAGACCCTTCGTCAGGGCTAACTGAAGAAAGAGCTAGTAGATGCTGCCTGGCCTGCTATTTCCACCAGCAACTTTGATGTATGTTGCTTGAATTTCCAGCATCTGCAGAATTCCTCGTGCTTACGTTATACAAGTCACATATGCTTTTCACAGTCACACCTCTATAGAGTGTTTTCAGAACTTCCACCTTATCTTGTATAGATAACGTATGGTGTTTGCGCTTTACACCACGAGAAGCAGTTGCTTTATTCAATGAAAACAAGACTGGGGCTAGGTTGGCACAGGTTATAAAAATAAATGCAGAAAAGCACAGGGGAACGATCCGCTTCCTTTAAAGACCGTAGCAACAGCTGATTTTGCTAATGGTGCCACCAAAGCAGTGGAAACAAGAGAAAATCTGAAGATGCTGGAAATCCAAGCAATACACACAATATGGTGAGGAACTCAGCAGGCCAGGAAGCATCTATGGAAGAGAGTACAGTTGATATTTTGGGCTTTGGCAGGACTAGAGGGAAAAAAAGCTGAGGAGTAGATTTAAAAGGTGGGGTGAGGAAAGAGAGAAATACAAGGTGATAGGTGAAACCTGAAGGGAGAGGGATGAAGTAAAAAGCTGGAAAGTTGATTGGTGAAAGAAACAGAAGGCTCTGGAAGAAAGAAAAGAGGGAGGCGATGGACGGGCAAGGAGATACGGTGAGAGAGGGAAAAGGGGATGGGAGATGGTGAAGAAGAGGGGCTGGGGGGCAAAACTGGAAGTCTGAGAAATCAACGTTCATGCCATCAGGATGGAGGATATCCAAGTAGAATACAAGGTGTACCTCTAACCTAAGTGTGGCCTCATCATGACAGTGGAGGAGGCCATGGATGGACATATCGGAATGGGAATGGGAAGTGAAATTAAAATGGGTGGCCACTGGGAGATCCCGCTTTTTCTGAAATATCGCCTGCAAACTTGGCCACATAACCAATCCTGGAGAATCCTGGATGGCCTGTTGCCTCCCTTGTGCCAGGGTCCGCGATACCTCAGATC
Source organism: Mobula birostris (assembly GCF_030028105.1). Classification (NCBI taxonomy): domain Eukaryota; kingdom Metazoa; phylum Chordata; class Chondrichthyes; order Myliobatiformes; family Myliobatidae; genus Mobula; species Mobula birostris. The sequence goes on along the minus strand of NC_092373.1, from coordinate 123,403,651 downwards.
GAGTTCTCGGTATTCTCAGGAAGGAGGGTGAGCAGCCAGATGTCGTGGTCCATGTAGGGACCAATGACGTGCATAGGAAGAAGGAGGAGGTCCTGCAAAGAGAGTTTAGGGAGTCAGGTGCAAAGTTGAAGGACAGGACCTCCAGGGTTGCAATCTCAGGATTGCTACCTGTGCCACGTGCTAGTGAGGCTAGAAATAGGAAGATAATGCAGCTAAATACGTGGCTAAGGAGTTGGTGCCGGAGGGAGGGCTTCATCTTTCTGGACAATTCGGCCTTGTTACAGGGAAGGTGGGACCTGTTCCGACGAGACGGGTTGCACCTGAACTGGAGGGGGCCTAACATCCTTGCGGGAAGGTTTGCTGGTGCTGCTCCGGGGGTTTAAACGAGATTTGCAGGGGGAGGGGAACCAGAGTGTTAGAACAGATAGTGAGGTGGAGGAGGATAAAGGTCATGCAAGAACTGCAAGTATAGTGCATGGAGTAAATCCAAATCTAACATATAAAGAGGCTTTGAGGAAAGAGAAGCAGAATAAGGGGTGTAAAGGTAGTAAGGTAGAAGGGCTAAAGTGTGTGTACTTTAATGCAAGAAGCATCAGGAACAAAGGTGATGAACTGAGAGCTTGGATACATACATGGAATTATGATGTAGTGGCCATTACAGAGATTTGGCTGGCACCAGGGCAGGAATGGATTCTCAATATTCCTGGATTTCAGTGCTTTAAAAGGGATGGGGGGGGAGGGGAAGAGGTGTAGCATTACTGGTCAGAGATACTATTACAGCTACAGAAAGGGTGGGTAATGTAGCAGGATCCTCTTTTGAGTCAGTATGGGTAGAATTCAGGGACAGGAAAGGAGAAGTTACTCTATTGGGGGTATTCTATAGGCCCCCTGGTAGCAACAGAGATACTGAGGAGCAGATTGGGAGGCAAATTTTGGAAATGTTCAAAAATAACAGGGTTGTTATCATGGGTGATTTTAACTTCCCTAATATTGATTGGCACCTGATTAGTTCCAATGGTTTAGACGGGGCAGAGTTTGTTAAGTGTGTCCACGACATATTCCTGTCACAATATGTTGACAAGCTGACTAGGGGGAATGCCATACTAGATCCAGAATTAGGTAACAAACGGGTCATGTCACAGATCTCTCAGTGGGTGAGAATCTGGGGGACAGTGACCACTGCTCCCTGGCCTTTAGCATTATCATGGAAAAGGATAGAATCAGAGAGGGCAGGAAAATTTTAAATTGAGGAAGGGCAAATTATGAGGCTATAAGACTAGAACTTGCGGGTGTGAATTGGGATGATGTTTTTGCAGGGAAATGTACTAAGGACATGTGGTCAATGTTTAGGGATCTCTTGCTAGATGTTAGGGATAAATTTGTCCCGGTGAGGAAGATAAAGAATGGAAGGGTGAAGGAACCATGGGTGACAAGTGAGGTGGAAAATCTAGTCAGGTGGAAGAAGGCAGCATACATGAGGTTTAGAAAGCAAGGATCAGAGGGGTCTGTTGAGGAATATAGGGTAACAAGAAAGGAGCTTAAGAAGGGGCTGAGAAGAGCAAGAAGGGGGCATGAGAAGGCCTTGGCGAGTAGGGTAAAGGAAAACCACAAAGCTTTCTTCAATTATGTGAAGAACAAAATGATGACAGGAGTGAAGGTAGGACCGATTAGAGATAAAGGTGGGAAGATGTGCCTGGAGGCTGTGGAAGTGAGCGAGGTCCTCAATGAATACTTCTCTTTGGTATTCACCAATGAGAGGGAACTTGATGAAGCTGAGGACAATATGAGTGAGGTTGATGTCCTGGAGCATTTTGATATTAAGGGAGAGGAGGTGTTGGAGTTATTAAAGGACATCAGGACGGATAAGTCCCCGGGACCTGACGGAATATTCCCCAGGCTGCTCCACGAGGCGAGGGAAGAGATTGCTGAACCTCTGGCTAGGATCTTCATGTCCTCATTGTCCATGGGAATGGTACCGGAGGATTGGAGGGAGGCGAATGTTGTCCCCTTGTTCAAAAAAGGTAGTAGGAACAGTCCAGGTAATTACAGACCAGTGAGCCTTATGTCTGCGGTGGGAAAGCTGTTGGAAAAGATTCTTAGAGATAGGATCTATGGGCATTTAGAGAATCATGGTCTGGTCAGGGACAGTCAGCATGGCTTTGTGAAGGGCAGATCATGTCTAACAAGCCTGATAGAGTTCTTTGAGGAGGTGACCAGGCATATAGATGAGGGCAGTGCAGTGGATGTGATCTACATAGATTTTAGTAAGGCATTTGACAAGGTTGCACACTGTAGGCTTATTCAGAAAGTCAGAAAGCATGGAACCAAGGAGGTTTGGCCAGGTGGATTCAGAATTGGCTCACCTGCAGAAGGCAGAGGGTCGTGGTGGAGGGAGTACATTCAGATTGGAGGGTTGTGACTAGTGGTGTCCCACAAGGATCAGTTCTAGGACCTCTACTTTTCGTTATTTTTATTAATGACCTGGATGTGGGGGTAGAAGGGTGGGTTGGAAAGTTTGCAGATGACACAGAGGTTGGTGGTGTTGTGGATAGTGTCGAGGATTGTTGAAGATTGCAGAGAGACATTGACAGGATGCAAAAGTGGGCTGAGAAGTGGCAGATGGAGTTCAACCTGGAGAAGTGTGAGGTGGTACACTTTGGAAGGACAAACTCCAAGGCAGAGTACAAAGTAAATGGCAGGATACTTGGTAGTGTGGAGGAGCAGAGGGATCTCGGGGTACATGTCCACAGATCCCTGAAAGTTGCCTCACAGGTGGATAGGGTAGTTAATAAAGCTTATGGGGTGTTAGCTTTCATAAGTCGAGGGATAGAGTTTACGGGTAGCGGCGTAATGATGCAGCTCTATAAAACTCTGGTTAGGCCACACTTGGAGTACTGTGTCTAGTTCTGGTCACCTCACTATAGGAAGGATGTGGAAGCATTGGAAAGGGTACAGAGGAGATTTACCAGGATGCTGCCTGGTTTAGAGAGTATGGATTATGATCAGAGATTAAGGGAGCTAGGGCTTTACTCTTTGGAGAGAAGGAGGATGAGAGGAGACATGATAGAGGTGTACAAGATAATAAGAGGAATAGATAGAGTGGACAGCCAGCACCTCTTCCCCAGGGCACCACTGCTCAATACTAGAGGACATGGCTTTAAGGTAAGGGGTGGGAAGTTCAAGGAGGATATTAGAGGAAGTTTTTTTACTCAGAGAGTGGTTGGTGTTTGGAATGTACTGCCTGAGTCAGTGGTGGAGGCAGATACACTAGTGAAATTTAAGAGACTGCTAGACAGGTATATGGATGAATTTTAGCTGGGGGGTTATATGGGAGGTAGGGTTTAAGGGTCAGCACAACATTGTGGGCCGAAGGGCCTGTACTGTGCTGTACTATTCTAAATTCTATGTTCTATATTTAACCGTCAATTCCAGCATCCAAATCATTGACATATAATGTGAAAGGATATGGTCCCAACACTGACCCCCTTTGGAACACCACTTGTCACCAGCAGCAAATTAGAAAAATCCTCCTTTATTCAGACTCTTAGCCTCCTGCTAGTCAGCCAATCTGCTTTGCATGCTGGTATTTTTCCTGTGATACCATAGGGCTCTTATCCTGTTTAGCAGTCTCATCTGCATCACCTTGTCAAAGGCTTTCTGAAAGCCCTGGTAAACAATATCCACTGACTCTCATTTGTCTGCCCTGCCTGTTATATCCTCAAAGAATTCCAACAGATTTGTCAGGCAAGATTATTCTGAAGGAAATGTGGCTAACTTTGACCTATTTCATCATGTGCCTCCAAGTACCCCAAAACCTCATTCATAATAATGGACTCCAACATCTACCAAACCACTGAAGTCAGGCTAAAAGGCCCATCATTTCCTATGTTTTGCCTCCCTCCCTTCTTAAAAAGTGGAGTGACATTCTTAACTGTCCAGTCTTCCAGAACCATTCCAGAATTCAGAACTACTCCCAAAATTTTTGAAAGATCGTTACCATTGCTTCCCCAATCTCTTCAGCTACCTTTACAAAACCCTAGGGTGTGGTCCATTTAGAACAGGTAACCTTTCTACCTTCAGAGCTTTCAGCTTTCCAAGCAGTTTCTCCTTAATAATCTCAATTACTCTCACTTCTGCCCTTGTCACTCTTGAATTTCTGGCATACTGCTAGTGTAGTGGTCGCCAACCAGTCGATCTTTGAGGCTTTCCCAGTAGATCTTGAAAAAAATGAAAAATAAATAAATACACAAATACTGTTGTAATGTGAGCATTATAAAAATAAGTAATACTAATTAGGATAATAGTAATATAGCAATACTCCAGCTACTGAAAGCTGTTTGTAAAGAGAGATTGTTTCCGGGTTGCGGGGTTTTAGTTCCGTTCTTTCTGCCCGGTGCACACGTGTGAGTAGCTTCCCTGCCGTGCACCGCGGTAGAAAAGACCGGAAGTAAAACCCCGCAACCCAGAAGTAACCTCTCTTTACAAACAGCTTTCCGTAGCTGCGTAGCAGGAGTGTTGCTATATTACCATTATCCTAATTTGTATTAACTTATCTTTATAATGTTCACATTACAACACTTCTCCCACTTTAAATTCCAAAATTCCCCAAATGTAAATAACTGGGAAATAAAAAACAGTAGTGTCATTATCTTGCGTACCTCTGAAACTTATACTAGTGTCTCAGTAACAGCTTACCAATACAAAACACGCGAAAAACATGGCAGATTCAACATTCAGTCTAACAAAGGAGACTGTCCATTCAAATATTCAGTCTGTCAGGAGGTTTGTGAGGGCGCTGTGCTGCAACAGATGAAAATTATGAAATCCGTCTTACTGACAGACACCTCACAGTCTGTCTCAGACTGGCTGTCTGTAGTTATGAGCCAAATTTCAGGGAACTAGCAGAAAGTGTTCAGCCCCAGTCATCACACTGAGTGCAACAGTCAATTTTTATTCATTTATTTTTTGTGTTGAAATAAAATTAAATAATGAAACATGGAATTAAAGGTGTTGTAATGTGAGCATTATAAAAATAAGTAATACTAATTAAGATAATGGTAATATAGCAATACTTGCGCTACGGAAAGCCGTTTGTAAAGAGAGGTTGTTTCCGGGTTGTGGGGTTTTACTTCTGGTCTTTTCTGCCATGCATGTGACTAAACAATTTAGTAGGTCGATCTTGCCTTTCACTGAGGCCGAGGTAGGGGATCTTGGGCTTAAAAAGGTTGGCGCCCATTATGCTAGTGTCTTCCAAAATACCGACTGAATTCGTCCACCATTTCCTTCTCTCCCATTACCACATCTCCAGTGTCATTTTCTGGCAGTCTGGTCTGATATTCACTCTCATCTCTCTTTTACACTTTATATAACTGAAAATACTGTTTGTATCCTCTTTTATATTATCTCATCTTTTCTCTCTTTATTGCATTTAGTTGCCTTCAGTTGTTTTTTAAAAGCTTCCCAATCCCCTAGCTTTCCACTAATTTTTGCTGTATTGTATGCCCTCTCATTTGCTTTAATGCAGCCTTTGACTTCCCTTGCCAACCATAGTTACCTCATCCACTCTTCGGAATACTTTTTGGTTTTGGGATGTTTCTATCTTGCAGCTTCCGAAACTCCAGCCATTGTTGTTCTTCAATCATCTCTGCTAGAAGTCACTTCCAATCAACTTTGGCCAGCTCCTCTCCCTTGCCTCTGTAGTTTCCATTACTCAGCTACAATACCAATGATTTTAGCTTCTCACTCTCAAACTGCCGGTTTCTGATGACCGTCTCATAAGGTTTCTTTTACCTTAAGCTCTCTACTCAAAACTGGTTCATGACAAAACACCCAATCCAGAATTGCTTTTTTTCTAGTGGGCTCAACCACAAGCTGCTGTTGAAGGCAGTCTTGTAAGCCATCTAAAAATTCCTTCTCTTGGGATTCAGTGCCAACTTGACTTTCCCAATCTGCCTGCATATTGAAATCCCCCATGTCTATCGTAACATTGCTCTTTTTACACACTTTTTTTTTTATCTCCCGCTGTCATTTGTAGCCCACATCCTCGCTACTGTTTGGATGCCGGTATATAATTCCCATCAGAGTCTTTATATCCGTGCAGTTTCTTAAATCTACCTGCAAGGATTCTGGATTTTCTGATTTTATGTCCTCTTTCAAAGGAATTGTTTTTAAGTTTTACCAACAGCATCATCTCACCTGCTCTGCCTACTTGCCTGTTCTTTTGATATGATGTGTATCCTTGGATGTTAAGCTCCCAACTATGATTGTCTTTTAGCCACGACTCAGTAATACCCACAACGATATATGTACCTGTCAAACTCTAACTGCACAACAAGATCATTTTCCTCATTCCATATCCTGTGTGTATTCAGATATAACACTTTTCATCCATTGCTCATCATCCTTTTCAATTTTGTCCCATGTTACTGGAAGTTAAATTCTTACCTCTTTCTAAACTACACACTGCATCCACTTGTATGCCGCCAAGTTAGTATAACCAGTGTTGTTTCTAAAAATGTGCCATGACTGTCACATTTCCTTCAATGAAGCCACAGTAGAGTAACAGTTAGTGTAAGGCTTCACAGCACCAGCAACATGGATTCAGTTCCATTGCTGTCTGTGAGGGGTTTGTGCATTTTCCCCACAATCTTGTGAGTTTCCTCCGGATGCTCCAATTTCCTCCACATTCAAAAGAAACACGAATGAGGAAGGATCTCGGCCCTAAATATTGACTGTCTACTCTTTTCCATAGATGCTGCCTGGCCTGCTGATGTCCTCCAGCATTTTGTGTGTGTGATGAGTGTAAAGGAGTCTCATATAAATGTAAGATATGAGACTCAACATGCAACATTGCTACTTTTTGAACATGCTCTGTTCTCACTCTTCTCTCAGATTCTCCCAATTCAATAAGACTGATTCATAATTTGTTCCTCTAGTGCAGTGATTTCCAACGGGGGTGGTGCCAACCCCTCAAGGGGGCGTTAGGGGAAATAGAAGTCACTGAGGGGCATTCAAGTGTCTTGAGAGGGGGTGGTAAGTGGCACCCTATCTTGAGCATGAGACTTGACCAACCATTGGTAGAGCAGACACTTCCAAACCAAAAGGATAAGGTATTGGAACACAGGAAGAACCATAGCTCTGCAGGCAGTGAGCCCTTGTCGTCACAACGCATTTGAAACTCAGGAACCTAACAGACATTATTGGGGATGCATAAGTTAGCAACCGGGGTGCCCAACAGTTCCCTTTGACTTGGGGCACGGAATGAGTTCATGCAATTTAACAGTCAAGTACACCCTCTCAACTTTCTTTACTGATCTATAGAAAACAGGCCGTGCAATGATACAGTGCTGGCCGGAATGAAACAGTGAAATTGACCATAAGACCATAAGACATAGGAGTAGAATTAGGCCATCTGTCCCATTGAGTCTGCTCTGCCATTCAATCATGGCTGATCCTTTTTTTTACTCCTTCTCAACCCCAGTTTCCAGCCTTCTCCCCATAACCTTTGATGCCATGTCCAATCAAGAATCTATCAACTTCTGCCTTAAATACACCCAACGACCTGGCCTCCACAGCTGCCTGTGGCAACAAATTCCAATAGAGCCAATCAGTGAACCTGCCGATCCCAAGGATTCCTCTTGAGGTGTTCAAAGCAAACTCTACTTCATATGTGTGGTCAAGGACCATCTTTGGTGATTATGAGACCTTATGTGATCGGTCAATTGCACTAACTGGAATAGTATAAAGTAGCTTGCCAAATTCCAGTTCTATCCTGACTAACATTCAGATTCCTATCTGAATCGTTGTCAAGGTAATTTTCACTTTTGTGATAGTCTTCATCTTCATCTCACCGTTCCTTTGCGTGCCAGTACCATCATTCCATCTGTGTCAACTCGCTGCCATTGTCAACATCCAATAGACATTCCCAGTTTGTATTAATTTTTTATTTTAATTTATCCCCATTAATGATGGTTAAATACGTATGACACGGTCTCTATGTGTTTGAAGGTGGTGAAGCCTTGAATTCTAATCCTGCTAAGAAACGGAAACTACAGGAAGTGTGTCAATACAATGTTATGTACCTGGAATATGGTTTTACTCCATTCCCGTCAGATCAATGATACCCTATGTGTTTTATTTGTAATGCTGTACTGTCTATCAAAGACATGAAAATAACAAGATTTCAGGAATACTTCTGTAAAAGACACCCTGAAAAGGCTACATATGGTATTACTCAATTCCAGAAGATGAAAGAAGCATTTGAAAAGTGTTGCACACTCAAGTCATTTGCTGAGAAAGGTAAAAATAACCATGATAGTGGTCTTTGCTTCTTATAACATTTCCAAAATGATAGAAAAGTGTGGTAAATCTCATACAATTGGTGAAAGATTAATAATGCCTGCTGTATCAGAAGTGCTCACCACTGATCTCAAAATGGATACCTGTATTTTAAAATCAATTGTTCTGAGTAATTACTCTGTAGCTCATCATATTGATGAAATGAGTGAAGACATTAAGTACCAAGGATGCACAGAGCTACAAAAAAACAGAATTTGGTATACAACTGGATGAGTCAACTGTGCGACACAATGAGGCATTGCTAATGGCACATGTACAGTTTATCAAAAATAGAAAAGTTTATGAAGAGATTCTCTTTTGTAAAAAGTTAAAAACAAATATCAACAAAATCAATCTACAACGAGCTCAAAATGTACATTGAAGATAAAAGTATTCCGATTAGGAAACAGGATTTCCTGTGCAACAGATGGAGCACCATATATGACAGTTCGCCATTTTGGCTTAGTGGCATTTATGAAAAAGGAAATTCCAAGTCTGCTTGCAATCCATTGTGTAATTCAGTATCAACATCTTAAGCCAAAAACCTCAGCCAGCGACTTTTTTCAAGCATGACTCTTGTAATATCTGCTATCAACAAAATTAAAGTTCATCCAATAAATAGCAGACTATTTCACCGGTTATACTAAGATAACGAAGGCAAGTCTGAGCACTTGCTTCTTCACACTGAAGTGCATTGGCTGTCAAAAGGCTACTACTTAAAAGGTTCCTTTGATCTTTTTGACACTGTGGTTGAATTTTTGTTCAAAGTTGACAAGAGCTTGGGAAACAAGATTGAATTTCTCCGTGGAGATGTGGCGTACCTAGCTGATCTGTATGACAAAATGAACATTCTATATAGGAAACTCTAGGGTGAGAATTTCAATTTAATCCAGGCAAAAATTGTAGTGTCAATGCTTATTGGAAAATTGGAAATATATAAGCAAAACATTGGGAGAAAGGTATTCTCACAGCTTCCCTGCATTAAAAGTACAGCACTCTCTTTCACGGTTGGTGATTTGCAAGAGTATTGCTTACACCTGAGGTCACTGAAGAAAGATTTTCAGAATCGATTCAAGGATTTAAACGATCTGGACATTCTGGACTGGGTAATTAATCCATTCCTTTGTAAAGTGGAAGAACAAGAAGAGGGTTTGCAAGAAGAAATTATCAAAATTCAGAATGATGAAGAAGCAAAAATGCTTTTCAAAAATGTCAGCTTTTGCGGTATGTAGTGACATTGTCATGCAAAGTTTCCAGGTCTTTGGAGAAGAGCCAAATTGCTCTTCATTGCATTTCCATCCTCATACCTTGTCAAAAAAGGATTCAGTGCAGTGAACCACATATTCACAGAAAACAGAAACTGCTTCGACTCTGCTATACTTGGGGAATTAAGGATTCGTTGTCACAACTCTTGCTAAAAACTATCAAGCTCAAGGATTACATTGATATTGAAGATGCCGTACAGTGCACAGTTACTGTGTAAGTTAGGTTTAAAGACAAATAAAAATTTAAAGTGGAATTATTTTTCTCATGTTAGCATATAGTAGACATGTTTTTACACTATGGGTGTGCTGGAAAGTATATTGTGCCTAAGAGGGGTGTTGGCAAGTATGAAGGTGAGCATTAGGGGAGCATTAGCAAGTATATAAGTGCTTAGGGGGAACATTGGGGTAAAAAAGTTTGTAAAATACTGCTGTAGTGGGGGATGAGAAATGCACTCAGTGATAACGCCACTCCAAGTATTCTTGCACTATGGGTCACTTACAGATGTTTTCTTTCTTTCTTAAGTAATCATCCTCTTTCTTTGTTGTACCTGTGCGTGTCTTAGCTACTTACCCCTCATCGTGTGATGATGGGAGATGGTGATCTTCTATTTCTTATAAAGAACTATCCCTGAAAGCATGCTACAAGCAATGTGAGTTGGTAGACTAGTTTTGAATGTCTTGGAAGGTTGAGATTAAAATAGAAGCAACTTTTTCTCGCATCCAGGTATAGGCCATTCATGTCTTATGAAGGCCTGAATTATGGGCACCTGTACATACATGCAAGCTCCCATGATATTAATAAATTCAAAATCGGATATATATGGATATGTTAATTCCTACAAAGAGCATAACTAGTTTCCTCTCTCCTCTTCTCTCTATCTATTTTCAGGAATTGTTCTGAATCAAGTGACACTACAGGTATATATTTTCAAATTTTGATTTGTCAAGGTCAGCATGGATGTCAATAAAATGGAACCCATTTGTAATCCAGGGAAGAATGTATTGAGAAAAAAGAATACAGTGGGTTCTGGTTAATTGGGATGCATCAGAACCAGTACATTTTGGCCCAATTAAGTGGCTGCCCCAATTAGCCAAAGTTTCATAGAAAGCTGCAAGAGTATAAAAAAGACAAACAGAGTAACAAATGTATTTAAATGAATACAAAACAAATTAGAACACAAGATTCTGGAATGGTTCCAGAAGACTGGAAAATTGCAAATGTCACTCCAATCTTTAAGAAGAAAGGAGGCAGAAAAAAGGAAGTTATAGGCCAGTCAGCCTGACTTCAGTGGAAGATGTTGGAGTCAATTATGAAGGATGAGATTTCAGAGTAGGCCAAAGTCAGTATGGTTTACTTAAGGGAATATCTTCCCTGACAAATCTGCTGGAATTCTTTGAGGAAATAGCAGGCATGAAAGATAAAGCAGAGTCAGTGGATGTTGTTTACTTGGATTTTCAGAAGGCCTTTGACAAGGTGCTGCACATGAGGCTGCTTAACAAGACAAGAGTACATGGTATTACAGGAAAGATTCTAGGATGTATAGAAGAATGGCTGACCTGCAGAAGGCAAAGAATTTGAACAAAGAGGGCTTATTCTGGTTGGCTGCTGGTAACTAATGGTGTTCTGCAGGTGTCAGTATGAGGACTGCTTCCTTTCACTTTATAAGTCAACGACTTGAATGACAGAATTTATGGTTTTGTTGCCAAATTTGCAGACCATAAAAAGGTAGCTAGAATGGCAGGTAGTGTTGAGGAAGCTGGGAGTCTGCAGAAGGACTTGGACAGAGTGAAAGAATAGGTAAAGAAGTGGCAGATGAAATATTGTGTAGGGAAGTGTACAGTCATGCACTTCAGTAGAAGGAATAAAGGCAAAAACTATTTTCTACACAGGCAGAAAATTCAAAGATCAGAGGTGCAGGAATAAATGCGGCACTGGATTGAGCTGAACTGAGTATGCCCAGACTCTTTTGATGACTTTGTGATTTGATGTTTTGCACTCTGCCTTTTTCATTCTTTTTTTTTGCTGTTTGTTCAATTTGTTCTTTTTTGGCATGTTGGGGGTTTGATGTTTTTCTTTGAACAGGTTCCATGGTTTTCTTTGTTTCATGACTGTCTATGGGAAGATGAATCTCATGGTTGTATGCTGCATAGATACTTTGATAATAAATTTACTTTGAATTTTGGAATCTTAAATTTTTAAAATATCTGCCTTCCTAAAATTTATACAGCAGTCAACTAGTTGACTTGCTCTTGTCCTGCACCCTTCTTTTGATCTGTTTCTGTGGCTTGTTGTAGCTGCATCAGGGTGAATCTGATTTGCTTCTCCTGCCAGCAGTCAGTTTTCTGTATGATTACCATGTTTCAGGCGTTATCCACTGGTAGAGTACTGCATAATCTATGCTCCTTATTAAAGTGTATCTGTAGTATAGATCAGGAGAAAATATTGAGCCTATGCCTCATTCTGTCTGAAAAGGCATTACAAGTTAAAGAATTGATTTCTTCTCCAGTTTCAAGTATCAGGTACTTTTTACTTCAGTTCTCCACAGATGTACACAATACCTTTGTTGCTACCTAAATCGAAGCACCGTAAATATGCCTCTTTATTTTTTTTTTCTATTAATTTTCAGGATGTCAATGTCACTGGTAAGCTAGCCCCTACTAGCTGTTGAAAAGTTGATGCTGAGACATGTTCTAGAGCCACTGAGTGAAGGATTTCCTTCCTGCGAGAGCATCAGCAAACCTGGTGGGATTTTAAAACAGTTAGGAAGTATCTTCATTCCTACCAATTGTGCAACACAGCCATCAGAGTCAACTGCTCAATGAGGAAAACTTACCTTGCCTGTGGCGAGGGCTTCCCTTGGAACCCTCACTGGTCAGCTCCTGTCTGACTTCCGTTTTTGCAATTTGATGCAAAATATCATACGGGTTGCTGCTGGTAGTCCACTTTGCTTCATAGCAGAACTTCCTGGTGCTGACAGTCATCTCATCTAATTTTCTGAACCCATGTTTGGAGAGACAGAAAGCAAGTTTGGGCAGAAGAATGGGTCCAATTTAATTCAACATATTATAGTTTGAAATTGTCCTCAAGTCAAAAATTGCTTGATAGACCTCAAGTGTCTTGGGAAAAGATGGCATACATCTAAAAGATGGCTAAATAAATATAAGTTGTTTCTGCTCGGTTTAATGACATCAACATAGTTAATTTACGTTCACATGAGAGATACTGCAGATGCTGGAAACCTGGAATAACACGCACAAAATGCTGGAGGATTTCAGCAGGACAGGCAACATCGACAGAGAGGAACAAAGAGTCATAGAGCGATAGAGAAGTACAGCACAGAAACAGGCCCTTGGGCCCTTCTAGTCCATGCTGAACCATTTAACCTACCTTCTCCTATCGACCTGCACCTGGACCCTACCATCCATTTCCAAACTTCTCTTCAACGTTGAAATTGTGCTCACATGCACCACTTGCACAGGAAATTCATTCCACACTCTCATGATCCTCGCGAGTCAATATTTTGGGCCAAGGACCTTCATCAGGACTGGAAAGGAAAGGGTAAGAAGCCCCTTTGAGGCATTGATCGTGTGAATAGTCAGAGGCTTTTCCCCAGGGCTGAAATGGCTAGCACGAGAGGGCACAGTTTTAAGGTGCTTGGAAGTAGTGATAGAGAAGATTTCAGGGGTAAGTTTTTTATGCAGAGAGTGGCGAGTGCGTGGAATGGGTTGCCTGCGATGGTGATGGAGGCGGATATGATAGGGTCTTTTAAGAGATTCCTGGACAGGTATATGGAGCTCAGAAAAATAGAGGACTATGGGTAACCCTAAGTAATTTCTCAGGTAAGGACATGTTTGGCACAACTTTGTGGGCTGAAGGGTCTGTATTGTGCTGTATGTTTTCTGTGTTTCTAAACCAGAATAAGAAGATAGTGGGAGGGAAAGGAGTACAAGTTGGAAGGTGAGAGCTGAAGCCAGGTGAGAGGGAAGGAGGTGATAGGTGGAAATGGCAAAGGGCTGGAGAAGGAGGAATCTGATTGGAGAGGAGAGTGGACAATGGTTCACTCTCCTCTCATGTTCAGCTCATGTTTAATTGTTTCTGATGATTGAGGTGGATCAATATAGCATGGCTATTTATATTGCTTGTACTTCAATGATGCTAATAAATTTTTTAATTTGGCTGTATTATTGAATGGAATCAGTTTCTTGGTTGTTATAGCCAGGGGTGCTAATGGGGACAAGCCTCCACTGCCTATTAAATACTCCTAATTGCATGTGCTTCAAATAGTTTCTGACAACCAAATCCAGCTCCTTGCCTTCATGTGTGGCTTAGCTACTAAGCCCAATGGAACCATTTCTACTGACAGCAGAAGGGGTAAAGGTGGGTTACTAGTGCCTTAAAACAAGTTGCTTTGGACAGATATGGCTAGTCATCTGTGGTTGTCAGCTCAGTTAAGAGAAGTAAAACTCTGATCTCAAACTTCTTCTGCTTTGTAGCTATACCCACTCATGGGAAGGCTTCAGGAGTAAACCCCGAGCTGGAGTCTCTAAGGCAGTCCTATGTTGAATTCGACACTGATTGGCAACTTCCGAGATGCCACTCATGCCAAGCTGTATCGGTTTCTCCCATTCCTTTGGAGATGCATGGAGAGCAGAAGCTTGCCGCATGGACAACAACTTGCTCTCCATATCGTACTGCCCAGGCTTGCGTATCTAGACTGCAATATCAATGGCCGACCCTGACTGACAGAGGCCACACAATTGAATGAAATCAGAGCAGATTTTTATAAGTGTCTGCAGATGCTATTCCAATTCTTACTTCCAGAACTAACTGTGGGTAACAAAACATATGCATGATGGAAACCATTCAGAAGGTGAGAAATCTGTACAGTGAATCTGAGTTAATTGTACAGGCTGCTGACTGTACAACAGAACTGGGAAAAGTTCTCAACAAGTTTCAAGATGCAAAGAAATGGAAAGGTTAATTGTGATAGCAAGAGAGAATAAATGCCATGTTAGAATCATGATGAGTCCAAGACCAAGCTGATGAAAAGACATCAATTGAAAAATACTCTACTAATTTCTCTCTACAAGTGTTGCCTTTCTTGCTGAGAACTCCGAACTCCTTATGTTTTATTTTCGAGTTCCTGCAGCTGCAATATTTTCAATCTGGATTTTTAATTAACTGTGGATTTTTTATTTACAACCCGCATAACTTATGGTAAGTTCCAGCCAGAACATATAAAGGATAAATTTATCATAAGTGATTTTTTCATAAATAAATAGATAGAAAACCAAGTTTTTATCTCACTTGAAAATATCACAGAAACAGTATGTGAAATAATTAATTTTTGACTGAAATTAATACTATACATATATGTTGTAAATGTCAATTTTGAAATTAACATTATAAAGGCAATTAATTTTTACTGGCATCGTAAATATTCATTTTGAAAACTGACAAACTGACCAGTTCCATTTCATCAAGCTCTTTATGAAGGATAGCCTTTTGTAATCTGAAATTAATGGCAGATTCATAATGCTTAGGATTCTGCTAACCAATTAAAAATTGTATTATAGCCATAATTTCTAAAGTGAAAAGAATAATGTAAAAGCTTGTCCGGTGTGCTTCAAGTACCTTTATAACCGCAAGAGGTCTCAAACCACTCTGCGATCAGTGAGGTACTTCTTTAGACAGACTGTCTCTGTTGCAATGCAGGAAACAGCAGACTTTTTACACACAATGTTAAGTTTCAGCGCAGATGACGAAGGGATAGATATTATCTAAGACTCAGTTGGGAAGACTGTAGCTCTTCCTGAATTAGTGTGATGGCGGCCTGAGCAAGCACATACATTTGGCAGAAATATCACAACTCTTTTTCCAAACACCCACTGGCTTACCCCTTCTCCTCACCTTTTTTTTAGTTCTGCTTATTTATGAAGCAAAATTATTGCAGCACTCAGGGAGTGGCTGTAGTGCACTGTAGGCCAAAACTGACTTGTTTTGTATCCTAAAGGAACTTACCTCGCCACCGTTGTTCAAGAAAACAAAATAAAATACTGCCTGATTTCAGGTGGGAGGTAAATTTGGAGGAACTGGCAGGTTGAATTGTGGCATTTGTCAGGAGGAGTCATTGATTTCTCTACCTTCTGGTAATTTCACCCCAACATCCTTCTCTCTTTTTCCATCCCCATTCTTACCCCTTACCCCTTCTCTTCTCAACTGCCCAACACCTCCATCTGGTTCCCCTCTTCCTTCCCTTTCTCTCATGATCCACTCTCCTCTCTTGTCAGATTCCTCTTCTTCAACCTTTTGCCTCTTTCTCCTCTCACCTCCTAGCTTTCAGTTCATCCTCTTTTCCCCTCACCTGACTTCACCTATCGCCTGCCAGCTTGTATTTCTTCCCTTCCCTTCCCCATCACTTCTTAGTCTGGCTTTCTCCTCTTTCTGTTCCAGCTCTGAAGAAGGGCCTCGGCCTGAACGTCGACTGTTTACTCTTTTCCACTGTGCTTCCTGACCTGCTGAGGCATTTTGTTAGTGTTGCTCTGGATTTCCAGCATCTGCAGAATCTCCTGTGTTTAACATTTTAAGGTGCTGGATGAGTCAACAGGACTAGCTGTGATCAATTACTGGATGCAAGGTTTGAGGTTGTGATGAGTCACACTGCAGAGCCTAGTTCAAAGAAGACAACGACCATTCATAGTGCCTCATTACCATTGTCCGAGGATGTGGATGAAGATTTGGACTTTGATTTTGTCAAGTCACTGGAGTTGGCTAAGGGCCAAGATTTGGACTGTCTTTCGACAAAGGGCTCTAGTGAACCTATGGAGGAAACGCCAAGGTCTGCCGAATTACTACTGGCACTGATCCATGATTCCCATCAGCATCACCCTGAGCAGCCAGGGCCGTCAGGAGTCAGCTGTCGGGGAGCAGACCCTGTTACAGCATGCACCTGTCTGCACCAGCCTCCGGGGTTTAGACATTCCAATTCTCCGGAGTATGGATAGCTGGCGCGGACTCCTTAAAGATTCTGTCCCACTCTGCTAAGTGGCAGCCATGTTTTGGCGCCAAGGTTTGGATATTTAAAGAGCACCTGAACTCAGGTTCAGTGTTCAATCTTCAGTTCAACTTTGGTTCAGTCTGCAAATATGTTTAGGATTTTTGTCTCTTTTCGATTCTCATCTAGTCTCATTAAGTTTTCATCTGGCATCTAGCCAAGAAACCTGTTCTCTTCTCAGTCTCAAAATTGTGATTTGATTCTAGTCTTGGATTCTCCAGCACTTGGGTCATTACCATCCTCACCTAGGCCTCTCATCACAGATATACTGTATATGTTTCTGGGGCTCATTGCTGCAAATGTCTACAGTACTCAAGATGCTAGGTCAGGGAGGGAACTCACATAGTGTGGGGGTCGAAGGCTGGAAGTTAAATAGTGCAATGGGTGAAAAATGAGGACCTCAAGCTGTGGTTTGATTATCAGAGCTAAGGTCATGATCACTTGCTGAGGGCAAGGGTGTGGGTGTTGGGTTCAAGATCAGGGGAGTGGGGAGTCAGACTCACAGTCACAATGAGTGAGGATCTTTGTCAGATTTACAACAGATTTAAGGAAGGAGCAGTGACCAGTGATCTACTGAAAGCTACTAAGGATCATTGTAATGTTCATTCAGGTTCATAGGTCTGGCAAATGACACAGAAGGCACTCTCTGCAAATAGGTATATTAATCACTTATTTACAAATAGTAAAAATTTGACCAAACACTTATGTTCCCCAAGTTACAGACAATATAAAACAGAATATTCAACAAATGTACCTACATTCAACAAACACACTTTGTTAAAAGTGCACGTGAAGTATATCTTCCCAATCGTTATGTGCATCCTTGTCTTAAAGAGCAAACCCCTTCCATGTGCTATTTTATATACCCAGGATATTTGAAACTGGACACCAGGCATCTATCCAATGGGAACAGCAGCAGCAGCTTGTAAACTAACCAATCACAATGGAAGGGACTTTCGACAATCAGAATAAGGGATATCCCCACAGGACAATCATGGACCAAAGGAAAGATTCTACAAGGGATAAGAATGTAACATAAAGAGGAGCTACCTGATTTGGATTCCCAGCACAGTCTCATTGTCCTGAGGATTCCTCAAGTAGATCCTCTTTATTCAGGAAAATATACCTCACGTATCTTGCCCACATCATTTTCAGCATGCATATGCTTGAGTGAAAACCAAGGAAATGGTATTCAATTTTAAATTGTAATCCATTAGGTGTTACTGTGCATAACAGTAGTTCTTCCATGTTTAGCCTCTCAGATGATGCAGAAAGAAAATCCCAAGTCCAAAGTGATCAACCAACATTTATTAAAAATGAATATTAAAATAAGTCCTGCCCCTGTCTTAAATAGTTCACACATTATTCCTTAAGTGTTGTTCCCTGGTCCTAGATTCTCATCGGAGAGGAAACATCATTCCACTTTAATACTGCTGGTTGAAACTGAAGTATGATCTCCTTCTTTTGCACACAATTCCTGTAGAAATAACAGATAGTTTATATGTTTCAATAAAGTTTCCTTTCATATTTGTTTCTGCTGTAAACATAGCCTGTCCATCTCTAATTAGACAGCACACCCATTCAATGCATCAGTCTAGTAGTACCTCTCTGAACAGCTTCCAATATATTATCATTGTTCCTTCAGCAAGATGGTCTATAGTGTGCACAGGACCTCAAATGTGGGTTCAGAAATGCCCTTTGAAACTGAAGAATAATGTCTTTCTTTTGCACAGAATTCCTGTAGAAATAACAGTCTGCTAGCTTTCCAGTTACTTGCTGTAATTGCATATTAGCCCATCTTCTCAAATTGTTAATATGCTAAGAAATATCTCAGTGATATATGGAGAAGAAATAAGAATACAAAGAGATAAGTCAAATCAAGAGCAGTGGTGATTTTCTTTGTGTCCAAAATTTACTGATCTCAGCCATGGTCACATTCAAAAAGACAACATCCACAGTATATACAAAGCATACAGAAAAAGTCAATGGTTATCTTCTGTCTCTAAAGCTGCCAAACAGATGTTAGTTGCAAAACGGGACCCTTTGAATACTTCATTTTTTCAAGTATGTCATGGGATCCTTCAATGGAAGTAGGCATGTGTGCATTAAGGATCATAGTTGTCATGAAAAATTAATTTTGAGTCTGACTATGTTAGTCCTGTGATTCTGTTAGCAGTTTACATTCTGGTAGCAGTTTACATTCCACCTCAGGCCAATATCAAACAGGCTTTAGATGATCTGAGCAATGGGATTAACATGTACGAAACAGCACACCCTAACGCCTTCACCATCATTTTTAGAGATTTTAACAAGGCCAGTCTGAAAAAATTCACTAAGCATTTACCATCAACAGATCACTTACAATACCAGAGGGAACAACACACTGGACCATTGCTACACCACCATCAAGAATGCCTACGTGTTATTCCACGCCCTCACTTTGGGAAGTCTGATCACCTGGCTGTACTTCTATTCCCTGAGTATAGGCAGAGACTGAAGACTGCAGCACCAGCAGTGAGGACCAAGAAAGTTTAGACAAGGGAAACACAGGAGCGCCTACAGGACTGCTTTGAATCGGTGGACTGGACTGTTTTCAGGGATTCATCTTTGAATCTGGATGAGTATGCTGCAGTTGTTACCGAATTCATTAAAACCTGTGTGGATGAGTGTGTGCCCATGAAGACTTACTGTACATTCCCAAACCAAAAGGGGTGGATGAACCAGGAGGTACGTCATCTGCTGAAGGCTAGATCTGTGGCATTCAAGTCTGGCAACCCAAGCCTGTACCAGGTATGATTTGCGAAGGGCTATTTCAAGGGTGAAGAGACAACTTCGAATGAGGTTCGAGGCGATATCAGATGCACGGCAACTCAGGCAGGGTCTGCAAGACATTACTTTCTACAAAACGAAACCCAGTAGTATGAATGACAGCAATGCTTCACTACCAGATGAACTCAACACCTTCTATGCACGCTTTGAACAGGAGAACACAACTACAGCTGTGAAGATCCCTGCTGCACCTGATGACCCTCTCACCTCTGTCCCAGAGGCCGATGTTAGACTGTCTTTAAAGAGAGTGAACCCTTGCAAGGCAGAAGGTCCAGTTGGAGTACCTGGTAAAGCTCGGAAAACCTGAGTCAACCAACTAGCGGAAGTATTTATGAACAAAGTGGATGAGCTTAGAGCGTGGATCAGCACTTGGAGTTATGATGTTGTGGCCATTACAGAGACTTAGATGGTGCAGGGGCAGCAATGGCTACTTCAAGTACCAGGCTTTAGATGTTTCAGAAAGGACAGGAAGGGAGGCAAAAGAGCTGGGGGTGTGGCACTGTTGATCAGGGATAGTGTCACAGCTTCAGAAAAGGAGGAAGTCATAGAGGGGTTGTCTACGGAGTCTCTGTGGGTGGAAGTTAGGAATAGGAAGGGGTCAATAACTCTACTGGGTGTTTTTTATAGACCACCCAATAGCAACAGGGACATTGAGGAGCAGATAGGGAGACAGATTCTGCAAAGGTGCAATAATAACAGGGTTGTTGTGGTGGGAGATTTTAATTTCCCAAATATTGATTGGCATCTCCCTAGAGTGAGGGGTTTAGATGGGGTGGAGTTTGTTAGGTGTGTTCAGGAAGGTTTCTTGACATGATATGTAGATAAGCCCTCAAGAGGAGAGGCTGTTCTTGATCTGGTATTGGGAAGTTAATCTGATCAGGTGTCAGGTCCTTGGAGCGACAGCGCAACAGAGGACGAGAGGTGACCTGATTGATAGAGGTGTACAAGATAATGGGAGGCATTGATCGTGTGGATAGTCAGAGGCTTTTTCACAGAGCTGAAATGGCTGGCACAAGGGGGCGTAGTTTTAAGGTGCTTAGAAGTAGATACAGAGGAGATGTCAGGGGTAAGTTTTTTTTTTACGCAGAGAGTGGTGAGTGCATGGAATAGGCTGCCAGCGATGGCGATGGAAGTGGAAACGATAGGGTCTTATAAGAGGCTCCTGGATAGGTACAGTCGGCTCCTTATCCGCGAGTTCCGCATGCATGAATTCAACCAACTGCGAATCGAGAAAACCCGGAAGTGCTCTTCCAGCACTTGTTGTTCGAACATGTACAGACTTTTTTTTCTTGTCATTATTCCCTAAACAATGCAGGGGAGGGAGTAGAAGATGGCAGTGCGACGCAGTGCGCGCAGCCGTTCCAAATGAATATCGTTTGTGTAACTAGGGAGCCATGCATAATCCGGATTTGATGGAGACAGCCGTGAGTGTACAGAGGAACACTTGGAGTAACTTCTGAAATGCCTGCTTCACTGCCGCTGCTACTGTGCGATCGACAATCTCCGGAGATGAAGGCCCCAAATCCTCGGCTTTGCCTATTGCTTGTTGCCGGGGCCAGGGTTGGAATGGTCGACAGAGATGGTGCTCAGTGCTCGGTGTCGGAGAGGTGGTCGGAGGCTTGCAGCTTTCGGACAGACTCGGAGTCGGACCATGGTCGGATGCTTCCAGGATGCTGCATCGGCAAGTTGGCAGCGCTGGAGGTTTACCGTCTGCGTGAGAGGATGGGACTTTTGAGAGACTTTGAGATTTTACTGTGCCGTGGTCTGTTCTTATCAAATTACGGTATTGCTTTGCACTGTTGTAACTATATTTTATAATTATGTGATTTTTGTTAGTTTTTAAGTTGGTTTGTCATGTGTTTTCGTGATATCATTCTGGAAAAACATCGTAACATTTCTTAATGCATGCATTACTAAATGACAATAAAAAGAGGTCTGCGTGTCCTCATAATCTAATCTAATCTATTACAACTATTTTACATAGCATTTACATGGTATTAGGTATTATGAGTAACCTAGAGATGATTTAAAGTATATGGGAGGATGTGCGTAAGTTATCGTGGATCGGGATCAAGAAAAAACTTAAGTTCTCTTACTAAGTAAGTCAGAACAGGCATATCCAATATTATTTAGTGTCAGTTAGTCAAACACTTGTCTTAGTATATGGTACATATTTTACCTTTCTATGCATATAAAATACTTAAGAAAAGTATGTTTCAGCGCTGGGCTCGGGAACAAAAGTTCCCGCATTCGATCCAGTGACAGATGAAGTGACAGATCGCTCCCGAGCACGCTCTCCATCTGTGCCGGGTTGATGTAGAGGATCAAAAACCCAATAATTAAACCACTGCTTTGCTGCGTAATAATTGTTGCTTTAATCGGGCAGGGCCTTTCTCATTTTATCCTTTTTTAAAATATAATTTTTTATTGAGTTTTCAAACTTATTTACATGGAATAATAATATCTACCGTCCCCCCTCCCCTTAACCCTTACCCCCAATACATACCCCTACCTGAAAGAAAAGAAAGAGAAAGAAAAAAAGAAAAAAAAAGAAAGAAAGACTACCCGGATATTGGAAGGTCTCCACATGCTCCATGGGATTCAAAATAAATTTAATATATTTATTTGTTTCTTTCCCCAAAGGACCAACATCTTTATCATTGCAGCATCTATATATGCCAACCTATCTTTTGTAAATATGGGTGCCAAATATTCAAAAATGTATCATATTTATCTCTTAAATTATAAGTAATTTTTTCAAGTGGAATACAGCTAAAAATTTCATTATTCCAACGATCCTTACTTAAATACGAATCCGATTTCCAAGTAACTGCAATAGCCTTTAAAATTATTCCGATCATTGACCGACTGTCACCTAACGCTTTTCCAATGACCGGAAGACTACAGTCTGTGTGGATTGGTGATAAAATATCCTCCTTGCTGACAATCAACACTGGTGCACTTCATGGGTGTGTGCTTAGCCCACTGTTCTACTCTTTGTATACACGTGACTACGTGGCTAGGCATAGCTCAAATACCATCTATAAATTTGCTGATGATACAACCATTGTTGGTAGAATCTCAGGTGTTGACGAGAGGGAGGACAGGAGTGAGATATGCCAACTAGTGGAATGGTGCCGCAGCAACAGCCTGATTGTGGACTTCAGGAAGGGTAAGAAGAAGGAGCACATACTAATCCTCATAGAGGGATCAGAAGTGGAGAAAGCGAGCAGCTTCAAGTTCGTGGGTGTCAAGAATTCTGAGGATCTAACCTGGTTCCAACATATCGATGTAGTCGTAAAGAAGGCAGGACAGTGGCTATACTTTATTTGAAGAGATTTGGCAAGTCAACAAATACACTCATAAACTTCTATTGTTGTACAGTGGAGAGCATTCTGACAGGCTGCATCACCGTCTGGTATGGAGGGGCAACTGCACAGGACTGACAGAAGCTGCAGAAGGTTGTAAATCTAGTCAGCTCCATCTTGGGTACTAGCCTACAAAGTACCCAGGACATCTTTAGGGAGCGGTGCTCAGAAAGGCAACATCCATTATTAAGGACCTCCAGCACCCAGGGCATGCCCTTTTCTCACTGTTACCATCAGGTAGGAGGTACAGAAGCCTGAAGGCACACACTCAGCGATTCAGGAACAGCTCCTTCCCCTCTGCCATCCGATTCCTAAATGGATATTGAAGCTTTGGACACTACCTCACTATTTTTAATATACAGTATTTCTGTTTTAGCACATCTTGTAAAGTCTATTCAATATGCGTAATTAATTCACTTGTTTATTTATTATTATGTTTAATTTTATTTATTTATTTTTCTCTCTCTGCTAGATTATGTATTACATTGAACTGCTGCTGCTAAGTTAACAAATTTCTCCTCACATGCTGGTGATAATAAACCTGATCCTGATTCTGTTTGTAGGGCTAGGTATTTTGAACATCCTCTCGCTTCATTCCAGTTATAATATTGATCAACTAAATAGGAGGAGAACAATCCTGCAGGTCCATAGTCATGTTCCCAAACATCTCCTGTAAAAATTTTGTTTATAGTTATTCATGTACGGGGGTTGTTCTTCGTATGTTAAATTTAAAATGGCTTCTTTGTTATGCTAATCTTTTAAACTGCTGCGTAAGTGGATTAAAATGGCTTCTATATTATGTTAAATGCTGAGAAAGTCTCCAGCTAGACATTTGCTTGGGTTAATACAGACAGCAGGGTGCTATTAGCCAATGGGTGTCCATGTTATTATCTCTTGGGATGATAATGCTGTTTCATATGACTGTGGACGGGGGTTTTTGGCGGGGAGTCAGACGAGAGACGGGTAGGACGATGGACGTGCGGGAAGGCTGTGATCGATCGCTCCGGGTGGTCCCGAGCCGTGAGTCGACAGGGACCAGGTGGTCCCAAAAAACTTCCTGAGCTCCAACTTGTGCACAAAGAACTTGAACTTTGATAAGCCTGGCGCCTTTTTTTCCCATTCCTTCTTTTTCTGTGTCAAACTTATATTAATTTCAGAGACTTAGTAATATCTATAAAGTGTACTTGGTAAAACGTACTGTGTGTGCTGGCTGATGATTGATGTTTGGGATTGATTTGGGTGGCAGTGGTACAGCAACCGACCCAGCTGGAGGCGTCCAGGCAGGCGCCGGGCGGGATTTCCCCGAGATATATACAAGCCAATATAACGGAGCTTTACATTCATTTTTGGAATTTGGGCATTGTTCCAAAACTGGCATTTATTACTATGTAAATAACAAATTACAGTGGTCAATTACTTAGTGTTGCAAGGCTAATTATTACTCCTTCAGGGTACAGGAACACCTTTTCTGCCTGCAATGTCCAGGTTGCTATCTCCAGGAGTTCACACACACACACACACACACACACACACACACACACACACACACACATATATCAGCCATGTTACACAAACAAGCTTAGTTTCAATAATCCACTACAATAAACATTCAGCGTATCGCTTCTGACAAGTATATTCTTTGAATGTAATTTCAGTCCTCTCACCACACATTTATGTAATACATTACATTTTTCTATGTAATAAATGTAATGATTCAAGTGAAATTTTCAAAAACCCTATGTCAGACACTCACAGAGCTCTTCAGTTTGCAACTCTTGTTGAAGTTGTTTGTCCATTTCAAAAAACAGTGGTCTAGAAATAAACACACTTCAATTCACATACATAGCTTAAAACATAAGGAAATGGAGTGAGCTAAGCTGATTTACGTTAACAATACCCTCACTTGAAAAACTCTCTACATAAACTTTACACTTTTCATGTTGATTCCAGCTATCACAATTGTTTTTGTTAAGACTGCGGGTTGGACTTGCCTTACGTTCCTTGGTTTTCAATGGAATTACAGCTTACTGCAAAGTTATAATGCCACATGCTCTCTCTTCCCAGCAGCTGAATCATTACCATCCTTGAGATTTTTACTATATGTGCATCTCTTACTGTGTGCCATCAAATACAAGTACAGTGCCACAAACTGAATATGGCAGTGCATGGAAATACTTGATTGAACATTATACAATTGTCTTCTACATTAATGTGTCAGTAAAAAATAGAACAAATTTTTAGATTTCCAAGCATTCATTTTCCAAAAAATTATATGTTACAGAGAATATTTTTCTATTCATTAAAGAAAATAACATGTTAAGTAATAAGACTATATTTCAGGTAAAAACTTGATTGATTACTTTGTAGGTATATAGCACGATGCATGATTAAACAAAAATAACAAACAGGTGCTTATGATCAATGACATAATGAGTTGAATGAACTAAACTGATTAACTGAAACAAAAGTGGGTGTAGAAGGAATCAAACTGGATGAAGAACAAGCAGACAAAAAGGTGAGGGTGTGGTGGACATGACAATTTAACCTTCAAATCATCAATTCTTACACCAAAGCAAGAGTGAGCATTATAAGACACAAGGTGGTTGTCCTGTATCAGCAAGGTCTCCCTCAAGCAGAAATTTCACAGTAAACAGGAGTTTCGAGATGTGCTAATCAAGCTCTTCTGAAGAAGCACAGAGAAATGGGCAAGGTTGGGGACCAGAAATGCAGTGGTTGGCCACAGAAACTGACTGCAGCAGGCAAGAGTTCAACCCAGATAAGTGTGAAGCGGTTCATTTTGGTAGGTCAAATACAATGGCAGAATATAGTATTAATAGTAAGACTCTTGGCAGTGTGGAGGATCAGAGGGATCTTGGGGTCCGTGTCCATAGGACGCTCAAAGCAGCTGTGCAGATTGACTCTGTGATTAAGAAGGCATACGGTGCATTGGCCTTCATCAATCGTGGAATTGAATTTAGGAGCCAAGAGGTAATGTTGCAGCTATATAGGACCCTGGTCAGACCCTACTTGGAGTACTGTGCTCAGTTCTGGTCACCTCACTATAGGAAAGACGTGGAAACCATAGAAAGAGTGCAGAGGAGATTTACAAGGATGTTGCCTGGATTGGGGACCATGCCTTATGAAATCAGGTTGAGTGAACTTGGCCTTTGCTCCTTGGAGCAACGGAGGATGAGAGGTGACCTGACAGAGGAGTATAAGATGATGAAAGGCATTGATAGTGTGGATAGTCAGAGGCTTTTACCCAGGGCTAAAATGGTTGCCACAAGAGGACACAGGTTTAAGGTGCTGGTGAGTAGGTACAGAGGATATGCCAAGGGTAAGTTTTTTACTCAGAAAGTGATGAGTGCATGGAATGGGCTGCCGGCAATGGTGGTGGAGGTGGATACGTTAGGGTATTTTAACAGACTTTTGGATAGGTACATGGAGCTTAGAAAAATGGAGGGCTATGGGTAAGTCTAGTAATTTCTAAGGTAGGGACACGTTCGGCACAACTTTGTGAGCCGAAGGGCCTGTATTCTGCTGTAGGTTTTCTATGTTTCTATGTAAGAGGTACATTAAACTGACCTTATTTCTAAATCGGAAAAAGTCGAACACAGCGTCAGCTCTAAATTCACAGAAACCACCAGAACCCAAGTATACTCCTCTATATTCCAGAGAAGTCTTGTCAGAAGTGGTCTTCATGGAAGAGTTGCTGCCAAACAGCCATTCCTCCAAAGTGGAAACAAAGCCAAGAAACTCGCCTACACACAAAAACACAAAACCTGGGGTGCTGAACAATGGCAGCAAAGCTCTAGACTAATGAGTCAAAATTTGAAAATTTTGGTTCAGTTAAGAAGCAGTTTGTCTGTAAATGAGCTGGAGAGCGCTTCATGGATGAGTACCAGCCAAAAGGGAAGCATGGTGGAGATTCACTGCAGTTTCAGGGGTGAATTTCTGCAAATGGAGTTTGTGATCTGGTCAGAATTAATGGAATCCTCAATGCTGAGAAGTACAAGCAGATTCTTATCCATCATTTAATACCATCAGGGAGAAGTCTGATCTGTCCCAACTTCAATCTGCAGCAGGATGATGACCCCAGGCATATGGCCAAGGTCATAAAGAACTATCTTCAATGAAAAGAAGTACAAGGAGTTCTGCAACAGATGGTATGGTCTCCACAGAGCCCTGATCTCAACATCATTGAGGCTGCCTGGGATTATTTGGAGAGTCAGGCGAACGAAACAGCCAAAGTCGCAAAAGAACTATAGCAAGTTCTCCAAGATGCTTGGAACAATCTACCAGCCAATTTTCTTATAAAACTGCATGACAGTGTGCCTAGGAAAATCAATGCAGTTTGAAAGGCAAAGGGTGGTCACACCAAATATTGATTTGATTTAGTTTTTTTTTTACTGCCTATTGCTTTTTATAATGATTTCTTTTATATTTAGAAACTTTTAACTTAATTATATCTGAAAGCATCTTCACTCTGCTGATTTATTTTAAATGTGCCTAAGACTTTTGCACAATACGCGATGCAAAAAATAATGTAATTTACTTGGAATTAGCAGCTGAAAACAAAGCTAAGGAATTTGAGGCACTTGTTGTAAAAATGGGTATTCACCTCCCTGAAATAAACTGATGTGACTGTAGGATTATAATGATACCTATCAGTTTTATAGATACCTGCTGTTGCTGACTTTGAAATTACCAAATTTATTATATATATTTTCTCATTTTGTCAAGATGTTATTTGAACTATTGCCATTAGCTAGTTTAGGATAATCACACTAGGTACCCTACTTTCGACCCTACCATATACAAATCATTCAAAGTTAATACAAACTTTGGTCTTAATGCATTTTCTAGCAATCTTGTTGCACTCAATAATTATCAGAAAGGAACTTCCTAAGATAAAAATATGGCCTACTTCAAAAAGAAACTTTTGGCTTAGCTTTCCTTGTTTCAAGTACTTAGGTTGTCTATAGGTTTTACATCAAAATAAATTTGTATTATTCAAAGGATAGCTTAAATTAGCTGATGAAATGGAATTTTTCTCAAAGTCTCCGTCTATTATTTTATATTTGGAGTTCACGATTATGGTATTAATCTTCAATCAATTAGAAGAACAATAACAACAGGAATTCTGCAGATGCTGGAAACTCAAGCAACACACATCAAAGTTGCTGGTGAACACAGCAGGCCAGGCAGCATCTGTAGGAAGAGGTGCAGTCGCCGTTTCAGGCCGAGACCCTTCGTCAGGACTAACTGAAGGAAGAGTGAGTAAGGGATTTGAAGGTTGGAGGGGGAGGGGGAGATCCAAAATGATAGGAGAAGACAGGAGGGGGAGGGATGGAGCCAAGAGCTGGACAGGTGATTGGCAAAAGGGGATACGAGAGGATCATGGGACAGGAGGTACGGGAAGAAAGACAAGGGGGGGGGACCCAGAGGATGGGCAAGAGGTATATTCAGAGGGACAGAGGGAGAAAAAGGAGAGTGAGAGAAAGAATGTGTGCATAAAAATAAGTAACAGATGGGGTACGAGGGGGAGGTGGGGCCTAGCGGAAGTTAGAGAAGTCGATGTTCATGCAATCAGGTTGGAGGCTACCCAGACGGAATATAAGGTGTTGTTCCTCCAACCTGAGCGTGGCTTCATCTTTACAGTAGAGGAGGCCGTGGATAGACATGTCAGAATGGAAATGGGATGTGGAATTAAAATGTGTGGCCACTGGGAGATCCTGCTTTCTCTGGCGGACAGAACGTAGATGTTCAGCAAAGCGGTCTCCCAGTCTGCGTCGGGTCTCGCCAATATATAAAAGGCCACATCGGGAGCACTGGATGCATTATATCACCCCAGTCGACTCACAGGTGAAGTGCCGCCCGATGTGGCCTTTTATATATTGGCCTCCCGATGTGGCCTTTTATATATTGGTCTCCTGATGTGGCCTTTTATATATTGGCGAGACCCGACGCAGACTGGGAGACCGCTTTGCTGAACATCTACGCTCTGTCCGCCAGAGAAAGCAGGATCTCCCAGTGGCCACACATTTTAATTCCACATTCCATTCCCATTCTGACATGTCTATCCACGGCCTCCTCTACTGTAAAGATGAAGCCGCACTCAGGTTGGAGGAACAACACCTTATATTCCGTCTGGGTAGCCTCCAACCTGATTGCATGAACATCGACTTCTCTAACTTCCGCTAGGCCCCACCTCCCCCTCGTACCCCATCTGTTACTTATTTTTATGCACACATTCTTTCTCTCACTCTCCTTTTTCTCCCTCTGTCCCTCTGAATATACCTCTTGCCCATCCTCTGGGTCCCCCCCCCCCCGTCTTTCTTCCCGGACCTCCTGTCCCACGATCCTCTCGTATCTCCTTTTGCCAATCACCTGTCCAGCTCTTGGCTCCATCCCTCCCCCTCCTGTCTTCTCCTATCATTTTGGGTTTCCCCCTCCCCCTCCAACTTTCAAATTTCTTACTCACTCTTCCTTCAGTTAGTCCTGACGAAGGGTCTCGGCCTGAAACGTCGACTGTACCTCTTCCTACAGATGCTGCCTGGCCTGCTGCGTTCACCAGCAACTTTGATGTGTGTTGCTTGAGAAGAACAATAAATTGCTTTTCTCTGTTGGATGCCATAGTTGCCATTGAACATGATTTCTTTCCAGCCTGGCTTATATGTTTTCAATTTTCATTATGAATCTAATGAGATTGTTTGCTTACAAGACTATAAGCCTCGGATTCTGCATGCCAGATTGAATATTGAGTTAAGATGGTATTTTGCATGCAAAATCATTTTACAGCTGATGGAACATCACCACTGGCCCAACAATCACCTTAGTCACTTGCACCATCTTGTTCACTTTCTAATTCTTTTGTTCTAAGCTCCATTCAAAGGCAGAATTACATGACAGAGAATGACACTGAGAAGACATGATTAGAGCATACACTGCGGCGAGCATCAAAATCCTCCCGATCATTACGCAATAGACTTAAATACCACATGACAAGTAGATTTCTTAATTAGGAAAAATATATAGAGCAGCAGCGCACAACAACCTGTCTACGTGCACATTCTGCTAACATAATCTTTATTTCCTCTGAACTGGGTTTAATCTCATCTTTAGTTACCACTAAAGTCAAAGATTCATGGAACACTACAGCATTGAAACAGGACCTTTGGCCCATCTATCCACGTTGTTCTATTATTCTGACTAATCATGTCGACCTCCACCTGGACCGCAGCCCTCCATACCTTGCCTATCCATGTACCTATTTAAATTTATCTTAAATGTTGAAATCGAATCCACATCCACCACTTGCACTGGCAGCTCATTCCACACTCTTACTGCTGTCTGATTGAAAATGTTACCACTGATGTTTCCCTTAAGCATTTCACCTTTCACCTTAACCCATGACCTATAGTTCTAGTCTCATTCAACCTCAATGGCAAAAGCTGGCTTGCATTTGCCCAAACTATACCTCTCATAATTGTGTATATCTTTATCAAATCTCCCCTCATTCTCCTATGCTCCAGGGTACAAAGTCCTAACCTGTTCAACCTTTCCTTATAACTCAGGTCCTCGAGCCCTGGCAACATCCTTGTAATTCTTCTCTGCACTATTTCAATCTTATTGGTATCTTTCCTGTAGGTAAGTGACCTAAACGGCATACAATACTCCAAATTAGGTCTCACCAACGTCTTATACAAATTCAACATAACATCCAACTCCTGTACTCAATAATTGATTTATAAAGGCCAATGTGCCCCAGGATTTGGTGATGAGGAGGCAAGAAATTCAAGACATTCTGCAGTTTGCTTAACAGTTAGCTGATCTGCAGGAGGTGCAGATGCCTTAGGTTCCACACCACCAGGTTCAGGAACAATTATTACCCTACATTTACCAGACTGGTAAACTGATGTAGATAACTTCCCTGACCACAGCTCTGAACTGATTTTATGACCCACAGACTCATATTTAGGAACTCCTTACAACTCATGTTGTCTGCATTATTTTTTATTTATACATTTTGTCTTCTTTTGCATATTGGTTATTTGTCGGGCTTTGTTTAAGTATATTTTTCTTCGTAAACTGTACTGTATTTATTTTTCCTGTAAATACCTGTAAGAAAACGAATCTCAAGGTAGTATATATGTTAACATAACAGTACGTTGATAATAAATTTACTTCACACTTTGAAGTTCTGCATAACTAATAGTTCACCACCAGCATATTTTAGGTCAGCATTTCATTACAAGAACTAGGTTGCTTCCATTTGCTAGGGGCTGCCCTACAGTACTCGGCCCATGCTGTTTCTTTGCAAATCATTGCAGCAACATCAAACCTACAGTGCACTTGCCCAGGAGGTTTCACGCACATGCACAATTCATGCATGGCATTACGTGCTTTGAAGTTCAAATATGCGTAATACTTGGGAAAAGATAATGATTGCATTTATTGATTACTTTTACATAATCGCTTAATCCTTTAGTGCATT
Source organism: Mobula birostris (assembly GCF_030028105.1). Classification (NCBI taxonomy): domain Eukaryota; kingdom Metazoa; phylum Chordata; class Chondrichthyes; order Myliobatiformes; family Myliobatidae; genus Mobula; species Mobula birostris. The sequence continues at coordinate 123,372,300 of NC_092373.1, read as the reverse complement.
AAAAACTTGCCCTGAGTGTATTTCTATGCCACAGGCTTTCACAGCTTGATCCTGAGTAAACAAAATATTTTGATTCTGTAAAAAGAGATATTGTAATCAGTTCCTTTCATGGCATTAATAAGTCGCAGTTTGGGACTAAATAGCTATTCAGGATAATTAACCACTTCTCTGCACATAGGATCAAATAATTTAAATCAATGTATCACACTGCAATGATTGGACTTTGAATTTTGGATTACATAAGTACTGAAATTTAGAACTACCAAGAGACCAATAATCTTGGCAACTTTAATAGATGTGAGAACTCCTACCTATTCATCATTTCACCCTCTCTCTAGAAAAGAATCCAATTATCATAACTTACATCATCTTTTTTTAAATAACACTGACTTAAACTTTATAAATTCAACAGCCTTTGGGCAAAGATCTTTCTCACTTGAGTTACATTCTTTTCTTTTAACCTGTTTTTTTTAAACTATAGCTTAGTAAATATGAAAGAATTACATCAAAGATGTAATAAACAAGTATAATTATTGATATTCAAGAGTTAATAATATGGAGGTGGTTTCTATGGTGGCCACCAGTGTGCCTTGCTACTTGTGAAAATATGATTTAAGTACAAACTATCCCATGGAACTAAAAAACTTTGCTCTCAAGATCATTCACTGCTGCATCTCAGATGACTATATCATCCAGAATTTCGAAAGGAATCAGTTATGTTGTCAATATCAAAGTAAGGTATGATAGTTTTATCCATGAAAGACCTTTGAATTCATATTAATTACTATTGTCTTTTTCTGCAGCATACAATTTAAGTAATTAGTAACTTGAGATTATCAATAGGGGAATTCTGGAGAATTTACCTATTAGTCAGTTCCAATCATCATTAATGCACTAAACTTTAATTGGATTTGATTAGCAATGAAAGATCAAATTTTAAAAAATAAATTAGGCAGGAGTGCATGTAATTATAAGCTAATTAAAAATCTCCTAATGTGGATCCTTGTAAGACCTACTGGATAGCCCTGGGTGTCATGACAATATAGTAAAGCTTTGCACCATTCACACTTCATTCAAGTGTCTTGAGCTGAAGACTGATCCATTTTCTCACCATAAGAACATTGTTACTTCAATAAGTTAACAGTCCATTGTTTAAACAGTGAATTGTTAAGATTTGGTTACAAAAGAACAGGTTATCATTTTCGGTCTTCCTGCCTAAAAATTGCTTAACTGCAATGACCAACATGTTACAAACATATGCATATTGACCACTGTGAAGTTCAAAGTTCAAAGTAAATTTTGTTATCAGAGTACATAAATGTCACCGCAAACTACACTGAGATTCATTTTGCTGTGGGCATACTCAGCAAATCTACAGAAAAGTAATTATAACAGGATCAATGAAAGATCAGAGTGCAGAAGACAACAAACTGCACAAATGCAAATATAAATAAATAGCAATAAATAACGAGAGCATGAAATAACAAGTTAAAGAGTTCTTAAAGTAAGATCATTGGTTGTGGGAACATCTCAATAGATGAGCATAGTTATCCCCTCTTGTTCAAGAGCCTGATGGTTAAGAGATAGTAACTGTTCTTGAACCTGGTGGTATGGGTCCTGAGGCTCCTGTATCTTCCACCGAGAAAAGTGCATGGTCTGGGTGGTGAGGATCTTTGATGATGGTTGCTGCTTTCCTGTGGTAGTGCTTCATGTAGATGTGCTCAATGGTTGATGTATTGGCTGAATCCATTACATTTTGTAGGTTTTTCCACTCAAAGTCATTGTTGTTCCCAAGTCAAGGCTGATCTAACTGTTGCCTCAACTCTGCATTCCCAAATACTCACAATAAATTTCCACCTCTTTGCTCATCACATCTATTTCGCATTGCCTTAAGAATATTCGAAGACCCAGGTTCCATTATGCTTTGAGGAAGAGAGTTCCAACATCTTAATAACTCTCTGAGGACAAGAAGGTTGACTCATCTCTGTTTTAAGTGGGCAAACTTAGCTCCAAGTTCTAGATACCCCAACAAGAGGAATCATCCTCTGCACAGTTTCTTTGTGGATATTCTTCAGGGTTCTATCTGTTTTAATCAATTCCGCCCCTCATTCTCCTAAACTTCAAAAGATACAAGCATATCTTACTAAACTGGTTAAAGCAACTCACCCATCCCTGGTACTGGAATAGTAATCCTTCTCTGAACTTCCTCCAGCTTATTAACATTCTCCTAAAGTGAGAAGACAATACTAGGTTTAGTAGTCCAGATAAATTCTCACCACGTCCCAGACACATGAAGCATAATCCATATTCATTTACCCTCACAATAACATTTTAAAACATGGAACAATGAAGCACAGGCCATTTGGTCCACAACAGTGTGCCAAACCAACTGAAAGGCAAATCAGAAACAGCCAAACACTAATCCCTCCTACCTACACCATGTCTATATACCTCCATGAGCCTATCCAAATGTCTCTTAAAAGTCTCTGATGTTTTTGCCTCTACCATCATACTAGGCAGCATATCTCTAAGTAAAAAAGCTCTTCTCTTACTTCCCTCTTGATCCTCAGCCTCCCACCTTCAATGCATGCCATCTGGTATTAGATATTTCAAGCATGGGAAACAGATACTCTTTGTCCACTTTATCTATGCCTTCCATAATTTTGCACCTCTATCAGATCTCCCTTCACCCTGCGACACTCCAGAGAAAACAACATGCCCTCAAAACTAGACAGCATCTTGGTAAACCTCTTCTACACCGTCTCCAAAGCCTCAACATAGTGGGGTGACCAGAGGATTAAACAATACTCCAGATGTGGCCTAACCAGAGATTTATACATTTACAACATAACCTCTTGACTACTAAACTCAGTGCCTTGACAAATAAAAGCAAGCATTCCAGCAGTTTTCTTAACCACCCAATTGATATGTGTAGTCACTTTCAATGAGATATGAACTTGGATTCCAAGATCTTTCTGCTCAGCAACACTGTTAAAGACCTTGCCCTTAACAATGAACTGTCTCCTTTCATTTGCCCTGTTGAGGTGCAGCAGTTCATATTTATCTGGGTTAAAGCCCATCTGCTATTTCTCAGCCCATATCTGCAATTGATCTATATTGTACTGTATTCTTTGCCAGTCTTCTGTACTATCCACAACTCCACCAACCTTGTTATCATCAGCATATTTACTAACCTGCCCATCTACATTTTCATCCAGGACATTTATATACATCACGGAGGTCTCAGCACAGATCCCCGTGGAACTCCACTAATTACAGACTTCCAGCTTGAATAAGTTCCTTCAACCTCTATCCTCTGTCTTCCATGTGCAAGCTAGTTCTGAATTCAAATAGCCAATTTGTCGCAGATCCCATGCATCTTAATCTTCTGGATCAGCCTCCCATGACTATGTCAACTGCCTTACTAAAATCCACAAACACGAGGATATCTGCAGATGCTGGAAGTTCAAGCAACACACACACAGTCCTGACGAAGGGTCTCAGCCTGAAACGTCGACTGTGCTTCTTCCTATGGATGCTGTCTGGCCTGCTGCATTCCACTAGCATTTTGTGTGTGTTACTAAAATCCATGTTGACAATATCCATACCCTCATCAATCTCTCTTGTCACCTTGCCAAAAAACTTAATCAAGTTGGTAAGGCACAACCTGCCACACACAAAGGCATGCTGGCTCTTCCTAATTGGGCCAAATGCTCATATATCCTATCCCTAATAATTTCATTCATCAATTTCCCAACAACTGATGTGAGACTCACCGGTCTATAGTTCCCAAGGTTTTCCCTTGTTCCCTTCTTAAACAGAGCTGCAACATTAGCCATTCGCCCGACCTCTGCGACCTCACCCGTGCCTTGAGCGAACACAAAGATACTGGTCAAGGGCCCAGCAAGCTTGTCTCTTGCCTCCTTCAATAACCTGGGGTGAATCCCATCAAGCCCTAGGGACTTATCCACCTTAATATTCATTAGGAAACCCAATACTTCCTCCTCCTTGACCTCTAAATGTCCTAATGCATTTGTACACTCAGCACTGATCCCCTGGTCCTCCATATCCTTTTCCTTGGTAAATATTGAGGCACAGTTAGCTTTCCTAATGTTTTGCTATGTTTCTATACCAGTCTTTTGCAAGTCTGACTCTAGGATACCTAGATCTCTTCACATCTCATAGCTAGTGAATGATGAGCATTTACAGCTGAAGCTTGTAATGCTTCATGAGGGACTACTGTCACAATTTACACTACAGATGTGCAACTAATGCCACAATTTCCTGTGCAGCACTTTAGGGTGTTGTTCTTGATGTTTATCTTCACAGCTCTATCTTTTGGGCACCAAAAATGGATTTCATTTGGCAAATTTTGCATCTGAGGAATTAGCTTGTGAGATTTTAAGTCACTGTTAAAATGCTACTGCACAACTTCACTATCGCTTGTTGCATATTTGTTATATTAGTTCCCAGTTATCTTTCCCATCTAATATGGATACCCCCGCAAACTCAACATTCTGACTAGGAAACTTCGGCAACATAACTTTACAAATGAGTTGATATAGTTTCTAATAATATCCACTTTGTCATTTTTCCCAGTACCTATGATTTTTGTAAATAATAAAGCAAATCAAAAATATAATTATTTCCTGATAATGGACAAGAAATATATTTAGGCCTTTAATCCTTTTATTACCTGAAACATGTCAAGGCTTCAGGCACTGCTTTTCCTGTTGTGAACCTTTAAAGCAGGTGGGATGATATGCAATTGAAAGACAAAGAGCAAAGTTTCAGATCTTGCTATCAATTTGATATTTTGGAGGGATATTAATTTAAGTCAAGAAAAATTGGAAAAAGGATTTATTGCCTTTGTTATCTTATACTGATAATTTCTCCCTGACACCTTTCCTGATTTAAATTACATTGTTAATCACTCAAATACAGTACTACTCGATGGCTTCTTAGGGTTTGTAAATTTTGTTGATTCTGACTGATACTTTTAAAACCACAGGAGACTTCATTTAAGTAAATGCATCTTGACATTTTTGATTATTTGCAGTAATGATCCTTAATTAATTATTTGTGTGAGGCCCACTTTGTCAGTGAAATTAGTAACTCCTTCTGTTCATTCTCCTCTTTGTATGTACATCCTGATTTTCTTGTGTTAACATACATGCTGTGTGGTAAACTTCACCATCATCTTGAATACGTTGCAAGATAGACTTTTGTTTGTTATCCTTTGACGTATTAGGTACAACAGAATATTATTACTTCTGTAGGATTATACCAGGGATATGCTGCCAGATAATGTGGTGGATTCAGATACAATTATAAGAAATAAGACATTCAGACATCACTTCAATAGGCAACGCATCAAAAGATAAAACCCTAATGCAGGAAAATAGGATTAGTGTGGATGAGCAAAAATGTTGCGTGTGTTTTGCAGATAGAACATTTCTATGCTGGACAAGTATATCACACAACACTATGTAAATGTGGGCCAGATCTCGGTGATCAATGCCAGCAACTCTGTTCAAAACTTACGTGGTACTTACATGCATACATATCAAATATGGAAGTTCTTGATCTATTGACAAATTTGAAAAGTTGAAGTCTGTTGTTGGGAAGCCATAGCTGAAACACAGTCCTACTGAACATTATACTGGAAAAATCAGCTCTCAGATCAGCACCAGTTTGCACCTGACATAGGTTCTTGGATGTCATTCAATTCAGTAAGGATTGTTGGTCTTTTGGACGAGGGATTAGAATTCATAAGCAACGTTTTAAGTAAACTTTTAGCTTCATCTTATAATGATTTAACTTCATAAGTGCTCTTAAGTTATTTTTATATTTATAAGTTAAGTTTTTTTTCATTCATTCAGTTTCAATAATGTTTAAAGATCTCTGAAAATCCTTCACAGCTGCACAGCTGGCAAATCTCACAGCAGGGTTTTGTTAATTATCTTTGGAACAGTTTCACTGATAGATCCTCCTCACTTCTCCTCAGCCCTCTGCAATTAGACCAAAAAGGAATAGAGAAGTGAAAGCAGCAGGCAATGATTACACACATGTGGATCTGGACAAGAATATCAGACCCAGTCATCTTCACATGATTCAGGGCAAATGATTTCATTTGGCAAGCACTATTGTTCTTTTGCAGCAATTCTACAGTGTTATATTAAATTAATAGGATACACTTCCTTCATGAAGTTCAAGATTATTGGACTTGCTTTTTGCATGTCACCATTAAAACAAATGGACAGCCAAATGTTAGAATTGATTGTTATTGTAGAGAATCAGAACTCCCGATATCAAAGGCATTTACTTTTGCTAGGAATTAAAAACCACCTTGTGCTTTGCCCATTAGGAAAGAACCTTTTAGAACAGCAGGGTTCAATGTTTTTGCTGTAATTAAATTGCAAGCTATTGGGATTTCTTCTACTGCTCTCCACATCAATGAATTTAACAGAAATAACTGAAGAACATGGCAGGTTTTAACCCCTTGAGCATGTAATGAGATCAGGGTAAACTGAATGTTATGATTCTTAGACTTGAAGCTAACAAATAACTCTTCATTAAAACCTATGTGTAAAACAAAATTTTTACCACTTTTTTTTCACAGAAGTGCACCATAACGTTAATCTCAAACGGCCTAATTCTAATTTTATTAAGATTGCTTGAAAAAACAAGCCATTTATATGACAACACAAATTATGTTTGAAAAATATCAATGGTAGCTGGCTTGTCAATTAATAAGAGCCCTTTCACAGCAAGATTGCCCACTTGATAAATAAGAAGTTTTATCAATGCATCCAAGAAAAAAAGGGAACAGAGCAAATTACAGCAGACCTATGTATACTTAAGGGACAGGTAGGAAGTGTGGAATCTGAAATACTCCTTAGCAGAAAAAAATCCCAAAGCATTACTAAACTAAATTCTCTGCAACTACATGATAAATTATTCTTAATATCCGAATATTTCAATCAAATATAAATTCCATGGAATTAGATCCTACTTTGTGCAATTTTATGAATCCTGGAATTATTTGGTAAACATCCATTACACCCAGTTTTACAACAAGTAGAAATGACTTTATATTATTATTAGGTTCATTTGCCAAAATGGAAATAAAATTGGCACAGTCACACAATATTGCTTCCTTTACAATATAATCCTCCCATCTGTATTTTTACAGTTTAAAACAAAAAAAAGTCTGTGCAAGCTTGAAATCTAAATAAAATCACAAAGTGCTGAAAGTACTCAGTCTAATCAGGGGTACCCCTCTATTTTATTGCATTGCTTACATTGTGCTGTCAGCAAACATGGATATGTGGCCTTCCTCTTCTGAATTGCTCATGAATACATAAATGGTTGCAGTTCGAACACAGAATCACATCCTGCTGACTTTGGTACACAAACTATCACTGTACTTTGCCTCCTGCCACTCAGCCTATTTCCATTACCTATAATTTCAGAAGAATCTCTTTTAGATCACACCCTCTTAAAAATTACTTTATTAAAAGCCTTATGCAGTTATATAAATAACATTCACAAATCCATCGTACCTTCAAAGACCTCAATCAGTTTCATTTGGTAGTACTTACTCCTGTCTAATTTGTCCTTGCACACACTATAATTACATGCAGTTTGTGCTCATTAGAGACTATGGACTTAAAGTGTTAATTTCTTTCTGCTCTACACTGATGCTGTCTGACATCTTGAGTATTTCCAAAACTTTCCATTTTTATTTTCATCTATTTTTATTCAATTGAATATTGCAACATTTTCTATCTTTTCCATCATGGGTAGGGATATACAGAAGTTTAGTAAGATGCTATTACATAAAAAATGAAAAAGCTCAGAAAGTACATTCAGAGGCCATTTTATTAGGTGCACCTTCACACCCACTTGTTAATGCAAATATCTAATCAGCCAGTCATGTGGCAGCAGCTCAATGCACAAACATATGCACACGCAGTTCAGAGATTACGTTGTTGTTTAGACCAAACATCAGAATGGAAAAGGAAAGTGATCTTAGTGACTTTGTGGATTGATTGATCACAGGGTGGTTTGAGTATCTCAGAAACTGCTGACCTCCTGGGATTCTCATGCACAACAGTTTCTAGAGTTTACAGAGAATGGATTGAAAAACAAAAACAAAAAATCCAGAGAATAGTAGTTCTGTGTTGAAAAAAAAACACACTGTTAATGAGAGAGGTCAAGGGAGAATGGCCAGACTGGTACAAGCTAACAGAAAGGTGATAGTAACTTCAATACCACACATTACAACAGTGGTGTGCAGAAGAGAATCTCTGAATGCACAGAGCATCAAACTTGGAGTGGATGGGCTACAGCAGCAGAAGACCATGGACATACACTCAGTGGCCATTTCATTAGATAGAGGAGGTACTTAATAAAGTGGCCACTGAGTGTATTCTGGCAAGAAGCTGAATATATTAGGACAAATGGAATCTGTAGCCCTCTAAGACTCTAAAATGAGTGAACGGTAAGGTTGTTGATTATAGCACCTGTGTGAAGAGACCAACAGAGCAAAGGAAAGAATATACATGATATGCTGATCTTGATGCCATTTTATGTCTTCTTCCTGTGTATCATCCGTATCTCATCATGCCCTCTGCATTCATGGGTCTATCGAAGAGCCAAATTACCTGATTTCACTACTACCTCTGCTAACATCATTCCAGGCACCTGATACTCTCTGCCTAAAGAATGTGCTCCTCACATCACCTTTAAATCTTCCTCCCCCCACTAATCTTAAAAATCATGCCCTCTCTATTTGATATTTCTACTGTAGGGAAAAGATTCTGACTGTCTATCCTAACTATACCTTTCATAATTTATAAATCCTTTTTCAGTTCTCCCCCTCAGCCTCCGAAGCTCTAGGCAGAAAAAAACAAGGTGGTCACATCTTTTGTTGCAGCTCATACCCTCTCATTTGGACAGCTTACTGGTAAGCTTCTTCTGCACCCTTTCACAGCGTCAACATCGTGCCGCCACAGAAGCGTAGCAGTTAATGTGATGCCACTACAGGTCAGAGGTCAGAGTTCAATTCTGGTGTCCGTTGTAAGGAGTTTGTACATCCTCCCTGTGAACGCGTGTGTTTCCTTCGGGTGCTCCGTTTACCTCCCACAGTCCAAAGATGTATTGGTTAGTAGCTTAATTGCCAGTGTAAATTGTCCTGTGATTAGTCTAGGCTTAAGTAGCTGAGTTGCTGGGTTGTCCTGCTCATTGGACCAGAAGGGCCTGTTCTTTGCTGTATCTTGATGAAAACCATCCTTCCTATAATGAGTCAACCAGAACTATACTCAAAAGTGTATAGTGCGGTCTGAATGAGGTTCAATATAACTGCAACATGATTTCCTTACTGTTATACTCAACAGTATTATCAATGAAAGCAAGCTTGCCATAAGCCTTCTTCACCACCTGTCACTTCCATAGACAATTTCAGTGACTATGGACTAGGGCCCCAAGATCCCTCTGTACTAAAAGTGCTATAAATAGCTTTACCATTAGCTGTATACTTTTGCCTTTTATTTCACCTTCCACCTCACACTTCCCCAGATTAATTTCCATCTGCCTCTTCTCTGCCTATAATAGTATCTGATCCAAAGCCACTGTATTCTTTGATAACCCTAACACTTGTCCACAGTTCCACCAATCTTGGTGTCATTCATAATCTTGCTAATCCACCACCTACATTTTCATCTAAATCACTGATATATGTCACAAACAACAGAGATCGCAGACTGATCCTTGTGGAACATCTCTGTTCACGGTCCTCTAGCCGAGATACCAACCTTCCACCATTACTTTTTGTCTTCTATAGGCAAGCTAGTTCCAAATCCAAACTTGTATTTCACCCTGGATCCCATTTATTGTAGTTAGTTTTAACCACATAACATCCTCTGTACTCTTTGAGAAGCACTTGGCAAAGCGACAATCAACTTTCAACTGGGTGAATCCTGCAAGAAACCAAACAAGGTACACGAGGCAGTTCTCCAAGGCCAGCCCTCCATTCATCTGCACACCTGACATCCCTGTAAGAACAGAGCCTTCATCAGTCATCATGTTTGAGGCATAGAGCCCATTCTCAGAGAAAACCTCACCCTAGAATTCCCCAGATGAAGATATTAACATCATTCTTCTTCTCACACACTGTCCTTCCAGCAGGCATTTGGTGCTGTTTTACCTTTCAGAATAGGCAGCGAAACACAAAAGATTCTGCAAATGCCGGAAATCCAGGACAACATCAGCAAGGGTCCTGTTGAAGGGTCTCAACCCTTCGTCGACTGCTTAATTCCTCCATAGATGCTGACTGACTTGCTGAGTTCCTCCAACATCTTTGTGTGTGTGTTGGTTATATGGGTTCTTGTTTAATTTACCGCAATGATGGTGCTGGACCAGAGAGGCATCAGCTGATTTGTGTCCCTCCTCCCTTGGATGAAGCTCTCCTGTTCCTCCCAGCATGCTCTGCAGAGAACTTCCTTTTTATCTGTTTCAAAAAAGTAGTTGGAATTTTGGATGGCGGGTTGGAGATACTTCTCTACCAAAGGAGGTGTAAGGAGTTCCTTCTCTCTGCGAGCCTGAAGGTTGCCCTTGGGGAAGGTGTAGCACCTGCTTAGCCACAAACCATCCCCACCCAGCCACCATGATCAGGGTCACGTGAGGCCAAGGGAAAAGGTTGTGGATAGTCGTATGAGCAGCTGGAGCTTATCATAAATCCTGGATCTCCAACCACTGATGCCAGGCATATGATCTCTGAAGGGTATTGATATTGGCTAGGGTCACCCATCTTGTGAAGACACTGCCCAGAATAAGGCAAAGGCAAACTTCTTCTGCAGAAAATTAGCCCAGAACAATCATGGTCATAGACCATGATTATCTATGTCATATGACACAGTACATAATGATGATGATCAGTTGGATCCTACATTTCATGGACAGCTTTTTGACAATACGTTATGGTTTTTCTTTGTAAGAACAGGATTCTTTGCTGCCTCTACAGAAGATAATGCATCTTTACTCTGCACCATCTCTGAGAGAGGAAGCTGAGATCCACCTGTGTGGGCTCAGTGAAATTCATTTGTTTTTCTTTATCGGCAGTGATGATCCATGACTGAAGAGTGACTCGGATCTGCTCTTTCCTTCCAGAGCCAACACAGGAGGAAGAAATGTCCAGGTAAAACCCTTATTACCCACAGAAGTTGATTCAGTGGCAACAGATCCACGTATTTGTGGATTTTATCAGAGCTCAAGGTCAAGTCTGGCACTGGCATAGTCTTCCTATCTGATCTTTCCATGTCTGGAAACAGATTTCATCAAAGGAGCCTCAATGTAGTCAGTTCCTACATGTCACTGTCATCAGGCCAGGAGGAAATAGGAGCTGGCAGCATATTATGATACAGACGGAGGCTATTCAGTCTCTTGTATTCTTGCCAGAACCTGGCAGATCAGTTCCATTTCCTCTTATTCCCATGTAGCCCCTGCAATTAATTATCTGAGAGAATGGCAGAAAGATTTGATGAGAGATTGGCAAAAGATGTTTAGCATAAATACTTCAGGTCAAAGTATAAAGAAGTTTTTGGAACAAAATGATGATATATTTAAGTACTGATGTGCAGATAATATGGGGCAACAAGCTGTAACCAAATTGCAAACCGATCTGTTATAAACTTAGATTTGTACTTGTATACTAAAAACCTAGCTGGAGGTGACCTCAAAAAGCTGGAGTAATCCAGGCCATTGGGAAAAAGCGTCATCAACTGGGTGGGCAGCAATAGCGTGGCATTATCGGTGACCTATAAGATCATCTGGCTCCGCATGGATTATAAAGTGACCTGTAATAGAGTAGTGGATGAAAATTAATTCCCTTCTGTCCAAACCTCAAGGTTTGTACACTGAGTTAATAAAAGTGAAAATCTCTGGTTAAACCTGGCTAAACAAACAAGCCAACATTACTTAACAATTAACAATGAAAGTGATGTACTTGTATTCCAATCTACAGTAAGGACGAAATCATCACTGCCATGTTTGTGGAATCAAAATTACATTCAGAGACTTGTTTTGTGTTTAGATGAATTCCTTAACATGATTGCAAAGGTTAAAAAAATAAAAGTGACTTCTTACAGAAGGAAGCCACTTAGTTAATTTGGTGAGGAGGTGAAAATGTACAGTAACCAATCCAAGAGCAACTCAAGACCATCATTAGAGCTAGTAAACTCAAAAATGTTACTGCACTCTGATCATTTCTATTCATGACCCCATACTCTGCTACACTTCTACCTGATCTTCTGCCTAATGTTCACTTCTCTAGAGACAGTATTACTATAATCAGACCATTTGTGGTCAAATTCTTTGGCTGTAGAAGTGCTAAAACAGATTAGAGCTATAATATTAGCAATCAGAAGCCTTGTACCCATGAGCAATACAGTAAGAATCTCCTGTGTGATGCATTTCTAGTTTATGATGGTGTTAGTGAAGCCCAGCAATGACTTATCGGTTGCAAGCAAAACAAAGAATACAACTAAATTCTTATTCTTCATTAATAACACTTCTTCTTGTACAATTACTGGTAAATGATGAGCGCAAACAATCGAGAGGCAAGCGGAGATGAGGCAGAGTCAAGGCCCATCTGACAAACCAAGAGCAAAGAAAGACTCGAAGTTTGATCAATCTAAGCGCCAGGTTAATTTTAAAAGGTCGGGTACAAGCCAAACCATGGCATCGGGGTCTTGGACCAGAGCGTATCGAAGCGACAGGGCCTGGGTGCTAGAGTGAGGAATGACCCGATGTTTCCATTGTTTAAACTCTGGGCCAGATTGAAAAGGCAGGGCGTCAGGACCAGAGGCAAGGGTCGGGCCAATTCTGCTTGCTATTCCGGAACATTTACTTGGCTCTGCGCTGAACTGAGGCTACGTCCGCACTACGCCGGATAATTTTGAAAACGCCGGTTTCGAGTAAAAACGACAAGCGTCCACACTAAGCGTTTTTCAAAATATCTCCATCCACATTAGGTGGATATTTGGGCAAATCTCCTCCTACTGGGCATGCGCAAGACACACAGAAAACAAGCGAAGAGGAAACGATATACTTAGTGCGCATTTTTTCCAGTTACAGAGTAGAAAAACTTTAAAGGAATTACTCTTGGCTGTCGCACAGGAGGACTTAAAACTTAAAAAAAAATACTGGAGCGTATGGAGGCAACCGACAGGGAGTTCACGGACAGTATGACCCAGCTGACGACGAACATTGAAAAACTGACTAACTCTGTTGCAATAATAAAGTACCTTGTTAAATGTATAAAACGTCTGCATCAGCGTTATCTTGTATTTCCATACAATGTTACATTAGGCTGTTTACACATCTATTGTCAGAGAGTACTTGCATAAATAGGTAAACCGCCTTCATACAAGCAAGGACAGAAAACAGGGCGAAGTGAGTATACTTATTCACTTCTTCACTTAGTTGTTAAAACAATGAACATCTGTTCCGGCACGTCATGACAGCGTTTTTAAATAGTCAAAAAAGCTCACTTTACAATTTAACTCTCACACTGTTCACACCGACTACGCGTTATAACAGCAGTATGGCAGTTCTTGCGCAGTACCAAGCAGAAACAGAAAAAAGCATTGTTGTTGTGTTGTCATGACAACGTTTTTAAATCTCTCCGGTTATCCCGTACACACCACGCCGGATATTAAGCTTTTTCAGATTTATTCACTCTGGAGAGTGTTTTCGAAAATCTCCATTTTCGGGGGCTGAAAACGCCGGGTCAGTGTGGACGGGAGGGCAAAACGAAGAGAAAAAGCTTTGTTTTCAAAATTATCCGGCGTAGTGTGGACGTACTCTGAGGCTGAGGCTGTGGCCTGCTCCAGCTGCTCCGGGCTTTGTGTCTGGACCCACTTTCATTCTGAATGCTATTTGCTTATTTTTATTGTTTGCACAATTTGTTTTTTTCTCTGCACATTGGGTGTTTGACAGTCTATGGGTTATTTTGCATTTCTTTGCTTTGTGGCTGCCTTTAAAGGAAATTCTAAGGTCCTTTAATACATACATCTTTGATAATAAATATACTTTGAACTTTGAACTTTTGAATTTGATGAGATGGATAACTGAAGTATCACAAGGGGGATGACTATCTTATTGTTGATTGAAAAACACTTTATATTTCAATAACTGCACTTAGAAGCATCTCTCAGTGAGCCTTAATCAAATCCACACTTATTGCAATCTGGCCCCATATTAATTCATTTGAAGTATTATCTTGATCTTTCAAGACAAATTCAAAGATGGCATTATCATTGTTTGCCAAAAGTTCAACCATGAAATCTCCTGACGCCATTTCAAGATCTTTAAAACATTCCTAACATCATGTGCAAGAAGATTATTACCAACAGTCCTCACAATTATTACAGGTCCATATCAGTTAACACCTGTCTACCATTCAAGAGCAGAAAATAAGTCTACCATCATGTTGTATTATTATCAAGCAGCATGCCCTGTAGATGTGTGCAGCACTACAGCATTGCATGGAGAATTAACCTGAAAACAAGAGCCAAAACATTACATCAATTCTGACAGAACTGTAGAGCAGAAGGACAGATTATTTTTAACATAGTACACCACATTGACATGGCTCAAAGGATTAAAGCAAGCTTTGACAACTATTTGTATTGCATGGGTGGCAATCTGTTGCTGATTAGGCTGCATGCAGCAGACAGTCCTCAGTCCTTTTACTTTGGTTGATGCCAACGAAGGCAGCAGGTTTACAACATGTAGATATGAGCTCACTTCCCCATCCCTCTGATAAGCACGTTGCTGTACAACCATTATCCATGGCCAGATTGCAGCTAACTGGCTGGTTGCTTTGTGCGATTAAATTTACATACACGGGCCACCAAATTTTTCCACGTAATTCCAAGTTAAACATACTAAGTGCTCTTGAAAATTTGATTAACCCAAAACAAACCAATATTGTGCATCTTTCAGAGTCCCTGAAAAGCCATTGGGAAATCCATCTGAATATTTTTCAATCTGCTTTTCTTTAGCACTTTTATCCTGATAAAAACCATTGCACTGAGTTAAGTCAACAGTGCAGAAAAATCATAGGCAATGAGATTCTCACCCTCACTGACTGAGAACTGATAGTTAATGTTGTGTATTTAATGTCAGAGAAATGTATACAATATACATCCTGAAATTGTTTTTCTTTGCAGACATCCATGAAAACAGAGAACTGCCCCAAAGAATGAATGACAGTTAAAACGTTAGAACTCCAAAGCACCCCCCAGCTTCCCCCTCCCACACACAAGCAGCAGCAAGGCAACAAACCACACCCCCCTCACCCACACCGGCAAAAAAAAATCTGCACCCCCAACCGAGCACCCAAACGTGCAGCAAAGCATCAATACAAACACAGACTTGCAGTACCCCTAAAACTACTAGTGCACCCAAAAATTCGACATACCACAGGCTCTCTCTCTCCCCTAATAAGGAAAAAAGAGGTGTCCCCGTTTCACAGCAAGAGGGAAGACATAACAAGCAACTCACTGATTTATGATGTTAAAAGTCCGTTGCGTTGCTTTTTCCGAGTTCTGCGCCCAGAGAGTCGACACCAAAAAGGCACAGCTCTCTGGACACACAACCCCCGGCAGCGAACCCGCTGCTCCCGCTGTTCCGTGTTCTCCCGCGATTCTTCAGTCAAGGGCACCACCCTAGAACCAGCACGTCCCCAGAGCCATGAAATCCCAAACCCTGAAGTCGCGCTCGTCTTCCAGGCTGCGTCCTTGCGATATCAAAAAGCGGCCGCTCGTGAGGTCCTGAGAGCAGGTCCCATTCCCGCAAAGAACCAAAGTCAGAGTGTAACTCCAGGTCAGGGTCTTCAACAGAACTCCCCACCCCGTCACCCCGAGAAGGAAAAAAAAAGAGTTATCAAAGATAGAATTAAAACTATTTCCAAGGATGCAAGCAAAGGAGTTGCTGTTTAGTGCCATCTTAACTTCACCCGTCTTCTTCAGTTCCCAGCATAATCTTGTAAATATATAATTTTATTGAACATTCTTGTTCATTTAAATAATTAATTACAGGTTTTATGCATAAATACATGAATTGCATATGTCATCATGTTACCATGTGATATGTGCATGCTTCATTTAAAGTAAAAAATGAAGTTAGACCAACATTTCGGACACCCATGTCTTGCTTTGAATTGGTTTAATATTTTGAAGTCACAAAACACAGCAGTTAATATCCCTCATCCCCTTGAAACAGTTATGTAAAGACCCATTTCTCAGATTGCTCTCTTTGCCCTTACTCTGTTCCAAGACATTCTACAGACTCAAATATAATCTCTACTGTGTGCTTTGTGACCGCTTACCCCTTAGAATTCATGGTCAAAGTCACTCTTTTCTTCCAACTGCTGCTGATCTCAATCACATCCCACAGTTTGTTGCTGATTGTGGCTTTAGAGTGTCCGTCTAAACTCCTTAGTCAATGAACTGAAGCTCCATCTAGAGTGAGTACATTACAGGTTGCATTACAGGCTTTCTCAAAGTGCATACATTCCTTAGATTCCTTACAGAGACTCCCTCAGCTACCTGCTTGGGCCAGCTGGCTGTAGCCCAGGAGGATCGCTGTGATGCACATGCTAAAAGAAGATGCCTCTTGTGTTCTGCACCAGCTATGCAGGTCTCTCTGGCCTGAGGGTGCTCTCTTCTCCAATCCCCTAGAATTAATCCCCTTACAGTTGGCGGAGTAGCAAGTCTCCTTAAAACAGATTGCAGAGTATGTACTCCTGAGGCTATATACCATCAACTACAAGACCTTGTTGAATATCAATGGAAACGGCTGTGCTAAAACTGACAAGGTAGCGTTAATCATTGAAATCCAAAACATAACTCTGGGAATCATATAACTCAAGATCCTTAAAGGAATAGAATTTTGAAAGCAGTGTTGGGGTCACAGTCTTGAATGAGAATCTTCTATACACAGCAAATCAATTTCTAGATTATGATCAGAATTATGTAACTATTGTCCATATCCTATATTTTGTTTCTTTGGCCTACAGCAATGTTCCACTGATTTAAGTATGCAAGAGAAATTGATCTGCCTTTATCAGGAGAAGTTACTGAGTGCTATAGGCTTACTGAGTGCTATAGCTTGCGAAGACTGTATCTTTATAGTTTGTAAATAAACTTTCTTTTTCAGGCTATGGATTGATATCTTGTTTGGACATGTACTATCTGCAATTCATTGGCTGACTACTGTGTATTTATAATTCCAATAGGCAAAGAATGCCAGCCTGAAAATTCCTCCTGAAATTAAAAATTATTTTGTTACCATAAATGTTATGATGAATCCAATTGCTAAATATTATCAGGTACTTAATAGCAGCAGCATTATTACTAGCACACATTCACATGTATTGATAAGGGCAGTGAGGATGATGTAGTCTGCATGGAATTTGGTAAGCTTTTTGTCATGGTTACACATGGCTGTCTGGTCCAAAAAGCTGGAGCACATAGGATCCAGAACAAGTTGGCAATTGGATCAGAATCAGAATCTGTCATGGTCCGGTCCGTGAAGTCTGCGTTCCGGTTCACGGTCCAGTCCATGGACTCCAGACTCCAGGTCTTCTGGCTGTCCCTTGTTTTAGTTGGGCTTAGTCATAGGCACCTGATGCTCGTCTTGGGGCTGGGAATATAAGTGGCCCTGGGTTCGAGTGTGGGTGCTGGTTTGTCTCGTCAGTATCCTATCCTTGCCTCTGTGGGGTAAGTCAGGCCATCTTTGCCATTACCCTGTGGTTGGATCTGTCCCTTCCTGTCCTTGCCTCTGTTGAGTAAACCAGGCGGTCTTTGCCATTACCCTGAGGCTGGACTGTTCCCTTCTCTTCCCCTTCCTTCTGGAGCCATTGCCCTGCAACCTTGTCAAGTTCTACAACCAAAGTGAGACTGGAGCCTTGTTGTGTCAAGATAAGGAACTGTCTATAGTTGAGATGGAACTGTCTCGTGTCCAAGTCTTCGCTAGGTAGGCCTGGCCGTTCACCGCTACTTAGTGTTGGGAACCGTCTCTGTGTCCACGCCCGTGCTAGGTAGGTCCAGCCGTTTGCCGCTACCTAGTGTTGAGAACCGTCTCATTGTGTTCAGCATTCTGTGTAGAGCCCCAGCCCCAAGTCCTGTTCCCAAGGAGGGGTCCTGGCTCTGTGTTCCATGTCCTTGTGTTCCTGACTCTCAAGTCCAAGGCTCTGTGTTCCCATGCTCTTGACCAAGACTCTGCGTCCTGTCCAAGCCACGTCCAAGAACCCCTCGTCCTGTCCAAGCCACATCCAAGAACCCCTCGTCCTGTCCAAGCCACGTCCAAGAACCTCGTCTTGTCCAAGCCAAGGCTTCATGTTCTCATCCTGTCCATGTGCCTCGTCCTGTATTGAAGTTCCCTCATCCTGCCCAGGAGTCTCTCTTTCTGTCCTGTAGCAAGAGATGTCTTTGCCTAGTTCCGGAGCCTGAGGCCAATTCAAGTCCCAGGTTCTGGGTCCTTGTCCAGTCTCTGACTCTGAGTCCGACCCCAAGCGTTGTCATGTCCTTGCCTTGAAGAACCCAAGCCTCATCATGCCCTCGTCATGAAGAACCCAGTCCTGTAGCCACGTCATGTCTTCGCCAAGTTCCGGGGTCCGAACCCGAGTCAAGACCCAGGTTCTGGGTCCTTGTCCAGTCTCCGGCTTGGAGTCCAAACCCAGGTTTCAAGTTCCTTGTTCCTGGTCCTGGTCTTGTTTGCCTAGCCAATGTCCTAGCCCAAGTCTGTGTTCGTGTCCCAGCTCTCTACTCAAGTCCTGTTCCTTGTACTTGGCTTGCATTTGGGTCCACTCCCACCGCCCCCTTATGACAGAATCAGGTTTAATATCACTGGCGTATGTCGTGAAATTTGTTGTCTTGCGACATACATAATTTTAATAAAATATTAATTACAATTAGAAGTATGTGCGTGTGTGTATATCTATATAATTGGTGGGAAGATGTGACTGAATGGATCTAGGGAGATTTGGGAAGAGGATGGAGGGGTAGACAGACGGCAAAACAAAATAAGGAGGTGAGGTAGTGTACTTACTGTCGGCCAATTATCTATTCAGAAATCTTATGGCTGTGGGGAAGAAGCTGTTCTGAAAACATTGACTCTCCTGCTTTTGGTTTGGGTATGTCCAGTACATTCTCGAAGCCACATACTCATCCACACAGAGATTGATGAAGTCGATGATGATTGTAACATATTAATTCATATTCAAAGGTGTCTCTCTGAGGCCTCCGTCAGTCAGAGTTGACCATGGATATTGCATCCTAGCTGTCTACATACACAAGCCTGGACAGTACAATATGGGGAGCAAGCTGTTGCCCATGTAGCAGGGTACCCGTCTCCACGCATCTGATGAACACAAATGAACGGCAGAGACCGATACAGTTTAGAACCAGCAGAGTCGCAGGAGTAACTAGTCAGCAATGAACTCAATGTAGAACTGCCTTAGAGGCTCCAGTCTGGATTTTTCCCTTGGAATTTATTCCCAAAGCCTTCCCCATGAGTGAGTATAGCCGCAAGGCAGCGGAGGTTTGAGATCAGAGTTTTCCTTCTCCGAGATGAGCTGCCAATCACGGCTGATGAGCCCCATCTGCCCAAAGTGACTGGTTTCTGGTTTTAAGGCACTAGTAATCCGCCTTTCCTCCTTCTGTCAAGAGAAGCAGATCCACTGGGCTTAGTAGCTAAGTCACACATGAAGGCCAGGAGTTGTACTTGGTTGTCAGAGGCTATTTGTGGTGCACACCATTGGGAGCATTTAATAGGTACTGGGAGCTTGTCCCCATTACCACACCTAGCTAAAACCAGTCAGGAATCATTCAAAGATGAACCCCTGAATGTTGACCAGTCCACCAATTCAAAGCTGTCCTGTAAGCGCTCCTCCACCTCTCTTGATCATACCTTCATGGTCTTCACCACTGGTGCTGCGGTCCTTACCAAGCCAATTCCAAATTGGCTTGGTAATCAGATGTAGAGAGAGAGAGTTGTATGACTCATTTTATGATATATGTATTATGAAGTTGGATATGAATGTTGGAGGTATAATTATTAAGTTTGCAGATGACATGTAAATCAGAAGTGTTGTTGACCATGAGGAAGATATCCAGATTTCAGGATGGAAGTTATCAGTTGTTAAGTTAAGGACAACAATGGCAGGTGGCAGTTAATCCTAACAAATGTGAGGTGATGCACTTTGGGAGGTCTAAAACTGGAATGGTGTTAAAGAGGGGACTTTGTGTACACGCCCAACAATCTCTGAAAGCTGCTGGATGGTTGGATAAAAGAATGGAGATAAGATAGATAAGATAATCCTCATAGAGGGATAAGAAGTGGAAAAAGTGAGCAATTTCAACTTCCTGGGTGTCAATATCTCTGAGGATCTATTCTGGACCCAACATATTGATGCAGCTAATAAGAAGGCACGACAGCAGCTATATTTCATTAGGAGTTCGAGGGAGATTTGGTATGTCACCAAAAACACTGGCACATTTCTACAGATCTACCATGGACAGCATTATAACTGACTGCATCACCATCTGGTATGGGGGAGGGTCTACTGCACAGGATCAAAACAAATCTGCAGGGAATTGTAAACTTAGTCACCTCCATCATGGGCACTAGCCGCTGTTGTATCCAAGAGGAGCAATGCCTCAAAGAGACAGCATCCATCATTAAGGATCCCCATCACCCAGGTCATGCTTTGTTCTCATTGCTACCATCAGGAAGGAGGTACGGGAGCCTGAAGACACAAACTCAATAATTCTTCTCCTCTGCCATCCAATTTCTAAATGGACATCGAACCCATGAACACTACCTCACAAATTATTAATCTCTATTTTTGTGCTACTTATTTTATTTAACTCTTTGATATATATTTCCTGTAGCTCACATTTTTTCTATTACTATATATTGCATTCTACTGCTGCCACAAAGACAACAAATTTCACAACAAATGCCGGTGATAATAAGCCTGATTCTGATTATGATCAGTGATGAAGGCTTCTTTAATCTGGGTGTAGAATATAAAAGAAAGATGGATATGATACAACACTGGGTAGACCACAGTACTCTGTACAGTTCTGAGCACCAAACTATAGGCAGGATGTAACTGCACTGGAGAGGGAATTCACCAATGTTGTCTGAGATTAAGAATTTTAATGATGAAAATGAGCTGGATATGCTGTGCTTGTTTTCCTTGTTATGGAGAAGGCAGAAAGTGGACCTGATATAATCTGGTATACAAAATTATGAGGGGTTCAGAGGGGGTAGGTAGTTGGAAAGTTTTTCCCTTAATAGAGTTACCTACAACAAAACAGTTCAGCATAAAGGCTAGGAGGTTTCGGAAGGATCTGAGGAAGAATTTATTCACCCGAGAAAGTGGGTAGAATCTAGAATGTACTGTCTGAGGTGTGATGGAGCCAGATATCTTCAAAACACTTAAGAATTATGTAGAGCACTAGAAGGTCAAATGCACTGACCTTACTAGTAAATGAGATAAGTTCTCTTCACCATTTACACCTCGGACTTCAACTACTACACAGAGTCTTGTCATCTTCAGAAGTTTTCTGATGATTCTGCCATAGTTGGATGCATCAGCACGGGAGATGAAGCTGAGTACAGGGCTACGGTAGGAAACTTTGTCACATGGTGTGAGCAGAATTATCTGCAGCTTAATGTGAAAAAGGCTAAAGAGCTGGTGGTAGACCTGAGGAGGGCTATGGCACCGGTGACCCCTGTTTCCATCCGGGGGTCAGTGTGGACATGGTGGAGGATTACAAATACCTAAGGATACAAATTGACGATAAACTGGACTGGTCAAAGAACACTGAAGCTGTCTACAAGAAGGGTCAGAGCCGTCTCTATTTCCTGAGGAGACTGAGGTCCTTTAACATCTGCCGGACGATGCTGAGGATGTTCTATGAGTCTGTGGTGGACAGTGCTATCATGTTTGCTGTTGTGTGCTGGGGCAGCAGGCTGAGGGTAGCAGACACCAACAGGATCAACAAACTCATTCGTAAGGCCAGTGATGTTGTGGGGATGGAACTGGACTCTCTGACAGTGGTGTCTGAAAAGAGGATGCTGTCCAAGTCGCATGCCATCTCGGACAATGTCTCCCATCCACTACATAATAGACTGGGTGGGCACAGGAGTACATTCAGCCAGAGACTCATTCCACCGAGATGCAGCACAGAGCGTCATAGGAAGTCACTCCTGCCTGTGGGCACCAAACTTTACAACTCCTCCCTTGGAGGGTCAGACACCCTGAGCCAATAGGTTGGTCCTGGACTTATTTCCTGGCATAATTGACATATTACTATCTAATTATTTCTGGTTTTATTACTATTTAATTATTTATGGTGCAACTGTATTGAAAACCAATTTCCCTCGGGATCAATAAAGTATGACTATGACTATGACTAGACAGGTACAGGTGATCAGTCTGTTTCTGAGTTGTATGGCTCCTCTGACTCTGGCACCTCACCAGTACCAAACTTCTGAATTATCATTCCAGGTTCTCTGTGCTCCTGAAGTGTCTGGAGGGACGCATGACTGCCTAACTCATTTTCAAACCATTTACATAAAATGGTTCTCTGCATTTTGTGGCCCGTGAACAGCATAAGTCCTCCACACTGTAACAAGCCTTGCCTCAACAAGTCAGACACTTCGGCATGATACAAAGGGGTCCAAGCTTACCCAGGCTCTGCCCAGGAATCGAAATCATTCACCATCATCTGTCAGTGTCATTCATAGTGATTACACATAAAAAGAACTTGGAGTATACCCACCCCTCCATCCTCTTCCCTATCTCCTCTGATCTTTTTAGTACCATCTTCCCACCAATTTCCCACCCAAACTGCCATCAGTGAGGTCTACTCTCTGCAGTTCAGGAGCTGACAGACAAAAGGCATTCAGTGTGTAAGGACAGCTCCACCACGCACAACTGCTTGGATCTCATATGCAGTAAGAACATCATTGCTGAGTGGGTCTTGCAGTAACATACTTGGAATCACGCACCTTCGACTCATTGGTTGACTAAAACATTTTGGTGGCTCCACCCAACAGTTAATGTACTCCTTAAAATTCTTCATGCAGCTGAACATTTTTTTTTCTACACTACACAATAGAATTTAATAAAAGTTCTAAACAGTAAATATAATCAAGTCTGTGCAGGCACAATAGGCACTTTAATGCACCTATAAGGTGCCTCTTTAATGCACCTCCTCGGTGCTTTGCAGTTACTATTCACCCTGCGCAGTGCACAGACCTATCCAGGATTACTGCCTTAAACCACTTGTTTATTATTTTTATGGTTAGTCTTCCTTAGAAAGAATCGTTGCAAAGTAAACTGCTTTTGCTTTTGAATGTGTCATTCTTTAAGATTAATTGGCGTATTTGTTCAGTACGATGCATGCCACACGTTTTTTGCTCATCGTTTTCTTTCTCCGAGTAGATTAGTAATTGGTCTGTCCCTCATCCGTTGTAATTTATCAATCACTGTGATGGACTCCTTTGTACTCAATCAATAATTTCATTGAATTGATCCATTACATTTCAACAGCTGACCTTCCCTCACAAATCCTTGCAGTTTAAAGCTGGAGCAGAATTAAAATAAGCTGAAGGTTTTTGCAGCCAGGACAGTGACCAACTGAAATTGTGCAGCAGGCAGAACAACCCACGAAGAGCCCTTTACAGCAACACAGTACAATTATATTCAATGAGCTAGCAAATTACAGACAGCTCTCAGGAGCACTGCAGGCATACCTAATTCAAACTAAAGTAAACCCGTCATCACACGGCATATCAAATTGGAGAATCTTATCAAAGATGTTATTCCAGACTCCACGGCTGTGGCTTGCAGCCATTGGGCTCCTGGACCGGTTTCACTCATCTCAGTGCTGAAATGGCTTCACGGCTTTCGGGGACCCTCCAGTTAATGTTCTGTGTATTATTTGTTTACTTTTTAAATTGTGTGATTTGTTCTTTTTTTTTGCACATGGAATGCTTGGTAGCCTATGTTTTTTTTGTGTGGATTCTATTGTTTTGTGGCTGCCTGTAAGGAAATGAATCTGAAAGTTAAATATGGTATGCATACTTTGATAATAAATTTACCTTGAACCTTGAACTTTATTAACTGTCCCAAGATTTCTGGTCATTAGGTAGTCATGAGAATTCATGAGAGAGAGCAGGGAAATCTTTAGGGTACAGTCATCATGGTCAGCAGGTGAAGTTATCCACACTATTCTGAAGTTTGATTAGGTAACGTGTTGTGACTGTGAACAAAGTCACTGGAGAGACACTGAAGCTGGTGGATATAGAAGACTTTATTCAACAAAACAAGCAGCAGGCATCTTATTCGAGACACTCTTAGAAAAAGAGGGCTGTCTGACCTAATTGATGTTACATTTTTATATGCTAAAGGTCAAAGGTAACAGCAGGACAATTCTATAGTTGCAATGTATCTACAATGCTTCCTTTAAATTACATAGAGTTTTCGAGCACCTAACATTTTCACCACACTCCAGACACCCAAAAATGAATTCCCACTGACTTCAGGCTGCATTCATGCATATGCAGGCACCTGAGGTCAAATTGCAAACACGAGGAAATCTGCAGATGCTGGAAATTCAAGCAACACACACAAAATGCTGGTGAAACACAGCAAGCCAGTCAGCATCTATAGGAAGACGTGCAGTCGATGTTTTGGGCCGAGACCCTTCGTCGGGAGTCTGGGTGATCAATCCAGTTGCCTACCATTACACACCCACTCTGATCTTTGTGCACTTCTACAGCGAAGCCTGATGCAAGCTTGAGGATTTTGGTCTACCTCATTATGGCCCTCGCACCATATTTTATACCTGCACTGCACTTGTTCTATTCTCCATTCTGTTATCATTTTTCAAAGTTCAAAGTAAACTTATTATCAAAGTACATATATATCACCATATACTACTCTGAGATTAATTTTCTTGTAGGCATTCACAAGAAACACAATAGAATCAATGAGAAACTATGCACAACAAAGACAGGTAAACAAGCAATATGCAAAAGACAACAAACTGTGCAAATATGAGAAGAAAAGCAAAACAAAGTAACAATAAAATCTTTGAAAGTGAGTCCATAGGCTGTGGGATCAGTTCATTGTCAGGGCGAGTGCAGTTGAGTAAGTTATCCCTTCTGGTTCAAGACTCCAATAGTTGAGGGATAATAACTGTTCCTGAAGCTGGTGGCGTGCGACCTGAGGCTCCTTTTTGATAGCAGCAGTGAGGAGAGATGGATGCTGTTTTCCTGTAATAGTGCTCCTTACAAATGGGCACGTTGGTGAGGAGGGCTTTACCCATGATAGATTGGGCTGTATCCTCCACCAGGCTTTTCTATTTACGTACCAGGCCGTGATGTAAGTGCTACGGGACAATAATCATTGAGGAAGGATGCCACGCTCTTCTCGGGCGCTGGTAGAATTGAAACTTGCTTGAAGCAGGTGGATACCTCAGACTGCTGAAACGAGAGATTAAAGGTATTAGTGAACGTTGCAGCCCATTGATTAGCACAGACCTTCAGTACTCATCCAGTAATCAACTTTGAACTTGAACTTCAGATGGAGAATAGTGAATTCTCCATATTTTGGTAATCCACCCTTTCTTTCTATCTACATCAAAGCTAACTATTTTTATCATTGTAGCCTGGGTTTTCTTTTTTTTTATATATTGTCTAGTCTACTGGGCATGTCCCACAGCCTGAGAATTATCAACACATTTCATGGTAAAAAAAAAAGCCTAATCCTCTCTTAACTGTGACCCTCATTGTCACATTAAACCAATTGGTGTAATTCTGTCAGAACTGACTTCAATCTATACTCCCACCCATCTACCCTGCCTTCGAAAACTAACCTGGTTTCTCCATTCTCACTTCTGATGAAGGGTCCTGGACCCTGAAAAGTTAACTCTCTTGCTTTCTGCAGATGTTCCTGACTTGCTGTGCATAAACTGTAATGTAAACTGAATAAGTTGTTATTCTTATTTATGTGAATATCTTACGGGCTTCTTCTGTGCACACACCATAACGTCATAGAAACATCGTGCAAACCTTGGAATAAAGGTGCATATTTTTCTAGCAACACACACAAAATGCTGGTGGAACGCAGCAGGCCAGGCAACATCTATAGGAAGAAGTACAGTCGACGTTTCGGGTCAAGATCCTTGGTCAGGACTAACAGAAAAAAGAGATAGTAAGAGATTTGAAAGTGGGAGGGGGTGGGGGAGACCTGAAATGATAGGAAAAGACAGGAGGGTGAGGGATGAAGCCAAGAGCTGGGAAGTTGATTGGCAAAAGGGATACAAGGCTGGAGAAGGGAGAGGATCATGGGATGGAAGGCCTTGGAAGAAAGAAAGGGGGTGGGGAGCATCAGAGGAAGATGGAGAACAGGCAAGGAGATATTATGAGATTTTTCAATGATTTCAAATTCCCTGGCCCCCATCGTCTTCTTTTCACCATGGATGTCCAGTCCCTGTATACCTCCATCCCCCATCCGTTTCTTTTTGGATTCCAGACCCAACCAGTTCCCCTCTACCACCACTCTCCTCTGTCTAGTGGAATTAGTCCTTACTCTTAATAATTTCTCCTTTGGCTCCTCCCACTTCCTTCAAACTAAAGGTGTAGCCATGGGCACCCATATGAGTCCCAGCTATGTCTGCCTTTTTGTTGGCTATGTGGAACAGTCCATGTTCCAAGCCTATACTGGTATCTGTCCCTCACTTTTCCTTCGCTACATCGACGACTGCATTGGCGCTTCTTCCTGCGTGCATGCTGAGCTTTTTGACTTAATCAACTTTGCCTCCAACTTCCATCCTGCCCTCAAATTTACCTGGTCCATTTCTGACACCTCCCTCCCCTTCTTTTATCTCTCTGTCTCTATCTCTGGAGACAGCTTATCTACTAATATCTACTATAAGCCTACAGACTCTCACAGCTACCTGGACTATTCCTCTTCCCACTCTGTTACTTGTAAAAATGCCATCCCCTTCTCTCAATTCCTCCGTCTCCACCGCACCTACTCTCAGAATGAGGCTTTTCATTCCAGGACGAAGAAGATGTTTTCCTTTTTTAAAGAAAGGAGCTTCCCTTCCTCCACCATCAACTCTGCCCTCAAATGCATCTCTCTCATTTCAGGCACATCCACTCTCACTCCACCCTCCCGCCACCCCTCTAGGGTTAGGGTTCCTCTTGTCCTCATCTACCACCCCACCAGCCTCCGTGTCCAACATATAATTCTCCGTAACTTCCGACCCCTCCAGTGGAATCCCACCACCAAGCACATCTTTCCCTCTCCCCCACTTTCTGCTTTCCGCAGGGATCGCTCCCTACATGGCTCCCTTGCTCATTCGTCCCCGCCATCCCTTCCCAGCGATCGCCCTCCTGGCACTTATCCTTGTAAGCGGAACAAGTGCTACACATGCCCTAACGCTTCCTTCCTCACCACCATTCAGGGCCCCAGACAGTCCTTCCAGGTGAGGCGACACTTCACCTGTGAGTCGGCTGGGGTGATACAGTGCGTCAGGTGCTCCCAATGCGGCCTTCTATATATTGGCGAGACCCAATGCAGACTGGGAGACTGTTTTGCTGAACACCTACGCTAGGTCCGCCAGAGAAAACAGGATCTCCCAGTGGCCACACATTTTAATTCCATGTCCCATTTCTATTCCGATATGAAAATCCATGGCCTCCTCTACTGTCGAGATGAAGCCACACTCAAGTTGGAGGAACAACACCTTATATTCCGTCTGGGTAGCCTCCAAGCTGATGGCATGAACATTGATTTCTCTAACTTCCATTAATGCCCCTCCTCCCCTTCTTACCCCATCCCTAATTTATTATGATTATTATTTTTTCTCTCTCTTTCCCTGTCCCCTGCCCCCTCCCACTTTCAAGTCTCTTATTATCTCTTTTATTTGTTCGTCCTAACGAAGGGTCTCAAACCGAAACGTCCGCTGTACTTCTTCCTATAGATGCTGCCTGACCTGCTGTGTTCCACCAGCATGTTGTGTGTGTTGCTTGAATTTCCAGCATCTGCACATTCTTTCGTGTTTGCATATTTTTCCATTTGCACTGGCAGACAAGCAGGAAGTCCTGTTTCCGAGGGGCAATGAATGAAATGAGATGGATACAAAAGATAGAACCTCACCAGAGGTGAGATATCTGCTGGAATGAAAACAACAACTGAGCAAACATCCCTTGCAGCTATATTTCCAGAAAATCCAATATAAATTAAAATCAGAATGTATGTTACAAAAGTTATCTTTTGTAACTTCAAAACATTCAATTAATTGAAATTAAACACAGGAGTCCAAATACGCGTGTAGTTCGAGTTTACTTTGAGAGGTGCACACATATTAGGTGGTAGGTTGACGAAATATGCAATTCATGTATTTATACATACATGTAATTTAGTATTTAAAGGAATAATCATGCTTAATCAAATAACATACTGTATATATACAATAATACTCAAGTGTAACTGAAATATTAAATGCACAACAGTGCATTAAATAAGGATTAACTCCAATGGGTCTTAATCTTAATTCCTATAATCTAAAGCCATCGAAGACTGATTTTTTAATCCCTCCAGACCTAAATTGGTTTGAAATGATGGAAATCCTGATTAAAGGGTCTATTGTGAATTCAAACAGCACTTAGATGAAACTAGCTTGAGTAATTAATCACAACAGCAGTGAGTCTGGGAAGAAGATAGTTAGTGGAATAAGAAAATTATGTCTGAGTAAAATGAGAGGGCTATTAACAAGCTTTTTATTAGTTGCGAAAGTCCATCTTCAACATTGGTAAGAACAGTGTTAGTAAGAGATTCGTTGACGAGATGAATTTGCATCAAATATTGGAGTGGCCCTGAACTTACTTCGAGAGTTCCTGAAACGTCATTTGGTGTTGAGCCCAATGACCTGCTTCTGTGTTAAAAAGTCAATGCACTCGCAATAACAATTATTCTATCTAAATGCCACTTGCTTACTTATTTGGGCCCTTAGCTCCCAGTGGAGCACAGACCATGGAAGACTTCCCATCTCCATCATCCTCTGAAGTCGATGGTATGGTTGGAGTTCATCATTATTTCTGTAATCTATTGTATCCACTGTACAGGGGATTGGCCTATACTTCTTCAGCAGAGCCCTGTTGGCCAGCCTTACCCGTTTCCACTTCTCACAATGGGGATGTAGGGCTGGACTTTGAGAGGTAATCTGAATGCTACACATCAGAAGACACTGAACAAAGAGAACAGAATTCCAGAAGGTTCTAGCCACTACATTCCAATCCTCCTCAGGAAGTAGATAATTATCAGAGGACCATAAGAATGTAAATATCCACTGGCAGAATGGAAGAAGTATAAACCAGGTGCTTAAATGTCAAGCAACACACACAAAATGCTGATGGAATGCAGCAGGCCAGGCAGCATCTCTAGGTAGAAGTCGACGTTTCGGGCCAAGACCCTTTGTCAGGACTAACTGAAAGAAGAGTATAGTAAGAGGTTTGAAAGTGGGAGGGGAAGAGGGAGATCTGAAATGATAGAAGAAGACAGGAGGGGGAGGGATGAAGCTAGGAGCTGGAAAGTTGATTGGTAAAAAGGATACAAGGCTGGAGAAGGGAGAGGATCATGGGACGGGAGGCCTATGGAGAAAGAAAGGGGGAGGGGAGGACCAGAGGAGGATTGAGAGCAGGCAAAGAGTTATTGTGAGAGGGACAGAGAGAGAAAAAAGAGAGAAGAGAAAAATAGGTAGGTAAGTAAGTAAGTAAGTAAATAAATAAATAAGGGATGGGGTAAGAAGGGGAGGAGGAGCATTAACAGAAGTTTGAGAAGTCAATGTTCATGCCATCAAGTTGGAGGCTACCCAGACGGAATATAAGGTGTTTTTCCTCCAACCTGAGTGTGGCTTCATCTTTACAGTAGGGGAGGCCGTGGATGGACATATCAGAATGGAAATGGTACGTAGAATTAAAATGTGTGGCCACTGGAAGATCCTGCTTTCTCTGGCGGACAGAGCGTAGGTGTTCAGCGAAACAGTCTCCCAGTCTGCGTCGGGTCTCACTAATATATAGAAGGCCACATCGGGAGCACCGGGTGCAGTATATCACACCAGCCGACTCACAGGTGAAGTGTCACCTCACCTGGGAGGACTGTTTGGGGCCCTGAATGGTGGTGAGGGAGGAAGTGTAAGGGCAGATGTAACGCTTGTTCCGCTTACAAGGATACGTGCCAGGAGGGAGATCGGTGGGAAGGGATGGAGGGGACGAATGGACAAGGGAGTCACGTAGGGAGCGATCCCTGCGGAAAGCAGAAAGGTGGAGGAGGGAAAGATGTGTTTGGTGGCGGGATCCCATTGGAGGTGGCGGAAGTTACGGAGAGTTATATGTTGGACCCAGAGGCTGGTGGGGTGGTAGGTGAGGACAAGGGGAACCCTAGCCCTAGTGGGCTAGCAGGAGGATGGGGTGAGAGTAGATGTGCGTGAAATGGGAGAGATGCATTTGAGAGCAGAGTTGATGGTGGAAGAAGGGAAGCCCCTTTCTTTAAAAACGTAAGACATCTCCTTCGTTCTGGAATGAAAAGCCTCATCCTGAGAGCAGATGCAACGGAGTCGGAGGAATTGCGAGAAGGGGATGGATCTCTCCCTCCCCCTCCCACTTTCAAACCTCCTACTATCTCTTCTTTCAGTTAGTCCTGACGAAGGGTCTCGGCCCGAAACGTCGACTGTACTTCTTCCTATAGATGCTGCCTGGCCTGCTGTGTTCCACCAGCATTGTGTGTGTGTTGTTTGAATTTCCAGCATCTGCAGATTTCCTTGTGTTTGTGTACTTAAAGGTCAGTTAGCATAACTTCAGAAGAGAAGGGGAGGTAGTTCAAATGGTCTCCTCAGGAAGTGAGAGCCCCTTGACTATAAAATAATGCCCTAAAAGGCTGTAAAACCCACAAATTATAAACTTATCTATGCACACTCTCACACCAACTATTAAGCATATGAACTCTGATTCAGTCCACAACCGCCCAAAGTAACCCATCCTCTCTCGCACATCCTCACCCTGTTATTGACTTTCTACCCATCCCTTCCCCACACCAAGATGAATCCTCCAAAAGTAGATTCTGAAATTTATTGCCACCACCATTTAGGCTGAGTGCTTCAGAGCAAGTCCACTTTTGAGGGAGGATGCCCCTCTGAGAGTCACGACCTCAGCAGCCTGTCGAAGCTCACCTTCCTCCAGAGCTTGCCCCTCAAGTCTGTTCCACCATTCAAAATGATCTTGGCTAATCTACCCAATGCCTCATCTCCTCTCCCATGTCAATTTCTAATAGTCTAGATGTTCCTGATATTTCAAATATTTTTCTAACTCCTCTTCAAACAGCTCTAGTGTTTTAGCCTCCAGAGCCTTTCAGGGTCATCAATTCCAGAGATTGACCACCACCTGTGAGAAGAAATTCCTATCCGTTAGTTTTAAATGACCTCCCCTTTTTCTCATAACCATGTCCTCTCTTACAAAACTGTCTCACTGATGGATCATTTCAATATCTGCCTTCTTGTACCCCTTTCAGATTTAAAGTTCCAATAAGATCAACCCCCATTTTTCTAAGCAGTAAAAAATAAAAAGATAGAACTTGTTTAACTACTCAGGGTAAGACAAACCCCTTATCCAAGAAATTATCCTGGTGAATCTTTTGTGGACTACCTCTATTTCTGGTAATTATTTTCTTAAAATCTTTAATTTACCTTTCAATTAAAAAAAAAAGTAAAAGATAAATTTTTTTGGCAAGTTGGCACCACCAAACATCGGCAATTCTTTGCAGACTGCAGGAAATTGTACCAGTTTTCCCCTTAAATATACTCCTTTTGAACTACTTTCACTGCAATCTGCAGCATGTAAATTTCCTCATAACAATGGACTACAAAATTACATCAATGATGTTCATATCTCATGTTCGATGATTAAATGTAGAGCAGTTAAGCGCAGTGCCTTTAAGGGTCAAGGCATGGCCAAAAACGCGGCAGGAGAGGCAGAATTCAAACCAGGCGGAAGCACAGAGGGATGAGGCCTCCCCTAGCTGGTATCTTATCTGGAAAATAAGATTGACTATCTCAGAACAAGGCTGCTGTATCAGAGGTCGATGAGACAGAACTCAATTGTCTGTTGCACTGAAACTTGGTTAACCCAGGCAACCTGTTCATATCCTATACCTTCACAATTTTGATCCAGCCCAAGGGTCCCCTCATAACAAGTGTCTATGCCAAATTTTGAACCACAGACCTATTTAGAATGTATAAGTAGCCTATCTGACATTAATAAATGGGTGACTAATCCTTAATTAATGTTTCAGAGATTTAATATCCATTCCAATAGATATGGGTCAAATTTGACTCGGAACAGCCACAATGTACAAAAATTTATAGCACCTGTACAAAAGTATAACATTTTTAAATATTTTCATTTTTGCATATTTTGGGTCACTTTAGGAAAAGTCATCAAATTTTGGCTAAAAAATGGCATTTAGGGTGTTTTTAACTGCTGTCAAATGTCAAAACGGGTCAAATTTGACCCGAACAGTATGTAAGGGTTAAATGCAGATAGTCCAGATACAGTGACACAATCAGAAGGTTTTACGATTTTCAGAATGAATCAAACCTCGATTTCCGGTGAGGAAAGGTTGGGGTGTATGCTTCTTAGTCAATTCTCATTGATGCACGAACATTGGGATTATGTCAACTTCTTGTTCCCCTGACCTAAAACAACTAACAATTAAATGTATACCATTCTACTTACCTCGGGAGTTCTCATCTATGATAATGACCGCAGTTTACACACCACCAGTGGCCGATTACAAGCAAGCACTTGCAAACCTGCACGATGTCGTCTGCAGGCGAGAAGCAGCCCATCCCGATGCATTTCAGATTACAGTCGGTGACTTCAGCCTGGCCTATTTGAAGGAACCCTGCCCAATTATCATTAGCATGTAACCTGTTGCACCAGAGATACCAACACTCAACCACCGCTGCACTGCAAGAAGGAATGCCTATTGTTCCTTCCCGAGACCGCATTTTGTCAAGTTGGATCATTTGGCTTTACTGCCACTACCTGCATACAGACAGAGCCTAAAGAACAGGGCTCTAGAGATCAAGAAAACTAAGAGATGGTCACAGGAGGCGGAGGAACGGTTACAAGATTGCCTTGAGTCAGTGGACTGGGCCACGTTCAAGAACTCATCTGAGGACCTGAATAACCACATCAGGGTCATTACAGACTTTACTAAAACAGCTGTGGATGAGTGTGTCCCCAGAAAATAATTCCCCAATTAGAAGCTCCTGGATGAACAGTGAAATCTGGAACCTGCTGACAGCCAGATCAGAGGCATTCGAGTCAGAAGATCAAGAATGCTGCAAGAAGTGCAGGTATGGTCTCTGGAAAGTGGAGATTCCAGACTAGACTGGAATCAACGAGGAATGCTTGAAAGCTGTGACAGGGTTTGAATGCCATAACCTCCTACAAAATTAAATTTTGCAGCATAACGAATAACAGAGCAAACTTCCAGATGAGCTCAATGCCTTCTATGCTCATTTTGACCAGCAGAACAGGGAGGAACCATTGCGCATCCCCATGTTTCCTGATGATCCTTTGATCTCAGTATCTGAAGATGATGTATGGGCTGCTTTCTAGAGAGTGAATCCTAGAAAAGCATCTGGCCCGGACGGAGCACCTGGCCAAGTACTGAAAACCTTTGCTGAACCAGCTGGTGTATTCACAGATATCTTCAATCTCTCACTCTGGCAGTGTGTGGTACCCACCTGCTTCAAGCAGGCTTCAATCATACCAGTGCTCAAGAAGAGTGTGGTAACCTGTCTAAGTGACTATTGCTCGGTGACACTTGCATCCACAGTGATGAAGTGTTCCGAGAGGCTGGTGTTGAAGCACATCAGCAACTGTCTGAATGGTGACTTGGATCTGCTCCAATTCATATACCAAAGCGACAGGTCTACAGCAGATGCTATCTCAATGGCTCTTCATACAACTCTGAAACTCTGAAACAAAGAAGCATACATCAGGATACTCTTTATCGACTATGGTTCAGCATTAAACACCATCATCTCCTCAAAACTAATCAGTAATCTCCAAGACCTGGGCCTCAATACCCCTTTGTGTAATTGGATTCTGGATTTCCTCACCTGTAAACCCCAGTCCGTTTGGATTAGCAGAAACACCTTCTCTACAATCTCCATCAGCACAGGAGCACTGCGTGAATGAGTACTTGGCCCCCTGCTCTATTCATTTTACACCTATGACTGTGTGGCTAACTACAGCCCAACACTAGATACAAGTTTGCTGATGACACCACTGTTGTGGGCTCTGTCAAAGGTGTCAGGGTTCCGATGTATCAGATGTGATCGAGGCAGAGGAATGAAAGGTGGGGGAGTAGCATTGCTTGTTAGGGAAAATATTACAGCAGTGCTCAGGCAGGACAGATTAGAGAGCTTGTCTACTGAGTCCTTATGGGTGGAGCTGAGAAACAGGAAAGGTATGGCCACATTAGTGGGATTGTATTACAGACCACCCAATAGTCAACGAGACTTGGAAGAGCAAATCTGCAGAGAGATAGCAGGCAACTGAAGGAAACATAAAGTTGTGGTGGTAGGGGATTTTAATTTTCCATACATTGATTGGGACTCCCATACTGTTAGGGGTCTAGATGGTTTAGAGTTTGTAAAATGTGTTCAGGAAAGTTTTCTAAATCAATATATAGAGGGACCAACTAGAGGGGATGCAATATTGGATCTCCTGTTAGGTAACGAATTAGGGCAAGTGACAGAAGTCTGTGTAGGGGAGCACTTTGGTTCCAGTGATCATAACACCATTAGTTTCAATTTGATCATGGACAAGGATAGATCTGGTCCTAGGGTTGAGGTTCTGAACTGGAAGAAGGCCAAATTTGAAGAAATGAGAAAGGATCTAAAAAGCGTGGATTGGGACAGGTTGTTCTCTGGCAAAGATGTGATTGGTAGGTGGGAAGCCTTCAAAGGGGAAATTTTGAGAGTGCAGAGTTTGTATGTTCCTGTCAGGATTAAAGGCAAATTGAATAGGAATAAGGAACCTTGGTTCTCAAGGGATATTGCAACTCTGATAAAGAAGAAGAGGGAGTTGTATGAAATGTATAGGAAACAGGGGGTAAATCAGGTGCTTGAGGAGTATAAGAAGTGAAAGAAAATACTTAAGAAAGAAATCAGGAGGGCTAAAAGAAGACATGAGGTTGCCTTGGCAGTCAAAGTGAAGGATAATCCAAAGAGCTTTTACACGTATATTAAGAGCAAAAGGATTGTAAGAGATAAAATTGGTCCTCTTGAAGATCAGAGTGGTCGGCTTTGTGCGGAACCAAAGGAAATGGGGGAGATCTTAAATGGTTTTTTGCGTCTGTATTTACTAAGGAAGCTGGCATGAAATCTATGGAATTGAGGGAATCAAGTAGTGAGACCATGGAAATTGTACAGATTGAAAAGGAGGAGGTGCTTGCTGTCTTGAGGAAAATTAAAGTGGATAAATCCCCGGGACCTGACAGGGTGTTCCCTCGGACCTTGAAGGAGACTAGTGTTGAAATTGCGGGGGCCCTGGCAGAAATATTTAAAATGTCGCTGTCTACGGGTGAAGTGCCGGAGGATTGGAGAGTGGCTCATGTTGTTCAGTTGTTTAAAAAAGGATCAAAAAGTAATCCAGGAAATTATAGGCCGGTGAGTTTAATGTCAGTAGTAGGTAAGTTATTGGAGGGAGTACTAAGAGACAGAATCTACAAGCATTTGGATAGACAGGGGCTTATTAGGGAGAGTCAACATGGCTTTGTGCGTGGTAGGTCATGTTTGACCAATCTGTTGGAGTTTTTTGAGGAGGTTACCAGGAAAGTGGATGAAGGGAAGGCAGTGGATATTGTCTACATGGACTTCAGTAAGGCCTTTGACAAGGTCCCGCATGGGAGCTTAGTTAGGAAAATTCAGTTGCTAGGTATACATGAAGAGGTGGTAAATTGGATTAGACATTGGCTCGATGGAAGAAGCCAGAGGGTGGTGGTAGAGAATTGCTTCTCTGAGTGGAGGCCTGTGACTAGTGGTGTGCCACAGGGATCAGTGCTGGGTCCATTGTTATTTGTCATCTATGTCTATGATCTGGATGATAATGTGGTAAATTGGATCAGCAAGTTTGCTGATGATACAAAGATTGGAGATGTAGTAGACAGTGAGGAAGGTTTTCAGAGCCTGCAGAGGGACTTGGACCAGCTGGAAAAATGGGCTGAAAAAT
This sequence comes from Mobula birostris, assembly GCF_030028105.1. Taxonomy (NCBI): domain Eukaryota; kingdom Metazoa; phylum Chordata; class Chondrichthyes; order Myliobatiformes; family Myliobatidae; genus Mobula; species Mobula birostris. The sequence continues at coordinate 123,335,898 of NC_092373.1, read as the reverse complement.
GGCAGATGGAGTTTAATACTGACAAGTGTGAGGTATTGCACGTTGGAAGGACAAACCAAGGTAGAACATACAGGGTTAATGGTAAGGCACTGAGGAGTGCAGTGGAACAGAGGGATCTGGGAATACAGATACAAAATTCCCTAAAGGTGTCGTCACAGGTAGATAGGGTCGTAAAGAGAGCTTTTGGTACATTGGCCTTTATTAATCGAAGTATTGAGTATAAGAGCTGGAATGTTATGATGAGGTTGTATAAGGCATTGGTGAGGCCGAATCTGGAGTATTGTGTTCAGTTTTGGTCACCAAATTACAGGAAGGATATAAATAAGGTTGAAAGAGTGCAGAGAAGGTTTACAAGGATGTTGCCTGGACTTGAGAAGCTCAGTTACAGAGAAAGGTTGAATAGGTTAGGACTTTATTCCCTGGAGCGTAGAAGAATGAGGGGAGATTTGATAGAGGTATATAAAATTATGATGGGTATAAATAGAGTGAATGCAAGCAGGCTTTTTCCACTGAGGCAAGGGGAGAAAAAAACCAGAGGACATGGGTTAAGGGTGAGAGGGGAAAAGTTTAAAGGGAACATTAGGGGGGGCTTCTTCACACAGAGAGTGGTGGGAGTATGGAATGAGCTGCCAGACGAGGTGGTAAATGCGGGTTCTTTTTTAACATTTAAGAATAAATTGGACAGATAAACTGGATGGGAGGTGTATGGAGGGATATGGTCCGTGTGCAGGTCAGTGGGACTAGGCAGAAAATGGTTCGGCACAGCCAAGAAGGGCCAAAGGGCCTGTTTCTGTGCTGTAGTTTCTATGATTCTATGGTTCTACAGTGATGAATCAGCATACAGGAGGGAGATTGAAAATTTTGCTGAGTGGTGTAATAACAACAACCTCCCACTCAATGTCAATAAGACCAAGGAACTGATAATAGACTTCAGGAGAGGGAAACCAGAGGTGTATGAGCCAGTAATCATCGGAGGATCAGAGGTGGAGAGGGCCAATAACTTTAAATTCCTGGGTGTCACCATCTCAGAGGACCTGTCCTGGACCTATCAGATAAATATAATTGCGAAGAAAGCACAACACCACCTCTACTTTCTCAGGAGTCTGTGGAGATTTGGCATATCATCAAAAACCTTGGCAAATTTCTATAGATGTGTGGTGGAAAGTGTGCTGACTGACTGCATTATGGCCTGGTATGGGAACATCAATGCCCTTGAGCAGAAAATCTTACAAAAGGTAGTGGATTTGGCCCAGTACATCACGGGTACACTTACATGAAACATTACTGTGGAAAAGTAGCATCCATCATCAAAGATTCTCACCACCCAGGCCACGCTCTTTCCTCACTGTTGCCATCAGGTGGGGACAGGTGCCCCAGGACTAGGACCACCTGCTTTAAGAACAGTTACTACTTCTCAAACATCAGGTACTTGAACAAAAGGGGATAACTACACTCATTTAGGGACTCTTTTTATCTTGTCATTTCATGCTCATTATTTATTACTATTTACTTATTACCTGCATTTGCACAGTTTGTTTACAGTTTATAGTTTCTGATGTTTACAGTTTACAGATCTGATTTACAGTCATTGTTCTATAGATTTGCCAAGTATGCCCACAGAAAATGAGTCTCAGGGTTGTATGTGGTGACATGTATGTACTCTGATCGTAAATATTACTTTGAACTTTGAACTCTTAAATAAGAAGACCAGTGCTGTGCACAGTATCCCAGGTGTGACCTCACCAAATCTCCATTCAGTTATAAGAATATTTCCTTATTTCTAAATTCCAATCCCGTGAAATAAAGGTCATAATAGTGTTTACCTTCCTATCTACTTACTGCATCTACCTACTAATATTTTGTGATTCACACATAAAAGATCCATATTCTTATGTGCTCTGCTCAAGTGAAACTCCTCTCCATTTAGAAACATAGAAACATGGAAAACCTACAGCACAATACAGGCCCTTCAGCCCACAATGCTGTGCCAAACATGTACTTACTTTAGAAATTACCTAAGGTTATCCATAATCCTCTATTTTTCTAAGCTCCATGTACCTATCCAGGAGTCTCTCAAAAGACCCTATTGTATCCGCCTCCACCACCGTTGCTGGCAGCCTATTCCATGTACTCACCATTCTATGTAAAAAACTCCCCTGACATCTCCTCTGTACCTACTTCCAAGCACCTTAAAATAGATGAAAATTTACCTTTAGGTTCTGTGAACTATAATATATAACTGCGCACATTCCCACATTAACTTCTATTTGCCAATTTTTCACCCACAAACTCAACCTTGCTACATTCTGTTTCAGAGTCCAAGTGTCTTCATCTCAACGTGTCCTCCCAACAACTTTAGCATCATTGGCAAACCTGGAATTGTCACACCTTGCTTCCTCCTCCAATCATAATATGAAGCATAACATTTTTGGGGCCGAGAACTGGTCTTTGTTCTTAACATGCTTACCCCATATCATGAGTTTTTATTTTAGGTATCACCATATGTAGCACCTCGTCACCACCTCCTGCAAATCCAAGTACGTGACATCTCTAAGATCTCTTTGTTGACTCTATTTGATCTGGCCTCAAAGAACTTAGTAAATTTGTCATATGTGATTTATCTTTAATAAACCCTGTTGACCTGTTGATTACATTAAGTTTTATAGCAAATGAAAACCAGTTTGTGAGTCATCAAAGATACACTTTGTAGTAAATTATTCTAAAGGCACTCTCAATATTCAAATCTATCCTGTAAGGTCTCAACCTGAAATATCATCTATGTCCTTTCCACTGCAGATGCTGCCTGGTTTGATTTTTGCTGCAGAGTACAGCATCTTCATCCTCTTGTGTCTTCAATTGCATTCTAACTTATGGCATGTAACACCACTTGATGTGCAGAGACGATTCGTACTGGTATGCCATATGCTGATACCACCTCAGCTAAAAAATAAGTGAAGTCACATGCCTGCGTAAAATGTCAATTACCACAAGATGTTGAATGATACTTTTCTATTTAACAAATTCCCTCAGTTCATTAAAACATATAAGTATGCCATAGTTTGACTAATGTCATTGTAGTTCTCTCATGTTATCCCAGCAGTAACTGTGTTTGGCTTCCTACGTCATGGTGATTCCTTTCTTGGGGTTCTTCTCCTCTGTTTGGTTTACTCTTATGATATTTATCATGGTGACCTTTGAGAGAATGAGGTCTATGAGTTGTCTATAAGAGTAAGATCACGTGGTAATAGAAATACCTGCTCTATATTGGGCGGGGGAGAAGATGGCGCGACACAGCGCGCGCGGCCTCTCCGGTGAAATGATATCGTATTTGTTAAATAGGGGCCTGGCACAATTCTGATTTGATGGAGACAGACGTGAGAAGCACGGAGGAACATCTGGAGAAACTTCTGAAATGCCCGGTTCGCTGCCGCTGCTACTGTGCAATCGAGAATCTCTGGGGGGAAGGCCCCAAATCCTCGGCTTTGCCTGTTGCTGGTAGCCAGGGCTGGGGTTGAAGCACTCGGCAGAGATAGTGCTCAGTGCTCGGTGTCGGAGGGCTGGTCGGAGGCTCAAAGTTTTCAGACGACTCAGGGTTGGACTGTGGTCGGGTGTTTCCAGGATGCTGCATCGGAAGGTTTGCAGCGCTGGCAGCTCATGGTAGGGAGAGTTTCCTTCCTTCTTCCGTCTGCGTGAGATGATGGGACTTTCGAGAGACTTTGAACTTTTTTACCGTGCCCATGGCTTGTTCTTCATCAAGTTATGGCATTGCTTGCACTGTTGTAACTATATATTATAATTATGTGGTTTTTGTCAGATTTTCAGTCTTTGTCTGTCTTGTGTTTCTGTGATATCACACCAGAGGAACATTGTATCATTTCTTAATGCATGCATTACTAAATGACAATAAAAGAGGACTGCGTGTCCTCATAATCTAATCTAATCGAATCTTATATTTCCGAACCTTGAGGAGTCCCCCTTCCCACTCTCCACTATTTCCCCCCATCCACTCAGACTTCTTCAGTTCTTACACAGTATGAGAGTTGAAATAATCAATGGGTACAACAGCTTAAAATTAATCTCCCTTGGAATTCCATGCGGGGCTTCTTATTATTCACAAGGGGAAAGGAAGAGATTAGCCCTTTGACATGTTGTACCTCCCTCCCAAATGAATTCACATTTGTTAAAATATTGTAAGATAAATTCCTCTCAGCCACATTGATAACCATCCTTTTAGAACCGCTGGCCAAATTCTCAATTACAGTTTCATCAAAAGACTGGAGATCCTCTGAGAAAAGTGTGTGTTGTGCAAAAGGTCAGTATTCATTCCAATTCTTCAAATGAAATGTAAAGTAATCAGAAAATTAATGGGTGTTGCAGCAATTCACTTAATATTGGAGCAAGCATTCATTCCTTAATGTGATAATAATCAATAAAGGTAGATATCCACAACAGGATATGAATGAATAATATGCACAAAACAGGCTTCCCTCTTTCCCACTACCACTTTTATTGGTGTCCTGTTCACTAGTGACAAATTTGAGTATTTTGAGGTGCTGTTGGTGGTGATTGGTGAGGAAAGAACATGGTGGAAGGCCTGTACATGGATTTTAGTAAAGCTTTCTGCAAGATACCTCGGTGTAGGCTGATCCAGAAGATTAAAGCACATGGTTCCTTGGAAGAGTAGATTCAAAGTTGACTTGGCAATAGAAGACAAAATGTAGTGGTGGAAGGGTGTTATTCTGACTGTTGATCTATGAGCAGTTATATTCCACAGGGATAAGTAATCGGAACTTTGTAGTTTATGATCCATATAAGTGATTTGGATAAAAATCTCGGTAGTCTGATCAGAAAATCTGCAGACAACACAGAGCTGGAGGAATTGTGCATAATGAGGAAGAGTGTCAAAGACTTCAGCATTATATGGGCCAGTTGAAAATGTGGACAGAGAAATGGTAGATTAATTCAATGTGGACAAGTGTGAAGTTTTACACTTCGGAGAGTCAAGTATCAGAGGGAAGTATAGAGTAAATGTCACGACTCTAAGGAGCACTGATGTACAAACGTATAAAAGGATTTTGGGGTGCAAGTCCATAGCTCCCTGAAAGTGGCAACAAAAGTAGACAGAGTGGGAGAAAAGGTGCATGGTGTTGGAGCGATTTTTGTGTTTAACACATTTACATTTAGCAAATGACTTCTCAGCCACCAATCTTTATATCTGAATGTAACTTGTAGATTTAATTTAAATGAACAATAGCTTCCTTAAAAGCAGTGAATCACAGACCAGATAATGCTGATTAAAATTTCATTTAAATGAATTTAAATGAATGGTGTGGGTGCGAATCAGGAAGTCTAAAGTTTGTGTGTAGTTTCAAAGAAAGCATTGTAAGCATGCAACTGTTCTTTGATGTTTAGCATATAAAATATTAAGCCCCGTGTTGTGCCAGCGAGACATTTTGACTGAAAGCATCTCCATATGATGCTTGCTGTATCTTGTATTCTCAAATAAAGAAGCTGCTTCACACTACCAGTCCTTTTCTCCAGTGACTTCATTTGGTGTCAGGAATGGGATGCCTTCATCTGACCTATCGTGTAGCCAGTGATTTTAGCAGAATAAGTGGGTGAGTATTTTTTAAATTAGCACTCACACTTGGATCTGTTCGGGTCAGTGGTGCATGGGAACATGACGTATCACAAACAAAGAGAGCTGATATAAAAGTCGTGTGTGTGCATGCATGTGTGTTCATGTAAAAAACAAAACTTTGCACGTTATTTTGGTGAGACAGAGCTACCAGTTACGAAGGGTGGTTATTGTAGATTTGGGATGCAAGTAGGAGCATGTATACTCATTCCGAGGGCTGCATTTTGGCATACGCCTTTTGCGAGTGTGTGTGTGCGTGCCTTGGTGTAACAGTTAAATGCAAAGGAATGCAGCATCATGAGTGGCAGATTTCGGAGAACACACTCTGCGGTTTTAACTATGTGCTGTTTAACTGGTACCCATTATTTATATTTTGCATAGCGTAGGAATTAGTGTGGAGATATTTCAAGGAGATGTTTTACCCAGATACATCTGTCAGGATGGCACCTATTGAGGTCATGCAACGTCAGGCCGAGAACCCTCAAGATCCAAACCAGACCTTGACCCTGATTGCAACCACTCATATGCCCTTCACTCCCTGGGGAAAAAGGAGCATTTTCTCAGAGTTGCCCTTCCTTAAAGTCATAAACTCAAGGAATTGTTTGAAATTCACTAGATGCACCCTAAAGATATACATGTGCTGATAAAACCAAAGTGCCCAAGGAATGAGACAATATGGACCAGGGGGTGCAGGATGGTACATGGGAAATACCCAGGTTCACCAGCAATGAAAAAAGATATCGCTCTTTTACAAGGAAAGTGAGGCAGCAATTGGGGGGAAGGTGAGAATAACTGGGTAACAACAACATCAGTAGTTCAGACAGCTGATGAGCCCGTCATGGATTATATAGAACATAAATATCGAGCGTATAAGGAGTATTCCAAGTTGGATAAACCAGGGAGAGACAACCAAGTCTTCCTGAAAATGATGAAGGGAGGCCTGAGCTCAGCCCACCAGGAAGCTTTAGGTTTAGTGATAGTGGTGGGGTCGACCTATTCTGCGATAGTTTTGCGGGCCAGTGAGATAAACCAAAGAAAGTGCAATGGAAATTGTAAAGTGGCAATAGTAGATGCAGCTGCTAGGATGTCCCAGAGGGTTTGCTTTGTTTACCGGTGGCCAGGGCATGAAGCAAGGAACTGCTGGAATAGACGTGGGAGGGTAAAGGAGTCAATGTGCTACAGCTGTAGTTTATCAGGACCTGGTTGGAAGCAGTGTCCAAAAAGAAGAAGAAAGAAATACAGGTGAATGCCACAGCAGACACGCAATCTCTCACCCCATCAGACCCAGTCTGACCAATCTGACTGTCGATCAGATTATGGAGCTGTTGAAGATGGCTTCTAGGTCAGAAAAAGATATGGTGACAGCCCCCACTGTCAACGTCAGTGATGTGCGGATGTACACAACAACACTGTTAGGGGACCGCCAGTGCGATTTGGTAGTGGACACAGGGATATCAGTATCGATAATTGACACACCCTTGCCAACAACCGAACAGGCTATTTATATTAAGGGTGTAGAAGGGTAAACAGTGAAAGCAGAATGAAGCAAGTCATAAATACTCGAAATCGATGGAGTGCAGCTTCCAGTGTACTTCTGGGTCCATCCAAATAACGAGGGTACTGTCCTGGGAGTAGACATCTTAAGGGAAGCAGGGACCATTACAGATTCTAGAAAGGGAGAAATAATATGGACAAGTCAGGAGTGACGAACATGTAAACCGACAGAGAACACAACATAGCCAGCATAGCTGCACTGACAGCTGTTCAGGGTATACCAAAGGATAGAGTTTTTTTTTGTCAGTTGGGGGCGGGGAGATTGTTTCTTGCTGCTGCTTACGTGGGGGAGGGAGGGGAGCATGGGGGGACTTTGGTGTCTAACATTTAACTGTTGTTCATTCTTTGGGGGCACTCCTCTGTTTTCGTGGATGGTTGTGAAGAAAAAGCATTTCAGGATGTATATTGTATATATTTCTCTGACATTAAATGTACCTTTCAAACCTTTGAAACCCTTGATATTCAGAGAGACTGCAGCAACTACTAACTCATCTATATGGCCAGTAAAGAAGCCTGGTGGATCATATCTGTCAGCAATAGACTATATTGCACTTAAGAAGACCACGCCGAGATTGCATCCCATTGTGCAGTACACGTAAAGGGCGTGAGGAAGGTAATGGGTCTATTTAATTACTACGGTAATGTCATATCAGTGCCCTTAGGATTAGTGACCCTGATACCGGCTTTGATTAAAGGAGGGAAGTCCCCTCTGGAGGAAGTAAGATGGGACCAGATGAGGAAAAGGCCTTTACAGATATCAAGAAAGCCCTGACTTCTGCACCTGCGGTAGGATTACCAGATGCGGCTCGTCCCTTTCACCTATACTGCAGCAATGAGGGAGGGGACTACAACGCAGCAGTGATGCAGGACCATGGGAACACAAGAAGACCAGGAGCCTATTATTCATGGAAACAGGCACCTGTCACAGATACCTGTTGCACCAATCCTCATAGAGGGATCAGACGTAGAGAGAGTGAGCAGTTTCAAGTTCCTGGGTATCAAGATCTCTGAGGATCTAACCTGGTCCCAACATATCAATGCAGTTATAAAAAAGGCAAGACAATGGTTATATGTCATTAGGGGTTTGAAAAGATTTGGCATGTCAACAAATACACTCAAAAACTTCTATAGATGTACCATGGAGAGCATTCTGACAGGTTGCATCACTGTCTGGTATGGTGTCGGGGGAGGACGCTACTGCACAGGACTGAAAGAAGCTGCAGAGGGTTGTAAATCTAGTCAGCTCCATCTTGGGTACTAGCCTACAAAGTACCCAGGACATCTTCAGGGAGCGATGTCTCAGAAAGGCTCCGTCCATTATTAAGGACTTCCAGCACCCAGGGCATGCCCTTTTCTCACTGTTACCATCAGGTAGGAGATACAGAAGCCTGAAGGCACAGACTCAGCGATTCAGGAACAACTTCTTCACCACTGCCACCTGATTCGTAAATGGACATTGAACCCTTGGACACTACCTCACTTTTTTAATATACAGTATTTCTGTTTTTTGCGTGCTTTTTACATCTATTCAATATACGTATACTGTAATTGATTTACTTATTTATTTATTATTATTTTTTTTATTTTATTTATTTTTTTTATTTTCTATATGATGTATTGCATTGAACTGTTGTTGCTAAGTTAACAAATTTCACGTCGTATGTCGGTGTAATAAATCTGATTCTGATTCAAACTTACCTGCCGCGTAGCAACTTTAGACTGCACTGCCTGGACAGTGCGAGTCAATGAACCAGTGGCAATGATGGGACAACTCACACGACACACAGCCCATACTATTATCGAGCTCCTGAATATGGGGAGGCGGAGAGCTGTCACCGACAGCTGAAGGGCAGCTTGGGAGACGGTTGTCATCCCCAAAGACCAGTCAGTAACGACAGTTAAGGACACTGGAATGATTTCTGCGAGCACCATCCTAACAGAGAGGGAGGCACACGAGTGCCAAGTGGAAATAGAGCAGGAAGAAGGTATTGGTGTGAAGGAAACACCTCTGGAAGGGGGAGCAGAGGAAATTTTTATAAATGGGTCTCTGAGGTACATAGATGGGAAACCACGGACGAGGTGGGCTGTGGTGAAGGAAACAGGGGAAGAATTAGTTTCAGGAACACCTCCATGAGGTTGCTCAGCTTGGGTGGTGGAACTGGTGACCCTGATAGAAGCACTGCGCTACAGTAAAGGCAGGTGAGCAATTATATACACAGACAACCAGTATGCCCTCAGGGTAGTGCCTGTTAATCTGACAGTGTAGGCATGATGAGGATTTGTAACCTCACCAGGGGCAAGTATTCAGTGTGGGCACCTAATACAAGAACTGCTGGAAGCAGTGAGTCTGCCAGCAGAGGTAGCAGTGATTAAAGTTAAAGCTGTCCAGAAAGGGGAGGAGTTGGGAACAGGATGGAAATGAATGGGCAGACATCAGTGTGAAGGCAGCAGAGGAACAAGAGGAAATTGAAATTGCAAGTGTGCAGGAAGAAACAACCTCAGTTTAGTAAAATTGTATGGAGAGGTGGAGGCAGAAGAGGAGAAATGAAAGAGAAAGGGAGCAAAGGAGAGACCAGATAGGAGTTGCACACACGGGGAAGAAGGAGTCGCGGTAGCCCCACCATGTATTAGGCAGATACTACTAAAGTTATATCATGGGGTGATGCATCAGGGAAGGCAGAGCAAGATCACGACCCTCCGACAGGACTGGTGGAGGCCAGAGATGGGCGGGGATGTTGAGAAATTCTAACGCTGTTCTGTCATTTGTGCCCAGCATAACCCTGGTAGGGGTATAAAACCACAGCTGGCAAATCAGCCCCGGCCGAGGAAATCTTGGGAGAACATTCAGATGGACTCTACAGAACCCCTGCATAAAAGCAGGGGGATAAACAACTGTCTAGTAATTATGGATCACTTCACCTGGGGGGTAGGGTCTGCACGGCCAGCACTGCGGCACGGATTCTAGTTCAGGAATTCCTCCCAATGTGGGAACTGCGGTTCAGGTGGACTCAGATCAGGGAGCACTTTTCACAGGGAAAGTGATGAAGGAAATGTGTCGACTGTTAGGGCTGTGACAAGGGTTTAACGAACCCTACTACCCTCAGAGTTCAGGGATGATAGAAAGAATGAACTGAACAATCAAGAATGCCTTAGTCAAATCTATGGCTGAGACGGGAAAGACATAGGTTGATGTATTACCAGGAATCCTGATGAGACTGTGAGCAACCCTGAACCGCACGCTGGGTCTCAGCCCCTACAAATTATTGATGGAGCGAGTGATGCGACTCCCTTATGAGGTAATTACAAGTTGTGGTGAGCCTGGGGCTCACAGGGATAGAATTAAACTATATGTGAATGACCTTCGTAACCAACTTAAAGTGTTGAAGGGTCAAGCAAAACAGCAGCAGCACATTGCTGATCACAGAGAGCCAGAGAGAAAGGAGGTAGTCCTCCCACAGCCGGGTGACCAAGTCATAGTGAGGGTGCTGCCTGAAAGGACAGGGTTTGCTCCCAGATGGATAGGACCACAGATGGTACTTTTAACAACTGACACTGGTGTCTGTGTGCAGACTCGGTGATGCAGCCAATGGTAACACAGGACACAGATTAAATCATACAGGTCACCTTCTTGTTGCTCCCACAGACAGAGCGGGGGATCAAGTGTACCCAGTAACCGTGTAATTACAGAGAACCGAAGAGATGAACACCAGCCGACCACACTAGACCTGACCACCGTTGATAAAAACACACCTACAGGAAACGCAAAGGCAGAAGATGCCCAGAAGGTAACAGAAACCTGTGAATAGCACGCTGAATGTTATGGTGACGGTACTCTGTAATGACGACTGGTTGCTGAAGGTAGATGATTAGTTGAATAGCACTGAATAGAAAAAATATTGGGGAAAATAGATGGGGAGAGATTTAAGTTAAAGCAGAGACAACAGGTTCCACAACTTCAATAGCGTGGCAGACTGCAAAAGATTGCACATGGCATCTGAAGGCAGTCACCCCCAACCTGAATGAAAAGAGAATACAAAAGAGCTGGGCCCTTTCAGCATTTAGACCAATGATCAAATGGACAATCCAGAAGGGGGTGCCACCAGGGTGAGGTCCTTGCAGTCATTCAAATGGAGACCAGCCCAACCCCTTCTTGTACATCGATGAGAGGACCTGTGAGCCTGATGCACTTGCCTTGCTGGTGCCCGTGGAAAGAGAGAGTTTTAGCTACCAGAGAATGTAGGGGTGAAGACGAAGAATGCAATTAAGCTGCATTTGGCCAGCAGAGAAAGCTAACAGAAATACAGGTGAAGCCACATTTTTAAAGACTGTTGTACAAATTTCCATAACAGTCTCTCTGCTTAACATTTTGTAGATAGCGATTAGGGATGATAGGGTAGATGTAGATGAACACAAAGTAATTGAGGGGAATTCCGAGACAGGGCATTTTTGCTGCCCTATTTGAGTAGATCCTCTTTTAGGTTGGCCTTTCCTGGTACAAATTTATCTTTGTCCAGGAGGGCCAGGAGGATGGTATGTGCGAGCGACTTTTGAGTTTAGCACATTTACATTTAGCCACCAATCTTCAAAATTGATTGTAAATTGTAGATTCAATTTAAATGAACAATAGGTTCCTAAAATGCCGTGAATCACAGACCAGACAATGCTGATTAAAATTCATTTAGATATCTGTGGTGTGAGTGTGAATCAGGAGGTGTGAAGTTTGTGTATAGTTTCAAAGAAAGCGTTGTAAATATGGAATAGGCCATTGATGGTTAGCGTATAAAATATCGAGCTCCAAGTTGGGCCAGCCTGACCTGTCCACTGAAAGCGTGACCATATGATGTCTGCTGGACCTTGTTCTGTCGAATGAAGAAGCTGCTTCATGTCTACCAGTACGTTGCTCTGGTGACTTCACTCATGCAACAACATATGACATAACTACTTTCATTGGTCATGGCACTGAGTTTAACAACCTGTATAAAGCTGTAGATAGGCCACAATGGGACTATTGCAGTTCTGGTCTTTGCATTACAGAGACTTTTGAGAAGATGCAGAAGAAATTTACTAGAATGTTGCCTAGATTAGAAAGCATTAGCTAAAAGGGGAGGTTGGACCACTTTAGATGGTTTGCTCTGGAGTGTTAGAGGCAGAGGAGCAGACTGATAGAAGTTGGTCAAATTATGAAAGGATAATTCCGTCTTATTCCCAGGGTTGTACATCAAATTCCAGAGGGTGTAGCTTTGAGATGAAAGACGGAAAATTTAAAGGAAATTTATGAAGAAAGAATTTTACATGGAGTATGGTATGTGTCTGGAATGTAGTACCAGTGGAAGTGGTAGAAGCAGATACAAAAACATCACTTAAGAGGCATTTAGACAGAGGCCATCCTGATGAGGGTCTTAACCTGAAATATCGGTCATCCACATTGAAAGCTGCACTTTCGGCTGAGGTTGTGTCTCGGACTTTTAAGTTTTTAGAGATAGTTTTGTGGACAGAGAGGACAGCTGGGGGTAGTTCAGGTTAGGCTTTAAAGACAGGGATGTGAAGATTTAGAGGTCAGACAGGAGTCCAGGCTTCCGCTCCACATTTGAAGGCCAGTGACGACGTGGACAAAGGACATCCATGGACAATTGTTGTGGATGCTGTGGAAGAAGGCCAGCGAGGACAAGGGCTGATGCCTCCCTCTACATCAATGAGTCCTCCATGAGATCAGTGGAATTGAAGATCGTGCAGGCAGGAGGCAGGAGAGCCGGTGATCCCTTAGGTATGCAAGTTGGTGAGATCAAAGTTCGATTTCTGAAGTTTGGGGTCGCATTATCAGTGAGTCCGATATCTGAGGCCTGGAGTTTGCGGAGCCATCATCTGCAATTCTAGAGTTCGAAGTCCCGTTATCGGCAAGTCCTGGGATCGATACCAAAGACCGAGGTACAAAGATTGATTAGAATGTCAGAAGTCAAGAACCAATGGCTGAAGCCCTGGATCTGCAACACCCCATGAATCTACCGAGAAAGTTGAAGATGAATGTTTGTGAGTCCAATGGAGGCTGGGGACCCAGCCTGGCCTACAATCGGAGGACTGTCTGTGCGGTTGGAGGGAGGAAAGGGGCTTGTTTGGCTGATGTTGCTTTGTTGCTGTTGTTCTGATGAACACTGTGGACAAGTTATTTTGGCACCGAGCTCTGTGGTGGCACTTGTTGTCTGCACCCAACATTAGGTAACGGACTGGGTCAGGTCACAGATCTCTCAGTGGGTGAGCATCTGGGGGACAGTGACCACTGTTCCCTGGCCTTCAGCATTATCATGGAAAAGGATAGAATCAGAGAGGACAGGAAGATTTTTAATTGGGGAAGGGCAAATTATGAGGCTATAAGGCTAAAACTTGCGGGTGTGAATTGGGATGTTGTTTTGGCAGGGAAATGTACTATGGACATGCGGTCGATGTTTAGAGATCTCTTGCAGGATGTCAAGGATAAATTTGTCCCGGTGAGGAAGATATAGAATGGTAGGGTGAAGGAACCATGGGTGACAAGTGAGGTGGAAAATCTAGTCAGGTGGAAGAAGGCAGCATACATGAGGTTTAGGAAGCAAGGATCAGATGGGTCTATTGAGGAATATGGGGTAGCAAGAAAGGAGCTTAAGAAGGGGTGAGGAGAGCAAGAAGGGGGCATGAGAAGGCCTTGGCGAGTAGGGTAAAGGAAAACCACAAGGCATTCTTCAATTATGTGAAGAACAAAAAGATGACAGGAGTGAAGGTAGGACCGATTAGAGATAGAGGTGGGAAGATGTGCCTGGAGGCTGTGGAAGTGAGCGAGGTCCTCAATGAATACTTCTCTTCGGTATTCACAAATGAGAGGGAACTTGATGATGGTGAGGACAATTTGAGTGAGGTTGATGTTCTGGAGCATGTTGATATTAAGACAGAGGAGGTGTTGAAGTTATTAAAATACATTAGGACGGATAAGTCCCCGGGGTCTGACGGAATATTCCCCAGGCTGATCCGCAAAGTGAGGGACGAGATTGCTGGGTCTCTGGCTAGGATCTTTATGTCCTCGTTGTCTACGGGAATGGTACCAGAGGATTAGAGGGAGGTGAATGTTGTCCCCTTGTTCAAAAAAGGTAGTAGGGATAGTCCGGGTAATAATAGACCAGTGAGCCTTACGTCTGTGGTGGGAAAGCTGTTGGACAAGATTCTTAGAGGTAGGATCTATGGGCATTTAGAGAATCATAGTGTGATCAAATGGCAGGATACTTGGTAGTGTGGAGTAGCAGAGGGATCTGGGGGTACATGTCCACAGATCCCTGAAAGTTACCTCACAGGTAGATAGGGTAGGTAAGAAAGCTTATGGGGTGTCAGCCTTCATAAGTTGAGGGATAGAGTTTAAGAGTCGCGAGGTAATGATGCAGCTCTATAAAACCCTGGTTAGGCCACACTTGGAGTACTGTGCCCAGTTCTCATTGCCTCACTTTAGGAAGGTTGTGGAAGCATTGGAAAGGGTACAGAGGAGATTTACCAGGATGCCGCCTGGTTTAGAGAGTATGCATTATGATCAGAGATTAAGGGAGCCAAGGGTTTACTCTTTAGAGAGAAGGAGGATGAGAGGAGACATGATAGAGGTGTACAAGATAATAAGAGGAATAGATAGAGTGGATAGCCAGCGCCTCTTCCCCAGGGCACCACTGCTCAATACAAGAGGACATGGCTTTAAGGTAAGGGGTGGGAAGTTCAAGGGGGATATTAGAGGAAGGTTTTTTACTCAGAGAGTGGTTGGTGCATGGAATACACTGCCTGAGTCAGTGGTGGAGGCAGATACACTGGTGAAATTTAAGAGAATACTAGACAGGTATATGGAGGAATTTAAGCTGAGGGATTATATGGGAGGCAGGGTTTGAGGGTCAGCACAACAATGTGGGCCAAAGGGCCTGTACTGTGCTGTGCTATTCTATGTTCTATGTTCTATATTTCCTTAGGTTATGTTGGTTGTTAACACAAACAATGCATTACACTTACAGTATGTTTTAGTATCATCATCATCATTACATACCATGTTGTAATACACGGGTGATCACAGTCTATCCATGACATTGATTGTTCTTGGCAAATTTTTCTACAGGAGTGGTTTGTCATTGCCTTCTTCTGGTCAGTGTCTTTACAAGACGGGTGACCCCAGCCATTATCAATACTCTTCAGAGACTGTCTGCCTGGCATCAGTGGTTGCATATCTAGGACTTGTGATATGCACCAGCTGCTCAGACTGCTCATCCATCAACTGTTCCCATGGCTTCACATGACCCTGATCAGGGGCTAAGCAGGTGCTGTAGCTTCTCCAAGGGTGACCTGCAGGCTAGTGGAGGGAAGGAGCGCCTTCCTTCTCCTTTGGTAGAGACGTATCTCCACCCCAACACTCAATGTTTCAATATACATCTGATAAATAAATAAATATGAATATGAATATGAATATAAATATGAATCTGGCATGAACAGGCAGGGAATTGTGGGCTAAAGACCTTATCCAGCTAGATGTGAGTTTAAATTGGCCTTGTTTTCAATATAGACATTCTGGATTGAACAACTTTTTTCCTGTTCTATATTCCTTGATATATGTTGATGGTAACAATAAGGGTGTTGAGAAGGGCTTGACTTGGAACCTATGATTATTTTAGAAGCTTCTTAAGACAGGTGTCTCTCATCAGGAAGTCCTTACAATTCATGTGGGCAAAGAACTGGAAGAGTCAGTATAGCAACGTGATGGAGAAATACTATGTCATTTGGATTGTGGGAGGAAATTAAGAACAAGGTTGGGTGGGAGGCCATAGGAATAATTGTACTGATGGGCATTATCAGCTGTGAGAGATCTTGGAATTGGGACTTCAGAGATTGAGGAAGAATGCTGTGGAAGGAAGGATGGTTTCTGTCAGTGTGGGGAGGAGCTTCAAGGATGTAAGTAATAAGACATCTTGCACTGGAGTGTTGCAACAGTGATCGACGCAGGAAATGATTAGATCAATTTCTGGAGCAGTACAAATTACCCAGAAATGCTTGTTAACATGTTTCACTCCAGTGGAAAAAATATTTTTCAATTTAAGTTGTTATTTAATGAGTGAAGTTTGCAACGGTAATTACAACATGATTTTAATGTTTTATTAATATAAACAATTAATTATAACTATGGTTGTAAAGTGTTGTGCTGTGGTTTCAGCCACTTTGAGAAAAGTATGATTCCCAAATTGGGTAATTCAACTAGAATTGCTCTTTAGTTTCTACTGTTTTAAATCTTTCAACCACAATTATCAGTAAAATTACAATTCCTACTTGTTTCCCTCCTACCTTCTTTCCTAAAGATTTCAGGAATTTGTTAAAAAATCCACAATGTATGATTTTTTTTGCGGTTTTAAAATTCTAATTATGCTCTGTGATTGCATCTCTTAACTCAATGCCATTTACGTTGATGGTTGTGAACACTTTTTACTTCTATAGTGTCCTTCACCAGAAAATTAATATTTACTAAACAACTCCTTTAAGCTGATTTTCTGCACCTCTTGATACTGACCATGAAATAACACTGATATAACTGGAAGTCATTATAGTTGGCTGTCAGTGACCTGTAGTGTTGCAAATGCAAAGTCTTACGTATTGTTAACTTTCTACGTCTATGCCTGATTTTAGTGACAATACTGCTATTACTGAGATTCAATTGCTATTCATCCTGGCTGTATAATGGAAGAGCTTCCCAATACTGCCATCTCCAGGGATAAGAGCTAGCCTATTCGTTTTCTGTTGTATCTCTCCTGGACAGTGGCCCAAAGTGCTCTTGAACAATAAGAACCGAGGAGCAAGTCTCTTTTTTATCACCAAACTGGTTAACACAATTAATCATCAAGTTCCAGGAGCAGATGGCAGGCCCCTTCGAAAAATAGTTACTTCTGGTTCAGAAATATGGATATCACATGTACAGTAAAAAACTTGTCTTGCATACTGTTTGTACAGGTCAGTGCATTACACAGTACATTGAAGTAATGTAAGGTAAAACAATAACTGAATGCCCAATAAAATGTAACAGCTACAGAGAAAGTGCAATTTAGGTAAACAATAAGATGCAAAATTACACGAGACAACAATTTTTTTCAAAAGTGCTGCTTCCTCAACATTTTTTTTTGTTTACGATAGACCGCTTGAAGCTGAACACAGATATAATTTCAGACTACTTGTATCACATAGGAATTTGGAGAAACAGGAATTGAAGAGTGGGTTTAATTGGATTACAGTGCTTATGTTTTGCAATAGTTTAACTAATCTAAAAATGTTTTGTAGATGATTTTCATTTGTACTCAGTTTCTGAACCTTCCCGCTTAAGTGTCCAACAATGATCAGCCAGTATTTATTGATTCAAGTTGCCCTGATACCGTTTCCCCATGGCTACGATGTCCTGGTGAAGCCTTAAACCGCACTCATCACTGACAATGCCAAGATTTGCAGGGATGAAGTCTAAATGGGAATGCAGAAAATGAATCTTCAGTGACCTGCAGCACTTGATGGTTTTGTTATATTGAAGCATATTGTCAACCAAGTGAATGTAGTTTGGTGCTCCGTAATTGCCAAGAAAATTTTCCACACTGTCTTTGAATGCCTTCTATATGATTTTTTCCGGTTCCGTTAGAGGTTCTTCGAAACGCCTGTCATTGATGACCTGTTCGATTTGTGGAACAACAAGAATGCCTTCCTTAATCTTGGCATCAGTTATTCTGACTTGAATTATGAATTGAAATAACAAATACAGGCAATTTAAAAGAAAATGATGATGTGTTAGGGAAATTTCAAGGTAATTTTCATGATCAGCAGCTCAAAATCCATAAGATACACCAAAACGTATTCAGGAGCAAACCTTTTTTGTCCAGTGTTATTAGGAGATTGATTGTGATGTCAAAAAAGCATATTTTTAAAATGCTTCAAGTAAATTTGAGAATGAGAGTATTCCTTGGAAAGTATATGTCCAAATATAGATCCGGCTCAGTTGAGCATGCCAAGCATTAGGAGGAATGGATACTACTTGTACCATACACCGGGGTGCTCTCTTCAGTTACCTGATGAGGTAGCCATAGCCTTTGGCCAGGAACAGATGTCATCAGGTGGTGCCCAACCTTCACAGAGTGTTTCAACATTTAACCACTACACTCTCCAGTTGGCAGGTCAGCAGTGGTGGTCAAGTCACTGCTCATCTGCTCCTGACTTCCAGCTCAACTCCTGTCGCCTGCTCCATATCCAGCAAGAAGCTCTTTCTGCTTCCTCCCCATTCTGCGAGCTGCTTGTCTCTTGCTTCCTCTTGCTTCCTTGCTTCTTTTCATTAAGGTCCAGTGCAGTGAGCAACCTCCATGCCGACTTTGCCATGCACCTTCTGCTGTTGATCTCCAACGGGTATAACCATATCTGCCGTCCTTTGTCCCTGCACTCCTGGACTAAGGCCCAGTAACTAAGGGCCTTCCTCTCATGAACCTCCTCACATGGTACTGTGTGCTCCACCGGGATGATTTTCTTATCTTCAGTATGATGCCTGGTTGAAGTGTGGTTTGCACTACCTCTGAGAACTGTAGCTTCCTCCACACATCAAACCTCATCTCCCACTATCTGGCTTGGCCCTCTCCTTGATGAAAATGACTGCCCTGTTTGCCTCTCTGTCACCGGGTCGCTTTTAACACCGTTCCCCCTCCAGTGTGTCAGCAAGGGACCCCAGGACCTTGTTGTGGCACATATAACGTCTGTGTTAAAGATGTTTTGCATCCTGACAGTATGTGTGCCAGTAAACCCCACTGACCACAAAATTTGCAGTTAGGGTCCACTGTCATCCCACATGTGTGCAGCTGTGATGGTGTAGGGAGATTGTCATTCACAGACCGCAGGATAGAATATATCTACAATATATATCATTCCAAAACCATAGCCAATGAATTTTTTTCAAGCATGACTCCTGCAATATCTGCTATCAACAAAATTGAAGCTCATCTACTAATTAGCAGAATTTTTTTGCCAGATATGCCAAGATAACGATGAAGAGCTTGATTGTTTGCTTCTTCACACTGAAGTGCATTGGCTGTCAAAAGGCTGCTGCTTAAAATGTTTCTTTGATCTTTTTGACACTGGTTGAATTTTTACTCAAAGTCGACAAGAGCTTGGGAAATAAGATTGAACTTCTATGTGGAGATGTGGCATACCTAGCCAATCTGTATGACAAAATGAACATTTTAAATATGAGGTAGCAGAGTGATAATTTGAATTTAATCCAGGCAAGAAGTGCAGTGTCAACATTTATCAGAAAATTAGAAATACATAAGCAAAACATTTGAAGAACAATGTTCTCACAATTTCCCTGCATGGCAAGTATGGCACTCTCTTTCACAGATGGTGCTTTGCAAGAGTACTGCTTACTTACACTTGCAGTCACTGAAGGTGGATTTTCAGAATTGATTAAGGGATTTGAACAATCTGGAAATTCTGGACACAGTAATTAATTGATTTCTTTGCAAGATGGAAGAACATGAGGAGAGCTTGCAGGAAGAAGTTATCGAAATTCAGAATGATGCAAAGGGAAAATGTTTTTCAAAAATATCAGCTGTTTTGTTATGTGGCTACACTGTCATACAAAGTTTCTTAATCTTGTGAAAAGAGCCAAACTGCTCTTCATTGCATTTCCATCCTCCTACCTTGTTGAAAGAGGCTTCAGTGGAGTGAACCGCACACTCACAAAACAGAGAAGCCATTTGGACATTGTTACGCTTGGGGACTTAAGGCTTTTGCTGTCACAACTTAAACCAGGTATTTCAACTTTTGCTAAAAACTATCAAGCTCAAGGATCACATTGATATTGAAGTTGCTGAACAGCGCACAGTTACTGTGTAAGCTAGGTTTAAAGACAAATAGAAAATTAAAGCAGAATCATTTTTCTCAAGTTAGCATATGGTAGATATGTTTTTACACTATGGGGGGGCACCGGAAAGTATATTGTGCCTAAGAGGGGCGTTGGAAAGCATGTGAGTGCTTTGGGCTAAAAAAGGGTTGGGAAACACTGATTTAAAGGAACACACTGCTGATATTGGGAGTTCTGATTGAGCAGCTTCTGTATTCACTGCTGGATATTCAAACACCTTTCAAAGACCACAGAGCAACCTGCAACTGTGTTTATACTAAATGTAGCTGCTGAGACGCTCACATACTCATCTAAAGGGTATCTCTATGATCATCTGCAGAATCTCTTGAGTTTATGATTTTCTGATCCACTGCATAGTCTCTTCAAAGGATGCCCACCTTGAAGAAGTTTAAATCTTCTCTTCGATGGGATTTCATTGAGAATGTCTCTCATTGCTCCCTCTCTGTGACCTCTGCTGCTCTCTGACTCTCCAACCATGCACTCACCTAGATCGTACTCCTTCCCCTCCCCCCTGTTTCTTATTCTGGCTTGTTCCCCCTTCCTAACCAGTACTGATGAAGTGTCTCAGCCTAAAATGTGAGAGTGCGTACAGGAGTGAGATATGCCAACTAGTGGAGTGGTGTCGCAGCAACAATCTTGCATTCAACATCAGTAAGATGAAAGAGCTGATTGTGGACTTCAGGAAGGATAAGACGAAGGAACACATACCAATCCTCACAGATGGATCAGAAGTGGAGAGAATGAGCAGTTTCAAGTTCCTAGGTGTCAAGATTTCTGAGGACCTAACCTGGTCCCAACATATCAATGCAGCTCTTAAGAGGGCAAGACAGCGAATACACTTCATTGGGAGTTTGAAGAGATTTGGTATGTCAACAAATACACTCAAAGAATTCTTTAGATGTACCATGGAAAGCATTCTGACAGGCTGCACCACTGTCTGGTATGGGGGTGAGTGGGTGTTGGGGCGCTACTGCACAGGACTGAAAGAAGCGCAGAGGGTCATAAATTTAGTCGGCTCCCTCTTGGGTACTAGTCTACAAAGTACCCAGGACACCTTCAAGGAACGGTGTCTCAGAAAAGCAGCATCCATTATTAAGGACCCCCAGCACTAAGAACATGCCCTTTTCTCACTGTTACCATCAGGTAGGAGGTACAGAAGCCGAAGGCATACACGCAGCTTTTTCTCTCTGCCATTTGATTCCTAAATGGGCATTGAAACTGCAAACACGAACCTCACTTTTTCAGAATACATTATTTCTGGTTTTGCATAATTTTTAATCTCCAATATACATATACTGTTATTTATTTATTTATCTTCTATATTATGTATTGGATTGGACTGCTGCTGCTAAGTTAACAAATTTCATGACATATGCCGTTGATAATAAACCTGATTCTAATTCTGATTCTTGATTCCTCTCCATTGATGCTGCCTGACCTGCTGAGCTCCTCCAGCATTTTGTGTGTGTCACTCTTATGGCAACATCTTCAATGTTCAGTTTGCTGTGAATCAGAAAAAGAATCTCTTCATGAGAAATGTCATGTTCCAAGAGATAAGCATGATTCTTTCTTCATGAGTCTACAAAACCAGGCATTTTCAGTGGAAGGTTGGATCATAGAAGGTAGAAGAGTACAGCGTAGTACAGGGTCTTCAGCTTACAATGTCATGATGACCTATATAAAACTATTCCACAATCAATCTAACTTGTTGTGACTACACAGATCACAACCCTCCATTTTTTTCACATCCACAGATCCTGAGGGGAATGAACACTAATCTTTACTCACATAGCTGTTCCCACTTGTACACACTCCAGGTGTACCAGCGGACACCTCATGGCTGCATCAACATCCCTGTGATGCTGCGGCAAGCAGGCTTGTCATTGCACCTGTACCTGTGAACATGACAGAACAGATAGGCTGAGAGCCACCAAAAGCCATTGGATTACTGGGTATGATAATCCATTGCCTACAGCAGTCCCGGGCACCTTACTCTACCAGCCACATGCCATACACTTCACTGAAGCTGCAGATGGTAGTGGACACGGCTCAATGCTTCACAGACACATTCTTCCTCACATTTGTAGGCAGCATCGATCATCAAAGATCCCCACCATCCAGACTCTGACAGAAACCTGAAGTTCCTTGCTACCAGGCTCAAACATTACTACTTCCCTTCAACTACTCAGTTTTCGAACCAACCAGCACAACTCTAATCATAAGCTCAAGAGATTCTATAGATGCTGGAAGTCTTTGAGCAATGCACACAAAATGCTGGATAGCTCAGGCAGCATCTCTGGAGTTGACGTTTGGAATTGAGATCATTCATCAGGACCTGACTCTCTAAGTTCAATCAGCATTTGTGTATGTTGTTCGACCCTCATCACTAGAGTTCAGCAACAAGATGACCATTTTGATCACTTTGCACTAAAATTAATCTTTTTGTTTAAATTGTATTCTTTCTTGTTAAAAAAAAATGT
Organism: Mobula birostris; assembly: GCF_030028105.1. Classification (NCBI taxonomy): domain Eukaryota; kingdom Metazoa; phylum Chordata; class Chondrichthyes; order Myliobatiformes; family Myliobatidae; genus Mobula; species Mobula birostris. Next base: position 123,313,310 of record NC_092373.1, on the reverse strand, counting down.
TTAATTTATGTTTTTCTTGTGAAAGTTGTTCTACACAATGCACTGTGCCTGTGATAGTGCTGCAAGTAAATTGCTCATTGCAACAGTGCATACACGTGCATATGACTTGAAACATGACTTTGACATTTTCTTATGAACACAAGACACTGAGCCAGAAGGTCATGAAGCAAAGCATTAAGCCAGCAGGAGCAAATGGAGCCAAAGAAGGAAGCAACTAGCAAGGGATTTCCCTACTCAAGGTCCACAGCCTCACCTCCCAGCTGACCGGAGAAGGTGGTCACTGATTGTGCAAGATATGAGAGAGTCCATACTAGAACAATAACAAGCCTGTTTATCGATAGTGCCAGTGTAAACCAAGTAGACCTTTCCACCCTTCAATAGTTACCAACATTACCGTACATTAATGATAAAATCAGAAATTGTTGAAAACTCTCAGCAGCTTAGGCAGCACTCGTGGAAAGTGAAATAGAGTCAATGATTCAAGTAGAAGATCTTTCATCAGAACGGAGATAGAAGGGAAAACAAGTCAGAATCAGAATCAGGGTTAATATCACCACATTTGCCAGTCAACGTCTGTTCAGAAATTGGAATGCAGAGGGGGAGAAGCTGTTCCTGAGTCATTGATGGTGTGCCTTCAGGCTTCTGTACCTCCTGCCTGATGGTAACAATGAGAAGAGGGCATGCCTAGGAGGTGGGGTCCTTAAGGATGGATACCACTTCTCTGAGACCCCGCTCCTTGAAGATATCTTGGATACTACAGAGGCGAGTGCCCATGATGGAGTTGATTAATTTTACAACTTTCTGCAGCTTACTTCAATCCTGTACAGTAGCCTTCTCCCCCATACCAGACAGTGATGCAGCCAGTTAGAATGTTTTCCACAGTACATCTGTAGAAATTTGTGAGTGTCTTTGGTGACATACAAATTCTCCTCAAACTTCGAATGAAATACAGCCTTCCTTATAGCTGCATCAATGTATTGAGACCAGTTTAGATCCTCAGAGATCCTGACACCCAGAAATATGAAGTTCTCATGCTCTCCACTTCTGATCCCTCTACAAGGGCTGTTATGTGTTCTCTTGTCTTGTCACAGACAGGTGATGGAGTATGGATAGGACAAAAGGAATACCTCTATTAAGGTAAAGTTTGCGTTGCCCTGGGAATAAGCTCTTGATGAAGTAACCTGATTAATGGGTTAATGAGAACAGTCAGACATGATTAAAATAACTTGCTTGTGCAAGAGAGTCCAGGTGACACTTAATAGCCCCTCATATGATGCTTTGGTTCACCCACTAATAAAAATAAATCAATAAACAAATATCTAAGCCAGTTATTTAAATTGTTTACTACAACAGTTTAGTGGCCTGCAAACTCACCCTAATTCATTTTGTAGGGATCTGAGATGAGTGGAGGTTGCTTCTGTAGGAGGGACAGCTGGAGTCACCTCTTAGCAAGCCCTTCTAAAGTGGCCTGGCTTCCTGATAGAGAAGACTTGCCCTGGTATTTGCTGATGAGAATGTCCATCTCTTTCTCACAAAATTTTGGGACTTGCTTCCTCTCCTTGGCTATTTCTGTCTCCTCTGTGGTAGTCACAGAGAGCCCCTGTTGCCTGGCAGTCTAGGAACTGTGTCTTGATGCATAGAAAATTTGTCAGATGCTGCTTTCAATGAATGTGGTACTGTCAGGAACTGGACAGGTCCTGTTTCACTGTATCACTCTGGGTGTAAAGCACTTAATGTTGATTTAGTACCTCTTTGGCCAGTTTAACCATGTCTTGCAGAGGATCTAAATTGACAATGGTGTTAAATGAACACAATTTTCTGCACCTAATAGATAAGTCTGAGTTTCAAGGCAGGGTTATCTGAGGTCTGTGAAACTTACCATAAGACTAAAATTAGGCTACATTACTCCAAAGAATTTCAGTTTTAGTGACTTCAGTATATGATGCAACATAAGTTAATGAAGAACCTGAAAAATAAGAAATTATTTTTTCCGCGGGTTGATTTGTTCTAAAATATATTGCAAACCTAACAACATTCCAAACATCCCAATATTATGGCTATTCTGCTCCTGAGACCCTCACATGTCTTTCCTAACAGTATTATCTCACATAAAAATCATCTAATATTGTTTTTAAAGTCCAATAAACCCAATTCTGTTTGAGATAGTGTACAACAGATTGCAGCTTTAATACATATTTTAAGTGATGCAGCAAGTTATATCTGTGAGGCATATGCACCCAAAACTGCATTTGAATGATATACAGATTTATGTTGTGAATTTGCATTGGGATTTAGTTTATGAGCTGACACATCAAATGCAAGAAAAATGTCAATTTAAGCCCATAAGGGATATGAATGGGGAGATGGAGAGTGCGGATAATAGATGTGTACTCTGCTTGACTTGAATTTGGCTAACGTTGTCCCAAGGATCACTACTGGAGATTACACCACTATTTATAATGACTTAAAGAGATGGGTCTCCATTTCCTCTTCTAAGTTTGATGATGACACTACATAGTGTTGATCAGAATTGCTATAGTTGGACAGAACGTTCTAGAGAGAGTTTGATAGATTAGGAGTATAGCCAAAACTGTGGCAGGAGTTCAATTTAACAATGTGAGACACAATCCACTCTGCATTTCAGATTTAGCTTTCTAGATAGGGTGAACTCTGAAAGCCAGTGGCCTGATTGAAAAAGGACTAATTATGGTTGTTCTTTACTTCCTCCTTTAATTGTTATGCATGGATGATAATCTCACAGGCATTAAAGTGTTTAGACCATAAGACATAGGAGCAGAAGTAGGCCGGTTGGCCCATCAAGTCTTCTCCACCATTCATCCATCGCTTATACTTTTTCCCCCTCCTCAGTCCCACAGAGGGACATCAATTTTAACATGAAATGAATTTTTTTTGGAGTTGAAGTCTCTGCAGGGCTTTAGGGAGGATGAGAATTTCTTGGGCCTCAGAAGAAAGTGGTCACCCTTCTTCTAGAGTTCGGGACATTGAGAGGGTGGGTATCTCAAAGGGGAGTAAGAGGCAGGAAGGGCAGGGATCTTCTGGCTATGTGCCACTTACAACCTGAGAGATTGGTGGTAAAGATGACAACTTGAAGACATGCAGGCTAGAACATGAAATCGTGTGACAATGGGCAAAATGGAACTGCTATAGGGCACTTACTGTTAGAGCGTGGAAAGTCTTATTGTAACAACCAGTATGAGGCTACCTCTCCATTTTCTCTGCAAAATCCTCCAAACCTACTTGCAGGAGAGTGAACCAATGTTATCACCCTCTTACAGGCCAACAGCCCCAGCATGGAAGCCCTAAATGCATTTAGCCAGCACCATTGGGTCATATTATTCAGTTGCTTGACAGCAGACTCCAATAAGGTCCCACCACTTCAAGTTCTACCATGGAAAAGATTACTACGTGGTCATTAGGAAGATCTTAAAGATGCTCTCAATACTTCCTTGATAAAACCCCATTGATTGTTGGGAATCCTTGACTGCTCAAAGTGGAGTCGGTTGCAGGATAATGTCCATTATTAAGAACCTCCAGCACCCAGGGCACACCCTTTTTTCCACTGTTACCATCAGGTAGGAGGTACAGAAGCCTGAAGGCACACACTCAGTGATTCAGGAACAGTTTCTTCCCCTCTGCCACCTGATTCCTAAATGGACATTGAACCCTTGAACACTACCTCACTTTTTTAATACATAGTATTTCTGTTTTTGCACAATTTTTAATTTATTCAATATATGAATACTATAATTGATTTACTTATTTATTATTATTATATTTTTTCCTTCTATATTATGTATTGCATTGAACTGCTGCTGCTAAGGTAACAAATTTCATGCCACATGCCGGTGATAATAAACCCGATTCTGATTCTGATTCTGAAACTGCTCCTCAGGAATGCCATCCCCTTCTACACTATCTACTCTGCTGCAACATAAAGCACCCTTTGCCCCATCTGTGGCAGTGCCTGCAGTTCCATTTGACTCCATTGCCATCTCAGAAAACATTGAACTGGAGCAAAAGTATTCTCAAAGGTGAAAAAGGTAAGATAGCAATGGTTGTATTTCAAAAATAATTTATAGACAAAAATACATTTAGGAATATACTAATTTCATGGAAGTTGATAAATAGATATTTTGTTTTTCAAAAAATTGCTATTAAACCATTAAATGTTGTAATAGTGGAGATGCAAATGATCTGTTGAATTCAAGAATTACTTATAGAGACATAGAGCAATACAGCACAGAAACAGGCCCTTCAGCCCATCTAGTCCCTGCCAAACTGTTACTCTGCCTAGTCCTATAGACCTGCACCTGGATCATACCCAGTATACCCCTCCCAATCATGAGACTATCCAAATTTCGCATAAATGTTGAAATCGAATTTGCAATCATCACTTCTGCTGGCAGCTCATTCCTCTCTTTCACCAACTTCTGAGTGAAGAAGTTCCCCTCAGTTTCCCCTTAAGTATTTCACCTTTTTTTTAATGAACCAATAAATGTATGTTGAACTTTGAACGTCCAAATTATTATTGAACATCCATTTAATTTCCTGTAAGTATGACTATGTAGCAACTGAGTGCTCCGGTCTACTGGCCATATCGTGTATTGACCTCTAAAATTACATGTCAGTGCTAGCGGTCACTTTCAACAGGGGTTCCAGTGCTGTTTTGATACTGGTATCTGTTCAATGACATTACTTAGTTACAATGACCGGTAAGTCCTTTGGTATAGCATTGCTTTGGCTCAGCAGAAGCATTCTCCATTCAAAAATGTTTGATTCACAATACTTTGCTATAACCATTAATTTTTACGCCATTTATCTATATATTTATTTTTCATTGCAATAAATAGCATGCCTCTCTTCAGCAAAATGGTGCACAGGAAAAACCATTATGCTCTTCATCCAGATTTTTCAAACTGTCATTTACAGACCCTTTTCATAAATTATGAGAAGACTGTATTTTACTAAGTTTGTCAAGAATGTACTGAAATATCATGAGCAGTACAGGATAAATCCAAAACAATTTTAGCATCTCAACACTGGACATCAATAAAGTGCTGTTGCCATCAGCAACAACAGAACTGCTTTCTATGATGACTAAAAGAAATAGGAAATACTTTGCTGGTGACAACATCTAAAGAGGCAGCGCAATATTAATATTTCAGGGCGATAACCCTTCAAAACAGAGTAAAGCGAAAAGCAAATCAAGTTTTAGGTTCCAGAGAAAAGAGCAAGCAACAAAGATAATTGAAGGTAAGGCAGAAGACTGGATAGATTATTGTGATACAAGAGATAGTGGTGCAGAAAGCGGGTGGTCAACAATCTCTGAGGAGGTGTTAAGAAGGGGAAACACTGACACTTGGAAAATAACAGCAGGAACAAGTCATTTGGCAGTTTCAGTCTGCTCTGCCATAATATGATCATAGCTGATCCTCTATCCCAATATGATATCTCCCCTACCTCTACTGTATATATAGTTCTTGGACATTTTTGTGTCTAGAAATCTACATTCTTCTTCATTATGTTCTGTTACTTGGTCCCCAATACTTTCTGTAGTAAGGAATTCCACAGGGTTATGAACCTAGGAGTGAAAAGAAAATCCTTCTTACATCAGTACGAAAAGTCTTACCCCATTATCCTGAGAGTGTAACCCTTCATTCTAAAGCCACTTTCAGGAGAAATATCCCAGTCACCACCAATCTCCCTAACTCGTTTTTCTGTCTGATACCCAGTTTTCACTTTATACCAGTGTATTTTCCAAATCCCTTATTCTTTTAATTTTTCACACTTACCTCTTATGTGAGACTTTAACAAAAACATACAAATCCAAATACACCACAGCCACTGGTTCTCCTTCAGCCATTCCATCAGTTAAGTCCTCAGACATTAGGTTTGTCAAGCACAATTTCCTGCTCACATATCCAAGTTCAAATGATCTAATCTCATTGACATTTTCTCAGCTCCTGTTATCCTATCCTTTATAATGGACACCTGTATTTCCCTACTACTGATGTGAGGTCACTCATCTCTAGTTCCCTGCTTTCTCTCCACTTCAATTTTTGACATCTTCCAGTCTATGAGAACTGGTCCATAACCAGTGGGATTTTTGAAAATGACAATTGATGAATCTGCTATTTATATCCTTTACTTCTGAAGAATGCAAATGACCAGATATTGGAGATCCAAAGGCTTTCAGTGTCACAAGTTTCTCCAACAGGATTTTTATTGCTAATAATAGATGCTTTTATTTTTCATTTTCATCAGAACATAAAAAATAGGGCAGGATATACTACCTTTATTCGTCTGCTATGTCATGTAGCAAGATCATGGCTCACCTACCTCAGGATCATTTTACCCCAAAATCACAATATCCCTTGATTCACTCAATGCTCAGAAGTCTGTCAATCTGTTGTTTTGAATGAACATAATGACTGATCATCTGTTTTCATTTAAGTTAAGGAATTCCAAAGGTTCTCTGCTCTGAGTGAAGGAATTTCTCCTCTCATTTCTAAGCTCCTCAGCAGAGGAACATACTCACTGAATCTAACCTATCAAGTCATTTTGTAATTTTGTGGAAATTGTTGAGACCTCTTCTCATTCTTTTGAACTCTAGAGTATACAGACTCAATCTATTCTATCACTCCTCTAATGGTGAATCTACCACCTCTGAAACCAGTTGAGTAAACCTTCACAACACTTCCTGTCTGGTACGTGTATCTTTCCTGAAGTAAGAAGATCAAACCTATACACAATACTCCAGATGCAATCTCAACAAAGTCCTATACAACTGCAATAAGATTTCGTAACTCCTGAAAATGTTGCAGCCCTTGTGTGCAAGTACAAAGAAAGTCAGAGCAGGACAACATGCAAGTGTAGCAGACCATTAGAAGAGCAAGTGATATGTTAGTATACTTTTTTAAGGCATCAGTTAGTCTTGCAAGACCATGGATCTGCCCCTGGAAAGTCTTTGTTCTCCAGGGCGCAGTCCTCGGGAAGGTTGTATGGAAGACCGGCACTTGCCCATGCTGCAAGTTTCCTCTCTCCATGACACCAATGTTGTCCAAGGGAAGGGCAAGGGCCGATACAGCTTGGCACCGGTGTCGTCACAGAGCACTGTGTGGTTAAGTGCCTTGCTCAAGGACACAACACGCTGCCTTGGTTGGGGCTCGAACTCACGACCTTCAGGTCACTAGTCGAGTGCCTTAACCACTTGGCCACGTGTTAGTGTACTATATCATATGCTATGTGACATGATATATATTATATGCCAACATATATGTTCTCTTAATGCCCTGTTTGTATGTTAGCCTTCACACTTCAATGCCTTCAGACTTTTGAACACTGTCCTTTTGAACAGTGTCCTTTGAACACTGACATTGCCCCGCCTCTCACCATTTAACAAATACTCTGATTTAGCTGTGATGGGCACCAAAGCAGATAACCTTAGCACACTGCATTCCCATTGCCATGGACTTGCTCACTCACTCAACTTGCTCACATTCTCTGGACTCCTCTTCACAACACCAACTACTTTCATATTGGCAGTAAACCTGGATGACCTCCCCTGGTCCCTTTCTTTCTTTCTTAATCAATCTTTCTATTAATTTAAAAAAGGTACATATATACAAACAAAAGGAGGATTATCTCAGATATCTATATTGATAACAATACATATAAAAGGTAAAATAAACATCATCAAGATCATACAAAGTATTAATCTAATAATATATAATAAAAATAAGATAATCAATTCTCCTCAACATTTCATAATAAGAGAAAAATAATAAAGAAACCTATATAATTTTATATTTTGGGGAAAAAAACACTATTCTCTATAAACAAAAACAAAATATAATAAAAAAAAGTTTTAAAAAATAAAAGAAAAAAAGGGGGACTGGGCAGCCCATGTTGAGAGAAAAGCAAGAAAAAAGAAAAACTTCCTGATCAAATCCAAAGTTTCATGGAAGTAACTGGGAGAGCAATGAATCAAACCATATGAAAATATTGAATAAAAGGTCGCTAGGTTTCTTCAAATTTAAAGGATGTATCAAATGTCCGACTTCTTATTTTCTCTAAACATGACATAATGAAGGAAAGTCAATAAAAAAACAGTAGGTGGATTAGAGTCCTTCCATTTAAGCAAAATGGCTCTCCTAGCCAATAAAATTGTAAAAGCTATCATCCGTTGAATGGAAACAGGAACATATCCTGCTTCCGGTGGAATGACCCCAAAAACTGCTGTAAATAAATTTGGTTATAGGTCCAAATTCAAAACTTTTGATAAAGATTTAAAGACATCTTTCCAAAAATTATCTATCTTGATACAAGACCAAAATATATGAGTTAAAGTAGCCACCTCAATATTACATCTGTCACAAATAGAATAAATATTTGGAAAAATACGGGCCAACTTATCCTTTGACATATGTGCCAGATGTTCTACCTTAAACTGGATTAAGGAATGAGGGGCACAAATAGATGAGGTATTTATCAAATGGACAATTTTATCCCGTTGATTATCTGAAAGTGACTCTCGAATTTCCAATTCCTATGCACCTTTAATTTTATCGTTAGATACTTTTCACAAATTCAATAACCATTTATAAATTATAGCTATCAGTCCTTTTTGAAATGGCTTAACCTGAAAAAGAGTATCTAACATATTGGGTGGATAAGCAGAGGAAAAATTTGGAAGTAAACTAAGTAAAAAATTCCTAATTTGTAAATATCTAAATAAAGTGTGCATTAAATATATCATATTTGTCCACTAACTGAGTGAAAGACATTAAACAATCCTCCATAAGCAAATCTAAAAAAGTTATTACTCCTTTTGTTTTTCAAATTAAAAAGGTCTGATTGGAAATTGATGGTTTAAAAAATAGTGAAGATGGATTTTACTAGAAAGAACAATGTTATTGAACTCAAAAAATCTGCAAAATTGAAACCAAATTCTTAATGTATGTTTAATAATGGGATTGAGATCTCGACTACTAATCTTAGAAAGCAAAAAAGGAAGAGAAGCTCCCAGTAGAGAGGCCAAAGAATAACCCTTCTCCGAGTTTTTCTCCAAATCTACCCAAAAAGGACAATCATGTATGTCTGAATAATGAATCTAAAATGAAATATATCGAATATTATTTGCCCAGTAATACATTCTAAAATTTGGCAAAGCCATACCACCATGCTTTTTTAATTTCTGCAATAGAGGTTTACTCAATCTAAGATTTTTATTATTCCAAATACAAGATAAAATTTTACAGTCTATTCTATCAAAAAACCGTTTAGGAACAAAGAAAGGGATTGTTTGAAATACATGCAAGAACTTCGGTAGCACTATCATTTTAATAGCATTAATTCGACCAGTTAAAGATAATGTCATAGGAGATCATTTAGAAAGTATTTGTTGCGTGTATTCAATTAATGGAAGAAAGTTATATTTATACAGGTCCTTAAAATTTTTGGTAATTTTAATACTAAGGTAAGTAAAGTTATTTTTAGAAATGCTAAAAGGAATTTGATTGTATTGATCCAAGTAGTTATTAATAGGAAATAACTCACTTTTGTGCAAATTTAATTTATATCCAGAAAAACTACTAAATTCAGAAAATATAGATAACATAGAAGGAATAGATTTCTTAGGATCTGGAATATAAACTAACAAGTCATCTGCATACAACGAAACCTTATGCACTTTATCTCCTCTCTTAATACCTTGAACATTGTTGGAATCCCAAAGGGCAATAGCAAGAGGTTCTAAAGCCAGACTGAATAACAGTGGACTAAGAGGACAACCCTGGCGGGTACCTCCGTATAGCTTCAAATAAGGAGATTTTTGATTATTAGTTATATCAGCTTAATCCAGGAAATAAAACCTGGACCAAAATTAAATCTTAATAAAACTTCGAATAAATAGGACCACTCTACCCTATCAAATGCTTTTTCTGCATCAAGGGAAGCAACACATTCGTGTTCTTTAGATAGAAAGGAATGAATAATATTCAATAATCTCTGAAATATGAGTATCTATTCTTAATAAATCTAGTTTGATCTTTAGAAATAACCTTAGGTAAAATATTCTCGAGCCTCTTAGCCAAAAGCTTAGAAAGAATTTTAGAATCCACATTTCATAAGGAAATTTGTCTGTAAGAGGCACATTCAGATAAATTTTTCTCTTTTTTGGGAATTAATGAAATTGATGCCTCATACAAAGTTTTCAGAAGGGTCCCAGAGGATATAGAATCAGTGAAAATTTGGCATAAATGAGGTGTAAGTATTTCAGTAAAAGTCTTAAAAAATTCTACTGTAAATCCATCCGGTCCTGGAGCTTTACCTGATTGAAAAGAAGACATAGCCCTTGCTATTTCCTGTCATTTAATAGGCACATCTAATGTATTCATATCTTGTGTAGAAATCTTGGGTATATTCAATTTTTCCAAGAATCTATTCATAAACGTAGTATTGTTTGGAAAATCAGATTTATGAAGGTTATAGAAGAAATCCAGAAATACCTTATTAATTTCCTGACAATCTAACTTTTCAGTTCTATCAGTTCTTCGTATTTCCAAAATCTGTCTTCTAGCCATAGATGCTTTATGTTGACCGGCCAACAATTTACCGGACTTATCCCCATGTATATAAAATTGACTTTTAGATTTCAAAAGTTGCTGCTCAGTGGGAAAAGTCAAAAGCAGATCATACTGTGTTTGAAGTTCCACCCTTTCCTTATATAGATCTTCACTAGGTGTTACTGAATAAACTTTATCTATTTCTTTAATTCTGTTAGTAACCACCAAAAGTTCCACTTTAGTTTTCCTTCTTAAAGCTACTGAATATAAGTTTATCTGTCCCCTAAGAAAAGATTTCATCACATCCCAAATAACCAAATTTGACATACCCTCAGTTGTATTTAATTCAAAAAATAGAGAAATTTGCTCTTTAATAACACTTACAAATGCTGAATCATGCAGCAGCGTAGCATTAAATCTCCACTGGATGCGTTCCGTATATTATCAGGGAACTTCAGTATTAGTTTCATAGGCACATGATCCGACAACGCAATAGCGTCATACACTCAGTCAGCAACAAAAGGCACCAATCGTGTATCCAACAAAAAATACTCAATTCTTGAATATTTATGACGTACATGTGAAATTTTTTAAAAATCCTTATCTTTAGGGTGAAGAAATCTCCAAATATCGACTAGGCCGTATTCTAGTTAAAAAGAATTAATACAGGTCGCAGCCTTGTTAGGAAGCCACGGATTGGTTGATGATCTATTAATCGAAGGATTGAGACAACAGTTAAAATCACCGCCCATGGTCAACTTATATTCATTTAAATTCAGCAATACAGAAAATAATTTCTTAAAACATTCAGGGCTATCTACACTAGGTGCATACACAGACACCAAAGCCGTCTTTTGATCACATAACAAACCAGCAACAATTAAGTACCATCCAATTGAATCAGTGACAGTATTAAGATGTACAAAAGGGATTTTAAAATTAATAAAAATAGATACCCCTCTAATTTTAGTTACTGATAAAGGGCGTATTTAAAAATACAGTTTTCATCCTCCCCACGGATATGGGTCTCTTGCGCAAAAATAATATCAGCTTGAAGTGTTTTTAATTTCTTAAAGACCTTTCTATGCTTAATAGGTTGGTTCAAGCCATTCAGGTTCCAAGAGATTATATTAATTTTGTTAACATCTATAATAAGGCTTTAATTTAAGGTTTAATAAAATAAGTTAGTGCGCCGGCACAGACCAAACCCACAGGGAAGAACAAATTGTGGATTTGATCAGAGAGAAAAAAACAACATGATTGACAGGAAAACCTCTCAGGACAGCACAGTAAAGAAAACCTAAACCTAAAGCTCTACCCCCCTCCCCCAAAGCCCGAAAACCATCCAATAGGCGGACAGCATGCTAAACTATAATCCCTTAACCCGTGTCTCCAATAGGCAAGCTCTTTCTTTTTAAAAAGTTATATGCTAACACCACTGACTAAAGACACAACAACACATACACGGAGAAATAAACAAATACTAAATATTTTGGTTTTATGTCTAACAGAGGTTAAAACGTAACTAACAGCAGCCATCTTAAACTCATTTAATAAAAATTGATCATATATTCAAAAAAGATAGATCCAAACAAATAATATGTTACGACTAGTGCTAAACTCTTACAAACCCTAAAGGAGAAAATAAAAAGCCAAAACGATGTCTGGGCAGTCATAAAATGCAGATTGAACTTTCAATGATCCAGCTACAAATGACTGCCAGCCAAGGATTAAGTGTTTAAAAGGCTTGCATATTATGTCTGACAGAGGTTAAAATGCAGTTAACAGCGGTCATCTTAAATTTATTTAGTAAAAATAGATCATATGTTCAAAAATGATAGATCCAACCAAATAATATTTTATGACTAGTGTTAAACTCTTACAAATCCTAAAAGAAAAAATAAAACAGCCAAAATGATGTCTGGGCAGACATAAAACGTAGATTAAACTTTCAGCGATCCAGCTACAAACGACTCCCTACCGAGAGTAAAGTGTTTAAGTTGCTTGCGTTGCTTGCGTTGCTTGCAAGACAGGCTTAAACTCCTTTATAAATTTCCAAGCCCCTTCTGGTGAATCAAATCGTTTTGGTCGAGCATTAGACGGGGAAATTCTTAAACGAGCTGGATAACGCAAAGAGGTGCATTATAAAGTTCAGCCATCACTTCCCGGTATTTAATTGTTTCTGCATAAACCTCTGGGGCAAAATCTTCAACTCTGCGAATCTCTACTCCATTATAAATTAGCTTCCCTCGCTTCCTAGCATCTCAAAGGATTGCTTCTTTAGTAGTAAAGTAATGCAAACATAAAATCACAGGGCGAGGTTTCATCTCAACAGAGGGCTTCGGGTGGAGGATTCGGTGAGCTCTATCTATCATCAGAGGAGCTTCAAGTATCTCACTTAAAAGTGAGTGTAGCATATTCATGAAAAACTTCAGTGGCTCACTGGTTTCCATGTTTTCAGGCAAACCCCAGTATACGTAAATTCATCCTATGACTTCTGCTTTCCAGATCAGTCATTTTCTTCTTAATTCTTAGTATTTCCAAAGAAACTCCATCAATTTTCTTTTCCATAGTAGATGTCTTTAATTCTTGTTCTTTAATCACTTGATTCACAGTCTCCAGTTCTCCCCTGATTCTATTAGTGTCCTTTTTAATTGTCTGATATTGAAATTCCAGATTCTTCAAAGATTCCTGGACAGCAGAGACAGTTTTTTCAAGCTTCTCATTAGCATTCATCAGTTTATCAATCTTGGTGTCCACCATTCTGATCTCGATATTAATATCTTGCACCAAAGAAAACATTCTTTCTGAAATAGAGACTTTCTCTAACTCCTTTGTTTGTTCAGGTTCAGAAACAATTTTGCCACGTCTTAATTCGATTCCAGTTCGGTTCCAGCCATCATGATTAAATCGTAAATTGTTCACTAAGAGTAATAAATCTTCAAAGTTTAAACAAAACTAGCAGTGGAAAGTAAGTTGTGAAAGGAGGGAGTAGTGCCAAATGCGTCTTACTCCATTGGCTGTCTAAAGGAAACTCACCCTGGTCCGTTAATATCACGTCCCTGAACAAGAAGGCACAGAAGTGCCTCCACTTCCTAAGAAGTTTGAGGCAAGCAAGACACCCACCCCCCATCTTAACTCAGTTTTACTGGAACACCATTGACAGCATCTCCATCTGGTACGGGCGCAGTCAAGCATCGGACCAGGAGTCCCCACAAAGGACTGTGAGAACAGCTGACAGGATCATAGGGGTCTCCCTACCATCCATCTGGGATGTTTATCAGGAGTTCTGCATATGCAAGGCTCTTAGTATTATTAAGGATCCCAGTCATCCATCCAGCATCCTCTTTGACTTTCTACCATCAGGCAGGAGACTATGACGCATAAAAACAAGAACAGTTTCTTCCGCCAGGCCATTAGGCTTCTGAACAGCCAGCCAAATCGCATTCAAAGTGTCATAGGCTAATCTGTTCCATTCCTTATAATATTTAGAATTAATGTACTTTAGTTTGTTATCTATGTGTGATTCATCTATAGATTTTATCCTTACCTTCATAAGTTAACGTGTACTTTGTGTGTTATGTGCTTTACACCTTGGGTCAAAGAAACATTGTCTAGTTTCTGTATACATTATATGATTATATACGTCATATACATGTATATAGTTAAATGACAATTAACTTCACTTGACTTGACTTGACTTAAACTAAGAAATATGACATTTCTTTCCCCCCAGCCATGTGATTGAAATAAATGTAACTACAGCCTCAGACCTATTCCTGTGGCATGACACTAGTTGCAAATCTGCCAAATGGAGAAGGTTTTGTTTATTCCTATTCATTTACTAGTGTCCAATTCTAAATCCATGTCAGTAATTAGCCCCAATTCTATGTGGTCTTATCGGATTATCAATTTCCAGTGCAGGATTTAACAAAAAGTCTTCTAGAAATATAAATACACCAGATCCATTGGTTTTCTCCCTACCTATTCTACAATCAAAACCTCAAAGAACTCTAACAAATAAGTCAAACATGACTTACTATCTTTCACTTCTTTTATAATGAGCAACAACTGGAGTAACAGGAGAATGGAATTATTCGCTTTAAGAATAATTGAATGATGGAAATGTGACAAACCAGATATGGGAATGGGTCATTATCTAAAATGGCAAGATCAATATTGAGCGTCGGAAGCTATAGCATGTTAAATTAGAAGATGAATTGCTGTTGCTTGAGCTTCACTGGGTCAATGCTGAAGGACAAAGTCACATAGGACTGAGCGGGAGAGTGGACTGATTGGAGATGATCTGCAAAATGCTCACCATTCTGCATTTGTCTTTCCCGGTATGGGGACCACAGCTTGAACATCAGATGCAGCATAGCTAAGTAGAGAATCACAATAACATACCTAGAATGTAGAACATAGAACAGTACAGCACAATACAGGCCTTCCAACTCACAGCACTGCTCTGGCCTCTTAACCTACTCCAAGAATAATCTAATGCCTGTCTCCCACAAAGCCCTCCATTTTTCTTTCACCCATGTGCCCATCTAAGAGTTTCATAAGTGTCCCTAATATATCTCTCTTTATCATCACCCTTGGCAGCACATTCCATGCACCCACCACTCTGTGTAAAAAACTTACTTCTGACATTCCCCCTATACTTTGCTCCAATCAACTTAAAGCTATGCCATCCAACATTAGCTATTTCCTCCCTCGGAAAAGGGCACAGGTTGTCCACTCTATCTATGTCTTTTATCATCATATATAATCCTATCAAATCACCTTTCTTCTCCCTTCAGTCCAAAGGGAAAAGCCCTTGCTTGCTCAACCTAAGACATACTCTCTAATCCAATCAGTATACAAGTAAATCTTCACTGCACCCTCTCTAAAGATTCCACATCCTTTCTATAATGAGGCAACCAAAATGAACACAATCCTCTAGTGTGATCAAACCAGAGTTTTATTTTACTGCAACATTATCTTGCTGTTCCTCAACTCAGTTCCCTGATTCATCAAAGCCAACAGACCATAGGCCTTCTTTTCCTATCAGTTTACACAACAACTTAGAGTGTTCTATAGATATGGATCCCAAGGTCCCTCTGTTCCCCCACACTGCTAAATATCCTTCCATCAATCTTGTACTCGACATTTAAGTTCAGCCTTCTGAAGTGAATCACTTCACGCTTTTCCAGATTGAACTCCATCTGCCACTTCTCAGCCCAGTTCTGTATCCTATCAATGACACATTGTGACCTACAACAACCTTCTGCACTATCCACAACACCACCAACATTTCACACTGTTCCAGATTGAACTCCATCTGCCACTTCGCAGCCCAGTTCTATATCCTATCAATGACCCATACACTATCCCCAACGCCACTAACATTTGTGTCATCAGCATACTTACTAAGCCACCTTTCCACAGTCGAATCAAGTCCCAGAATAGACCCTTGCAGGACACCACTGATCATGAAACTCCAGGCAGAATATTTTCCATCTACTACCACCCTCTGCCTTCTGTGGAAAAGCCAACTCTGATTACACGCAGCCAGGTTTCCCTGGATCCCATGTGTTACATGTGTGCGCACTGAGCACCCGTGTGTGCCTGTATTTTTGATTTCTGTTCTCCCTCTCTGTCAAGCTATCTTTGTTTCAGGTGTGCTGAGCCACTGTCAGTCTCAATTTAGCATGCTGCTGGACCTTGTCAGACCTTGTCAATCGGGAATTGGAGAGCGCTAAAAAAGCCAGCTTTCGGGGAGAGGGACAGAGAGAGGGAGAGAGAGAGCCATTAGTGGAGATTCAACCATTAAGGAATTGTACTAGTTTCTGTATTAAAAAAACTTGTAGCTTTTGTGTCCTGACCTGCATTTTTGTATTGAGGATTTTGGCTTTTGTATTACTACCTTGGATTTGGTTGCCCTGGATCACTGTAAACACTCTGCAAATAGGACTGCCCGTGTCTGCCTTGTCCTTTCCCCGTCACAAACAATGCACCTCAGTGAGAGTAGACTTGCTTTTATGTTGCTTCCCCAACACAAGTGCCAAAAGGCCTTCTGATTTTCTGAATGAGCCTGTTACAGGGAAGCTTGCTGAATGCCTTAATATAATCCATTACATGACGTCCACTGATCTACCTTCATCAATTTGTTTTGTCACTTCCTCGAAGAATTCAATCATGTTAGTGAGGCATGACCTGCCCCTCACAAAGCCATGCTAACTATCCCTAATCAGACTATACTTCTCCAAATGTTTTTAAATCCTGATCTTAGAATCTTCGCCAATAATTTTCCCACCACTGACGTAAAACTCGCTGGTCTATTAATCCTAAGATTATCCCTATCAGCTTTGTTAAACATTTTCCACCCTCACATCATCTGGTACTGGTTTTGTGGCCAGTGAGGATGCAAAGATCATCACCAAAGGCAAAGCAATCTCTTAAGGAACTCTGCTACCTCCTCTGCCTCCAGTCTTTTATCCCTGATCAGTCCTTTAACCTCATTCTAGTCATCTTCCTGTTCTTCTTGTGCTTGGAGAACACCTTGGAGTTTTCCTTAATCCTACCCTCCAATGCCGTCTCATGTCCCCTTTTAGATTTCTGAAGTCTCTTCTTAAGCTCCTTCATGGGTACATTGTAACTCGAGAGCCCTATCTGACCCATGCTTCCAAATCCTTAAATGTGTTTCTTTCTTCCCTTTAACTAGATGTTCCACATCTCTTGTCAACCATGGTTACTTCACCCTACCATCCTTTCCTTAACTTGTTGGGACAAACCTATCTAGAACCCAGTACTCGTGCTCCATAAACAACCTTTACATTTCTGTTATGAATTTCCCTGAATGCACTTTTTCTCCATTTATGCCCTCAAGTCCCAGCTGGAGAGCATCATAATTCACCCTCCCTGAATTAAAATTTAAACTTTAACTCTGCTTTAACTCTTATTGACTACTTCCAGCAATTCCTACTTCATTTCTGACTGCTGACATCTGCAGAATGTTGCTTTTTCATTGCTATATTCTACCATAATCTGCAATCTTGTGGACAGGCAGAACCTTCATTATATATTATCAATGAGCCACTGGACGAATTCTGATTCATTGAGGGATGGAAAAGAAGATGCCAGGAGCAGCCCCATGAGTATTGTAAAAGGAACTGTCAACTTGTCGTAGCTACCACACAGTATTCCATCAAGGCTGAGTTTATTTGCATAATTATATGTATGCACAAGTACAAAGAAAAACTTTGCTTGCAGCAGCATTAGAGGCACACAGCATCATATAAGTAGTATTCAAAGTTCAAAGTACATTTACTACCTAAGTATGTAGATATTATACAACCTTGAGATTTGTCTCCTTACAGACAGCCACAAAACAAGAAATCCAGAAGAGCCCATTAAAAAAAACCTGAGCAACACACACTGGGCAGAAAGAGAAAAAAACTATTTGTGCAAACAATAGAAGTAAGCAAATAGTATTTAGAACAAAAGTGTGTTCTTAAGACTATAAGACATAAGTGCAGAATTAGGCTATTCAGCCCATCGACTGTGCTCTGCCATTCCATCAAGGCTGATCCCAGATCCCACTCAACCCCATACAACCGGCTCTCGCCTTGCCCTTTGATGCCCCGACCGATCAGGAAACTATCAACTTCCACTTTGAATATACCCAAGGACTTGGCCTCCTCTGCACTCTGTGGCAGAGCAGTCCATAGATTAACTAGTCTTTGGCTAAAAAACTCCTCCTTACTTCTATTCTAAAAGGTCGCCCCTCAATTTTGAGGCCGCGCTCTCTAGGTCTGGATACCCCCATCATAGGAAACATCCTCTCCACGTCTACTCTATCCAGTCCTTTCAACATTCAGTAGGTTTCAATGCAATTTCCCTGCATCCTTCTAAATTCCAGTGAGTACAGATCCAAAGCTGCCAAACGCTCCTCATATGTTAACACCTTTATTCCCAGAATCCTCAGACACGAAGACCGGAGCAGCTGGAGCAGCCAAAGCAGGCCTGTAGCCTCAGCCTCAGTTCAGCACATCGCAGAGTAAGCATCGTGGAGCTCGCAGACACAGAGCCCAGAGCAACTACAGCAGGACCACACTCAGCCTCAGAGCAGAGTAAGCATCACAGAGCAGCGAGCATAACCGGCCTGACCCTTGTCTCTGGTCCCGACACCGGCCTTTTCAATCCATCTGACCCGAAGTTTAAATCATCCAAACATCTGGTTGTTCCTTGCTCTAGCACCCAGGCCCTGTCGCTTCAATATGCTCTCGGCTTGAACCCCAGCACCACAAATTGGCCTGGTGCTTAGATCAATCAAAATCCGCTCTGACTATTTCCCACTTAACATACCCCAATTCCAGCCCAAACATGCCTCGACCTTGCTCCAGCTCCGACCCCATCTCGAGTATGACTCCACCTTGCTCCAGCTCCTCCTCAAACAGGCTTTGACCCCTCTCCAACTCTGTCTTGCACTCGCACACTTTACTCCTTGACTCAGTGTCTCCTTCACACGCTTCTTCATTGTTTGTGATGATCATTTACCTTTTTTTTTACAGGAAAAGTGTTATTAATGTATATTTAGTTGAATTTCTTGCTTTGGGAACTGCCAGTAAGTTGTCACCTGCCTTCAGTAACACCATCTTAAACTAGAAGACAAACACAGGAGAAACATCATGGCATCGAGCTAACCACCACATTACTGTGCCTAACTTTACCTGGGAACAGTATCGAGCAGTCCCATAACAGAATAACCGAGCTGAACAAGACTTATTCCCCAAAATGTCTAACAGTATACTGGTGCACCTACCATTTTGACGCTCTTTGATTGTCACAGACCTTTGACCCAATCTTTCCATACATTCCATCCTTATTGCAACTGTCCCTATTATTTATCTCTCCTTTCTGAGTATCTGGAACAGCAAGAGTCAGTGGGTGAATATACAAGGGACCTACACTCAGCGTTGAAATATTGCAACAATAAACTCTGACTGCAGAATCCATACATCCTTGCAATCATGATTTAGATATGGCCTTCATTAATATCATTGACATATTCCCCTAACCAATATTATACAAAGTGCAACATTTATCTGCAACTTAACTCGTCCAAGCACATAAGTACTGTGCCTAAGAGAGGTCAGAGGCTGAATGGCTCATTTCCTGACTCCCCGAAGCCATATCTTTATCTAAAATCGTGAGATAGGAATGCGGTGAGCATGGTCAATCACTGAAGAAGCTCAGCTCATCTCAGGATAAAGGAGCAATTGGAACTGACATTCCAATCACCATTTTCAGGTTTGTCTGCCTCTGCAGCTGGCAACTCATGTCTGCAATGGCAATCACCTTCAGTTTCGTAGTAGTACCTTGCCACAGCTTCTATAGCAGCACTGCTCACTACTGCAGCCTCTGCCACCTAAAGGAACAAATATAGCGGCAAGAACACCACCAGCGAGTCCCCTTCCCAGTCGCTCTTGTTCATGGTTTAGAAAAACTGGTGCTCTTTCTCAGTCACTGGATCAAAATCCAAAAGTTCCCTGCCTAATTGCACTGTGAAAGAACCTTCAAAGCATTACTGGCACTGGTTCAAGAAAACAGATAATCAGAGCTGGGCAATTAATGCTGGATTTGCCAATGATGCTGCTTTCCCATGAATTAATTAAAATAAAGCTGTCACTAACTTTAGCAGATTCAACCAAAGCCAGTCAACATCTTCCAGGATCAATTAGTTTGTTTGTTTGGTGTTCTTACCACAGGCGCAAATACTCATTGTGTCTGTCACTGATTCACTGGATATACGCTAAGGAATTTGCATGGTGTTTACTTCAAGAGTATTGGTGAGCCCTATAATGTTTGGTCGTACTTATTACAAACAGAGTCTGCGGATTTAAGTCCTAGATTATAGGATATACAGAGATGTTTTATTAAGAGTCTAGAGTTGATAGCGGATGCCAAAGACGGTACACATGGAATTTATTTTACGTTTTCCATTCCTTTGTATTTATTTTTGGATGCAGTATGCAGGATGTGATTTAGCCTTATCTATAGAACAGTTGCACAATTCAAATGAGGAGGAAGTTTATGGACTGAGCAAAGAACTTAAAGGTGAAGGAGAAGTTACTGTCTGCTAAGTTTTACACAGTCATCACTGGGTGCTGTAAGGGAAAGGAATGAAGAATGGGAAGAAGTAGCCTGCTGCCACCACTCAGAAGCCCCTGCTGGAAGCTGAGCAAGAAGTGAGTAGAAGCATATGCCATCGAAGAGCAACTTGAGATCCATTTCCAGACTTGAGTAGATGAAGAAAAGTGAGCAAAGCCATAAGCTGACAAAATGGTGCAGTTCATACAATTGTACACAGCTGTACTCCTCGATCTCACACTGAAAATGAGAACACTGGATAATCAATCAAAACTGTGAAATATCCTAGCACTCTGACCAAGCATGCTTTCCACCATTTGCTCAGGTTTGGCGGAGGCCAGACAGAGTCCCAGGGAATTAACTCAGAGGACCTCAGGAAGTTATTCTTTTCTTCCTTAGTGTCAACACCAATCCCCAGGAATGGAAAAGGCGACAGTAAGTAGTGGATACAGCCTAGTCCAACACAGGAAAAGCAACCTCCTGATCCTTATGTACATTTACATGGAGTGTTGCTACAAGAAAGCATCGTCCATCATCAGAGACCTCTACCATTCATACCACGCCCTCTTCTCATTGCTACCATCAGGCTAGAGGTGAAGATGCCTTACGCACCACCAGGTTCAGGAACAGTTAATCCCCTTCACCATTAGACTTCTAAGCTAGCATGGATAACTTCACTCACTACTACACTAAACTGATTCTACAACCTACAAACTCAGCTTCAAGGACTCTTTTACAGCTCATGTCCTCAGTAGTGTTTATATTTGCAGAGTTTTGCCTTCTTTTGCATGTTGGTTTTTTGTCATGCCTTTATCTATTTATGCTTTTTTGTAATATATTGTCGTATTTCTTTTTTCTTGTAAATGTCTGCAAGAAAACGAATCTCAAGGTAGTATAAGCTAATGCATACTTAAGTACTTTGAATTTACTTTCAGCTTTGAATTCTGAAATTTAAACAGCTCTTCAGGATTGAGGATAGCTAATTTACATTCTCATTTCCTGGCTCACAAATCACCTTTGTCATTTCCTCAAAAATGTCAATCAAGTTTGTAAGACATGACCTGCCCTGTAGAAGCCATGCTGGCTGACCATCAGGCTATATTTTCCAAATGTGTGTAAATCCTGTTGCAAAAGGTCCTCTCCAAGAACTGCCCTATCCCTGATGTGAGGCTAATTGGCCTATAATTTATTGGATTACTCTTATTTCCCTTCTTAAACAAAGGAACATCTTCAGCTGCTCACCAGTTTTCCATGACCTTGCCTTTCAGATTACAAATAATTTTTTCAAGGACCCAGCATATCCTCTTTTGCCTCCTTCAGTAACCTGGGATATAACCCATCAGGTCCAGAGTATTTATCTACCTTGATATTCTTCAAAAGACAGGCACGACCTCCTCCTTGATCTCAAAATGCCTCAGAATATTAGCATGCCATACACTAATATTATCCTTCATGCCCTCCTTGGTAAATCCTGACACAAAATGCTCATTCAGCACATCACCCACACCCTCTGACTACAAGCATACACTCAGTGACCTCCTGTATCTAATACAGTAGCCACTGACCGTACGTTCTTCTGCTACTGTAGCTCATTCACTTCAAGGTTTGGCATGTGCATTCAAAGATGCTCTTCTGTGCAGCACTGTGTTAACACATTGTAATTTTGAGTTACTGTCAACTTCCTGTCTGCTTGAACCAGATTGACCATTCGCCCCTTTAAAAGGCACTTACCCACAACAGAACTGCCACTTACTTTTTTGTTTTTTACATCATTCTCTGTAAACTCTAGTGACTGTTGTGCATGAAAATCCTAGGAGATCAGCAGATTCTGAGATACCAAAATCACATGATCTGGCGCCAATAATCATTCCACAGTCAAAGTCACTTGGATTACATTTCCTCCCCATTCTGATGTTTAGTCTGAGCAACAACTGGACCTCTTGGCCACGTCTGCATGCTTTTATGCATTGAGTTGCTGCCACATGATTGGCTGATTAGATATTTACACTAATGAGCAGGTGTACAGGTGTACCTAATAAAGTGGTTACTGAATGTAAATCCTCTCCTTTATCCTTTGCCTCTCCTTAGTTATCCTCTTGTTTTTCAATATAAGTATAAAGTGCCTTGTGATTCCCTTTAATCTTTTTGCCAACAGCATTTTCCAATCCCTTTTTGTCCTTATTTGACATTTACCTGCTATCCTTATATCCCGCAAGAGCCCTGTCCAATTTTAACTTCCTAAACCTTACGTATGCCTCCTTTGCATTTCTGATTAAATTCATAATCTCTTTCATCACCCAACGCTCCCCAGCCTTGCTGCCCTTTTCCTTCTACCTTACTGAAACATGCCAGTCCTGAGCTCTGATCTGCTGGACTATAAACAACTCCCACATGTCAGATGTGGACTTGCTTGATAACAGCAGCTCCCAATTAATTCCCCCTAGGTCTTGTCCAATAATGTCATGATATGCCCATTAGTACTTTCCCACAAAGGCCATACTTATTGTTATATCTACAACTTAAGGAGTTATGATCACTGTTTCCAAAAGCCTTTCCCAATGAGAAGCCAGTCACCTGGCTACACTCATCCAAGCCAGTGGAAATTCTTTCATCATGCTCCTGACAGGTACATGGTGGAAAGGCTCTGAGACTTTAGGAGGTGAATGAATCACCAATAGATACAAATCCCATGACATTTTCTTGGAGCTATTATGCCTATGCCATGGGTTCATTCAAGTTTCTGGTCATTGGTGATTCTAAGGACGTTGCAAGTAGGGGCACTCACCTATGGCAATGATATTGCATGTGAAAGATAAATGGTTAGACACAAGAGATTCTACAGATGCTATAAATCCAGAGTAACCCATACAAAATGCTGGAGGAGCTCAACAGGTCAAACAACATTTACAGAGAGGAATAGGTAGTTGACATTTCAGGCCAAGCCTCTTCTTCTGGACTGGAAAGGAATGAAGAGGAAGCCCAAATAAAAAAGTGGTGGAAGGTGAAGGAGTACAAGCGTGTACGTGATAGGTGAAGCCAGGTGAGGGGAATATAGGTGGGTGGGTGAGAGGGTTTGAAGCGAGAACCTAGAAGGTGATAGGTTTAAAAAGGTAAAGGGCTGAAGAAGAAGGAATCTGATTGAACAGTAGACCAAAGGAGAAAGAGAAGGAGGAGGGGCACCAGAGGGAGATGATGGGCAGATGAGGAAAAGAAAAGGGGTAAGAGGGGAGCCAAAATGGGGAATGGAAAAAGAGACGGGGGGAATCACTGGAAATTAGAGAAATTGATGTTCATGCCATCAGGTTGGAGGCTACCCAAATGGTGCACCTCCAACTTGAGAGTGGGGTTATCATGGCAATGGAGGAGGCCATGGACCAATATCTCAAAATGGGAATGGGAAGTAGAAATGAAATGGGTGGCCACGAGGAAACCCTGCCTGTTGCAGACAGAACGCTGGTGCTTGACCATGTGGTCTTCTAATCTACACCAAGTCTCTTCAATATAAAGGAGGCTGCACTGGAAGCCCCGAATACAGTAGATGACCTCAACAGATTTGTTGGTGAATTGTTTTCTCACTTGGAAAGACTGTTTGAGGCCCTAAATGGTAGTGATGGAGGGAATGAAGAAGCAGTTGTAGCACTTGTCCCACTTCAGGGATAAGTGCCAGGAAGGAGATTAGTGGGGAAGGATGAATGTACAAGGGAAAGAAGACTCGCAAGCATTCAGTTTGTTAATCCGCATTCTTATTTTTTTATTATTGTGAGAAATTAAGGTTGAAATCTCCGTACCAAGCTTTTCCAAATCTCTGCAAATATCCCTCCGACCAAGTGCCCTCACTGAGGGAAATGACAAAGAAACTGTGTACATTGAATGTTCATCAGCATTATGACTCCTCCCTCAATATGGTGCTGTGAAATTTCACCTCCATAAGAAATCTTGTGAAATCTAGGGTGTGGAAATTACTTTCAATGCAAGCTCCACAGTTCATTATAAGAATCTAATTTAAAGAAGCTGTTGACTTACCTGTCACTTCAAGGTAGGACACCTGAACACCCAATTGATATGTTTATAACATGGCTTGTGGGCCCATCTACTGGGAAGTTTCAGGTTTTGCACTCCTCTCAATTCACCTTTTAACTTTTGTTGTGTTTGTTGGTCTATAACTACTGATGAGACCTGAAGCCAGGAGATAGGACAAATCCAGAACTGGAAATATTCCTTTATTCAGTAAAAACGCGCAACTACAAATCTCAAAACTCAACTGTACATCCAAAGCACAACTACTTAAATGAGTTTCCCAAAGAACATTCAAGATGTTGATTGGTACAATGACCAATTCATGAAAGTTAGCCTGGGATTGGTTGTCAGCTGACCAATAGGCATTGGTTGTTTCAGCTCACTGTTAATAACTCCCTCATGAAGATGATTACCTGTAGGAATTAAACCAAGGATTGATTTGGATTAGAACAACAAGTGATCAGCCCCCCTTAGTGGGTGCAACTGTCACTTGCTTGTTGTGGTGTTGCTAGTGGCAGTGATGATGCTGATAGTTGGTTCAGTTGTGGTAGATTGAACTCTTTCACAAGGAGATGAAGGTTCAGTTCTGTATTTGGTGATCTGATTGATGAGTCTGTTGTGCCTTTGGGAGCATGTGGTCACAAATAGTTGATGTTGTGACACCAACAGTATCCATCCATTAAAAAACTTGGTAAAGCACTTTCCCCATTCATTTGCCAATCTGACCTGGTACCCAGGGATCTTGCCATTGCAATAATGTCTGACCCATACTGCAGTTCTGGGCTTGAATGACTGCACCCGTCAGCCAAGGCCAATGTAGCTGCCTTTATGCACCTGACCATCTGCTGCCTTGGATGTTGGATGCTGTGGCAGTATTGCACCTAATACTGTGTACAGTTTTCTTCCCAAAAACACTTCAGCTGGTGACTTCCCCTTGAGGCCTGTGTGCGGTGTCATTTGATACATCAGCAGAAGTGTGTTGCAGCCCTGGCCTGATCTTTCTTGCCCTCTTGACATCTTGAGCTACCATTTGAAAGTATCCACAAACCTCTCCACTGGATGAAATGGAGTAAGCGGATACGGATAATTCCACTGTTCTGACAAAATACAGCTAACTGCTGTGAACAGAATTGAGTACTGTAGTTAGAGACAAGTGTTTCTGGTACCCCAAAGCAGCTAAAGATCTGCAGCATCTGTTGAATGGCAACATCTGTCATTGTTGACTTCATAGATAATACTTCTGGCCATTTTGAATAGGCATCAACCAGGTCGAGACAGGCACTCCCATTGATTGGGCCAGCAAAGTCAATATGTACTCAATTTCAAGGTCTGGTAGCCTGAAGCCATGATTGTGGCTCAGCAACACTTGGATTCTTTGCTGCCATAGAGCATTGAGTACACTGCTTGCATATGGATGTGATATCTTCATCTTTGCCTGGTCAGTACACAAGGCTTTCATTCAATTGATGCCTGGATGACCACAGTGGAATTGTTTCAGTACTTTTGATCAAAGTGTTCATGGAATAATTGTTCTGCCTCCAGACATTAGGCAGGGGTCCACAGTTGACAGCAATGACATTGGTAGAAAGGTATAACATTTTTCTCAATCTTGACTGGCCATCCATCAATGAGATATCTGGAGATATGCTGAAGAAGAGGTTCTGTAGCCATTTCTGCTATGATATTGTCAGCTGTGACAGGAAGGCATTCAGCAGCATCCCATACCACTCGGTGAACTTTGGAATCCAGTGAAATCTCAGCCACAACTGTGGGTCTTTGATTTCACTAACCTGCTGGTTCATAAGTCTGGAGAGGGCATCTGGCTAACTAAGTTCCTGGATTGTTATCTATTTGATTTCAAAATCATAGGCTAATAACATGATTGCCCACCTTTGAAGACAATTGGTTGTATACACTGGGGTGTCTTTCTTAGACCTGAAGATGGACAACAGTGGTTTGTAATCAGTAAGGAGTGTGAAGTGTCTGTCATAAAGCATCTTGTGGAATTTCTTCACAGCAAAGATGGTTCCCAAGGCTTTCTTCTCGATTTGTCCATAGTTCCTTTCTGTTGCAGGTACTGATATGGCTGCCTGTATGGCAGCATTTTTTGGAACCATCAGAGAAGATACGGGCTGTGACAGCTCCCATCATGTAGTTGGACCCTTCCAACATGATGGTGATTGGCAACTCTGGGTTGAAGTGCGTCAAGAGAAGGTTGGATGAGCTAAAGCCTCTTGGCATTGTTTGGACTGTTTCCATGTGGCATCCTTGTCGAGCAGAGCATCGAGTAGCTCCCACTGCTGGTGCTTTGCTGAGAGGAATGCTGAATAATGACTGATCATGCCAAAAATGATTGTAAGTTGCTGATATCTAATGGTGCAGGCATCTTTAAAATAGCAGTAATGTTTTCAGGATCTGAGCAACGACCGTACTCATGATGAATCCCAGATACTTGATTTAAGACATAGGGAGGCTGCATATTTCTTCCAAAAGTCACAGTACAAAATCTTGTACTTTTTTAAAAAATGTAGTCCAGGCACTGACAGAGGTCTGTCTGATCTGCGCCCTTCACAATGATGTAATTGAGGTGAGCGGCAACACTGTCATTTTGCCCATAATCTGTTCGAAAATTGAAGAAACTGCCTTCATCCAAAAAGGCAGATAGAGGAAGGAAATCCACAGCATGGGTGTGTGAGGAGAACTGCTTTTTAATCAGAGTGGCGATCGAGATTTTGTAGGCAGAGTTTCGCAGCAGTTTTTCTGTTTTGAGAAGCGAAAAATTCAGCAAGTGTCAGTGCGTAAAAAGAGCTACCTTTCAGTCAGGTCTGTATTCCAGATTTTAAAAGCAGAGCTTCGAGCCAGTTTTCTCTGAGTTGGACAATCCACACAAGGAATGCGTGAAAAGTGCTACTTTTTAATTGGGGCAGCAATCGAGATTTTGAAAGCAGAGTTTTGCGGCAGTTTTCTGATTTGAGGAGTGACCAGTTGGCAGGAGGGATTCATTAGAAAGAGCCAATAAGAATAATTCAAGTGTAAGTGGAGTAGCCATTCTTGTGTGAGTGTGCCAGTCTTTACAGTGGCTTTGGTTCATCAGGCTTAGGTGAGGTCAGGTTTGGGTGAAGTAAATTGTCTCGTAAGTCTCTCTGTTCTTATTTGCTTATTTCTCATCTATTATTGCATAGTAAAATGAGAATGGCTCCTAGAGGGAGTTTTGTACTGTGTATAGGATGTGGGAAATCTGGGAGACCTCCAGTACTGAGTTGCAGCTCCTGAGAGAATGTGCAGAGTACATCTGTGGCCATTCCTTTCAATAATAAGTACATAAGTTTAGATACTATTGAGGGGTACGACCTACCAAGGGGAGCCACTGTCACCAGGTCTCTGGCACTGAGTGTTGTGGCTCAAAAGAGTAGAGAGGTGAAGAGGACTGCAGTGTTGATTGGAGATTCCTTAGTCAGAGAAACAGAGATGAGATTCTGTAGGCACGATAGAGATGCCCGGATGGTATGTTGCCTCCCTGGTGCCAGGATCAGGGATGTTTTCGATCATGTCCATGGCATTCTCAAGGGCAAGTTAGCTGTTGTTCAGGTGGGTTTAAACTAACTTGGCAGGAGGATGGGAACCAGAGTAATAGTGTGGAAGGTCAGATAATTGGTTTACAAACAGAGGCAATGCATAGTGGGACTCCTAGCAAGGAGAGGCTGATGACAGAGCAAAATTGCAGACAACAGGAAGAGTTGCAACATAAGAGGTGAACAAAATCGAAAAAGGTGAACACAGGACTGAAGGTGTTATATTTGAATGCGCGTGGTATACAGAATAAGATCGGTGAACCTGTAGTACAGTTACAGATTGGCATATATGATGCTGTAGGCATCACTGAATCATGGTTGAAAGAAGGTTGTAGCTGGGAGCTCAAGGACACACATTGTATTGAAAGGAGAGGCAGGAAGGCAAAGAGGGTGGTGTGGCTCTGTTGGTAAAAAAATAAAATTAAATCATTAGAAAGAGGTGAAATGGGGTCAAAAGGTATTGAGTTGTTGTGAATAGAGCCAAGAAATTGCAAGGGTACAAAGATCCTGATGGGGGTTATAAACCGCCAAACAGTAGTAAGGATGTGATCTCTGTTGTGTCTGTCCACAAATGCATATCAGTTAAATAAAAGCACGTTAAGTGGAAGATGGCTTTAACTGGTGTATTCACATTGCAGCAAGAGAGAGCGAGAGAAAGAAATACGCATGCATATACCACAGATCAATACATATGCATAGGCAACAGATCATACTTCGTGCAAAGGGGGAGTCAAAAGAAATAGATCATACATTACACATCCTCCCCCTTTAGATTAATGCAACATAAACTATATATGTATAAAACATTCAATTTCCTTTTCATAAACCATATTCCAAATAAACATGCTCTCACAATAACAATCCAATGCTATTTTCACTTTTCTAAAGATTCAGTTTTTTGGGTGGAGCTCTGTTTCTTTCAGGGTAACACCTCTGGACCTGTGGAGTGACATCAGGTTTGATAGGTGTCCTGTCTAAGGCAACATTCTCAGATGCCAGTTGACATGATTATTACTGAGAGGTAAATCCGTTGACTGTAATGTGTCCATCTTGTTGGATGCAATCTACTCAGGTGTGTTCTTCGGTTGAGATCACATGACAGCTCCTTGTATGGTCTCCAACAGCCACTCTGTACATCAGAGGTCAAGTTCTTGTAGCTATCCTACCAGGTGTCATTTGACCTCTCAGTAATCATGCACTAGGACTTCCTGTCCAATCTCAAAGCTCCTTGCTGATTCACTTGGCAACTGGTTGAGTTGTTTATTTTGCACTTTCCTCCATAGATCTGGTTTCAGAAGGTCCATGCAAGATCTCAGATTCCTGCTCATGAACAGCATTGCAGGTGTTTGATTTGTCATTACAAGAACAGAATTCCAACACATGAAAAGGAAGTTGTCCACCTTGTCCTGTAGAGAAATGTCCTCCTATTCTATAGCTTTAGTGGACATTTTGAATGTTTGGATAAATCTTTCAGCTAACCCATTAGTTGCTGGGTGGTGAGGAGCTCACTTGAAATGTCTGATGCCATTTTTCTTCATGAACAGTCAGAATTTTTCTGATGAGTGTTGTGGTCCGTTGCCACTCACAATTTGTTCTGATAAGCTGTTTCTGGTGAAGATAGTCCTCAGGCCAGAAACAGTGTTTTCCTGAGGTGGTTGACTTCATTGATATAATCTCTGGCCACTTTGAATGAGCATCCACAGCAATCAGAAACATGGAGTCAATGAATGGCCCAGCAAAGTCATTCTGTACTCTTGGCCATGGCGATGACAGCCACTTCCCTGTGGGCATAACAGTGCCTTGAGGGTAGCGGGGTGCATTTTGAACCTTTTGGCATTGCAAACAGCTTTTAGTCAGGTCTTCAATCCATTCATCTATTCCCGGCCACCCCACTTTGCTCTGTGAGACAGTCTTCATCTTGACTATACCCAGGTGTCCTTCATGCAGATTCTCTAACCCTCTGGTGCGCTGTTTAGAGGGAACCACAACACGAGATCCACACGTGGGTGTTCTTTGACATACCAACTGTTGGTCTCATCTCACTGAGAACTCTGGAAACATAGGGTTACCATGAACTGGCCATCCTTGCATTGTGGTGTCATAGACTTTTGACAATGTTAGATCATTCCTTCCTTCTCTTTGTTTTTCCAAATTTGCTACCAGCAACTGGTCCACCAGTGCTGTGTGGGACACTTCTGCTAGGTGAAGACTTTTCTTCTTCAGTTGCCAGTAGTGGAAGACATGATAAACAGACAGTGTTGCTGTGCTGTTCGGTACCATTGAACTCTATGTCATAAGAATGAGCTCCTAGGAACATACCCAACATTGTAACCCGGTAGCAGTCATCACTGGAATTCCCTTCTTCGGTCTGAAGATGAAGATGGCTGGTGATCTGTCACTAGAACAAGCTTTTGTCCGTAGAGGTAATGGTGGAACTTCTTTATTCTCCATACTAGACTAAAGGCCTCTTGGTCAAATTATGTATAGGTGCATCCTGTGTTTATCAGAGAATGTCGTAAATGGAATTGGGCATTAAGAATCATCTTTCATCGGGTGTGACAACATGGCTCCAATGCCATAAGGGGATGCATCACATGCCAGTCTGATGGGCAGAGATGGGTTATAATGGGTGAGCAATTCAATGGATGTTCTCGTCTCTTTATTTTCTTGAATGCTTTTTCATATCTTTCTGACCATTCCACTTTGATCCTGTCTGTAACAGTGTTCAATGGGTGCAGCACTCTAGCAATGTTTGGGAGAAACCGGTGGTAGTAGTTTACAAGGCCCAAGTATGACCTGAGTTGTGACACCTTTTCCAGTTTGGGTACCTGCAGCACTGCTTCACCCTTCTCTTGTGCCTTACGTAAGACATGGTTCTCAATGACATGTCCACAATATGAGATTTCATTCTTGAAAAGCTCACATTTCTCTCTCTCTGCACACAGACCACACTCACTCAGCCTGGTAAACGTTTTACCAAGATTTTGGAGGTGCTTTTCATCATTTTTGCCACTCACAAAGATGTCATCAAAGTAATACTGTGTTCCTGGGATAGCTTGGAGCACTTGGTCCATTGCTCTTTTCCAAATTGCTGGAGCTGATTCAACACCAAAGATGAAACAATTATACTGGAACAGTCCGTTGTGAGTGTTGATTGTGAGGAACTTCCTGCTTGACTCCTCAATCTCCATTTGCAGATAGGTTTGTGACAAGTCAATCTTTGAAAACCTCTCCCCACCTGCCAAAGATGCAAAAAGGTCTTCTATTCATGGCAGGAGATACTACACAGTACTCAACTGATGCTCACTTTGAAAGCCCCATATATGTGAACAGCTCCAGCCTTCCCTTTCTTAATCACGGGGACAATGGGCCTGGCCCAATCACTCCACTCAACCTTGGAGAGAATTCCAGATGCTTTCAAGCTCTGAAGTTCAGTATCCACATTAGGAGGTACTGCATAAGGTACAGAATGCACTTATTGGAATCTTGGTGTTGCTGCTTCATCCAGTGCAATTCTGGACTTCATGCCTTTAAGTTTACCAATCCCTTTCTCAAACACCTTCTCATTAGCATTAAGCAGCTGCGTCAGTCTCTTGTTATTGCTAACATTTACTCTGCAGCTGCCTGTTGACGCCACACTGAGAGCTTTGATCAAGTGCCAATCTAGTTGGATTTTTCGCAACCATTTGCATTCCAAAAGGTGCCTGGCCCTCCACTTTTCAATACGCAAAGATCTAACTGCTGTACTTCGCCTCCATACATCACATTCACTTTCAGTTTGCCTTTGGGAGAGATTTCTTTGCCTGCGTAGATCTTTAGCATCAGTGAAGTCTTCTGGGATGGTATCTTAGAAAATAGTCTGTTGTAGTCAGCTTCTGAAATTACAGACAAAGCTAACCTTGTGTCCAGGCTAACCTTGCTTTCAATTTTCCTCCAGACACAGCTATTGTGATCCATATTATATTGTGATCTGCTTCAGTAATGCTATGTACTTGTAAGCATGACAATTCACCTTTGTCAGACTCTGTGTTGTCAGTTTCACATTCAGTTACTTCAAGTATTTGCTTAGTTTTGTGTGTGAAACTTTTCACTTTGTGTGGTTCTGCTGTTTGGTTATGCATTTTTGGCTAACATTCAAACTCTCTCTGTGACCTTGTCTGTGATACTTTCTGCCAACTTTTTCTTTCAGCCAACAGTCACTTGCATCATGAGAGGATTTGCCACATCAATGACATTTTTGGCTTTTTGCACCATTCAGGGACATTTATGCATTTCACATTTTATCCTTCTTTTCTGTAGTTCTGCTGAATCCTTTGCTGCAGTCTCTCATGATATTGCAATGGTCAATGCCCCTTCTAAGTTTAGGTCTCTTTCTGACAGTAGCCTCTTTTGAGTGCTTTGACTATGCATGCCACATACAAACCTATCCCTTAATGCATCAGGAAGTCCACCTCTGAAGTCACAGTACTGGGAAAGTGTGCGAAGTTCTGCAAAGGATTCAGAAATGCTTTCATCCTTTGACTGGTTCCTTTTGTAAAATCCAAATCTCTCAGCTATTACCAGTGGTTTAGGGCTCAAGTGGTTTTGTAAAATTGTAAAAATTTTGTCAAACGTCTTGCTTACTGGCTTTGCAGGGATTACTAAGTTGCATAAGAGACGATCCATTTTTGCACCTATTAAGCGAAGATGCACGGGGGTTTTCTTTTGCTCAATCATGTAGTTCGCCTTATAATACAGTTCAACCCTCTTGATATATGATTTCCAGTCTTTATTAACATGATCAAATTTATCAACATTCCCTAATGAAGACTTCACCTCATTATTTTCACTTTAACTTTACTAGTTGCACGTTTTACTGTGTAATATGCTGTGCTCACATGTCCCTTTGTTAGTGTCTGTGACAGTCTACTTCATACTGTTTAACTCTTCCCTCTCACTGTTTTGACCCGTAACTGTCAGTGCAGTTCATGATATTTTCTGACATTCAGGTTCACCAATTTGTTGTGTCTGTGCACAACTACATGTCAATTAAATAAAAGCACGCACGTGGGAGATGGCTTTAACTGATGTAATCACATTGCAGCAAGAGAGAGCAATGCGCATGTGTAGACAACAGATCATATGTAGGGCAAAGGGGAGTCATTGCTCTAAAAGAAGTAGATACATACATTACACTCTACAAGCTACAGCAGGAGCTCAAACATGCATGTCAAAAGGGCAATGTTACAATAGTTATGGGGGATTTCAATATGTAGAAAGATCGGGAAAATCTGGTTGGTGTGGGATTCCAAGAGAGGGTATTCATAGAATGTCTACGAAATGATTTTTTGAGAGTAGTTCGTAACTGAGCCCATCCTGGATTAGCTGTTGTGCAATGAACTGGAATTGATTTCAGAATTGAAGGTAAAAGAACCCTCAGGGGAAAGTGATCATGATATGATCCAACTCACCCTGAAATATGAGAAGGAGAAGCTAAAGTCAGATGTATCAGTATTACGGTGGAGTAAAAAAAATTAGATTCATGAGAGAGGAATTGGCTAGAATTTATTGGAAAAGAACACTGGCAAGGATGAAGGCAGAGTAGCAATGGCTGGAATTTTTGGAAGCAATTTGGAAGGCACAGGATATATACATCCCAAAAAGGAAGAAGCATTCTAAGAGCAAGAGGACACAACCAAGGCTAACAAGGGAAGTCAAAGCCAACATAAAAGCCAAAGGGAGGGCATATAATAGAGGAAACATTAGTGGGAAGTTTGGGGATTGGGAAGCTGTTAAAAACCAGCAGAAGACAACTAAAAAAAGTCACTAAGAAGGTAAAGATGGGATACAAAAGCAAGATAGCCAATAATATTATAGACGATACCAAAAGGTTCTTCAGATACATAAAATGAAAAAGAAAGGTGAGAGTGGATATCGGACCACTGGAAAATTGATGTTGGACAGATAATAATGGGAGACAAGGAAATGGCAGATGAACTGAGTAAGTACTTTGCATCAGCCTTCACTGTGGAAGACAGTAGCAGTATGGTGGAAGTTTCAGGTCTCAGGAGGCATGAAATGTGTGAAGTTATCATTACTAAAGAAAAGGCTCTTGGGAAACTGAAAGCTCTGAAGGTAGATAAGTCGCCTGGTCCAGATGGTGTGCACCCCAGGATTCTGAAAGAGGTGGCTGATTCTGCAGTGGTTCCAGAAGACTAGAAGATTGCAAATGTCACTGAACTCTTCAAGGAGGGAGAGAGGCAGAAGAAAGGAAACCATAGGCCAGTTAGTCTGACCTCAGTTGTTGGGAAGATGTTGGAGTCAATTGTTAAGGATGTGGTTTCAGGGTTCTTGGAGGCCATAGTCAGCATGGTTTCCTCAAGGGAAAATCTTGCCTCACAAAATTGTTGGAAATCTTTGAAGAAATAACAAGCAAGATAGACAAAGGAGAATCAGTTGATGTTGTGTACTTGGATTTTCAGAAGGCCTTTGACAAGATGCCACACATGAAGTTGCTTAACATGATAATACAGGAAAGATTCTAGCATGGATAAAGCAGTGGCTGTTTGGCAGGAGGAAAAGCGTGGAAATAAAGAAAGCCTTTTCTGGTTGGCTGCCAGTGACTAGTCGTGTTCCACAGGGGTAAATGCTGGGACCGTTTCTTTTTACGTTGTATGTCAATGATTTGAATGATGGAATTAATTGCTTTGTTGGAAGGTTTGCAGACTATATGAAGATAGATGGAGGGGCAGGTAGTTTTGAGGAAATACGGAGGCTACAGAAGGATTTAGCCAGACTAGGAGAATGGGAAAAGAAGTGGCAGATGGAATATAGTGTCAGGAAGTGTATGGTGATGCACTTTGCTAGAAGAAATAGAAGGATTGACTATTTTCTAAATGAAGAGGAAATACAAAAATCTGAGGTGCAAAGGGATTTGGGAATCTTTGTGCAGGATTCCCTGAAGAATAATTTGCAGATTTAGTCTGTGGTGAGGAAGGCAAATGCGATATTAGCATTCATTTCAAGCGGAATAGAATATAAAAGCAAAGATGTAATATTGAGATTTTATAAAACGCACTGGTGAGACCCCACTTGGAGTATTGTGTCCAGTTTTGTGCCCTGTATCTTAGAAAGGATGTACTAAAACTAGAGAGGGTTCAAAGAATGTTCACAAAAATAATTCCAGGAATAAGTGGCTTGTCATGTGAAGAGCATTTGATGGTGCTGGGCCAGTATTCACGGGAATTTAAAAGAATAAGGGGTAACATTATTGAAATCTATCGAATGGTGAAAGGATTCAAAAGAGAATATGAGGAGAGGATGTTTCCTATGGAGGAAGTCTCTAAGGTCAGAGGACACAACATCAAAATAGAGGGTTGTCTTTTTAGAACAGAGCTGAGGAGGAATTTCTTTAGGCAATGAGTGGTGAATCTGTGGAATTCATTGCCACAGGCAGCTGTGGAGGCCAAGTCTTCATATATATTTAAGGTACATGTTGATAGACTCTTGATTGGTCAGGGCATAAAGGAATACGGGGGGAAGGCAAGAGTTTGAGGCTGAGAGGAAAAGTGGATCAGCCGTGATGAAATAGCCGTGATGGGCAAAATGGCAGAATTCTACTCCTATACATGTCATCCAGGGAGACGCTCCAGGGATCAAGGTTGTCCATCCTGACAATGCCAAGGGCATTCAGATCTGGCTGGTCTGTTAGGTAACACATACATTGACTTGGTTACCATTCAGCTTCACCATGCAGAGCATTTTACCAGTCAGCTTTAGTGTTCCATCCAATGCACAACAGTTGGAATGATAAGTTGATTTGACTGGTTGGGACCCAAGTGCCTGCCATCTACATTTGGAGATTATGATAATGTCTGACGATGTATCGAGTTGTAACTTGATTAACAGATTGTTGATAAATATGTTGATGCACCTTCTCTTGGGGGCAAAGTCAATCTTGAACATGACCATTAATTTTATTGTAGATTTCCATGGCTTTAAGAAATTCTTCTCCTTGTGTTCCACTGGCCTTGAGCACAGTGGAGGGTAACAAAAGCCTTCTTTGGGACTTCTGCCATCCTCCAAATGTTGGCATTTGCTGCAAATCCGTTTTTTCTATTGGCAGTTTCTTGCATAATGCCACGCATATGTGCTGAAGTCATCGGCATCATGTTTAACAAGTTTTAGGCATTGGTAGTAAGCAACGAAAAGAGATGACTTCTCTCTATAAATACTTGTTAGCTGTTGGACAGTTTTGTCAAACAGTAGGTCACATGGGTTCTTAGAACAACATTGAAATAACACTCATGCTCAGCACTACCCAATTTTCGGAGCAAGGTGCCTGTCTTCCACAAGTCATCTTTACTGGCAATCTCAACCGTGAGAACAGGTTTCCCCCGCCATCCGAAGGTAGAGCGTTCCTATGAAACAGTTCATAAGCCGGAATGTCGTAAAGCGAAGAAGCAAAGAAATTTTATGAGCGTTCACAGACCCAAAAATAACCTACCAAATCATGCCAAATAACACATAAAACCTAAAATAGCAGTAACATATAGTAAAAGCAGGAATGATATGATAAATACACAGCTTATGTAAAGTAGAAATACTTTTCCACAATCATTGCCTGAACTGTTCTCCATAGCAAAAATCTCACACAAGCGCTCTTGGCAAAAACACGGCGCAAGCGCTCTCCAGTAACCTTTAAGCTAAGAAGCTGCCAAATCATACCAAATAACACGTAAAAATACACAGCTGATATAAAGTAGAAATAATGTATGTACAGTGTACTATCACTTACCAGAATTGGGAAAGCGTAGAGCACACTGATGATGGTGTATTAGACTGAGTCGTCGGAGTTTGGGTGGTGCAGTGGCCCCCACCCTCCGGGCAGCGAACCGATACCGATCCGCGAAGCATGCAGCGATAGCCGGGAGGCACACAACACATCTTTAAGAAAAAAGCCGAAATAAACATGCTAATTAATTAGGTGCCGCCCGGCACGTAATTGTCGGCCCAGATCAGTGCCGATTGCCGATTGCATTGCCTCTAATCTGGGCCGACAATTATGTGTCGGGCGGCACCTAATTAATTAATATGTTTATCTTGGCTTTTTCTTAAAGATGTGTTGTGTGTCTCCTCGCTACTGCTGCATTCTCCGCGAATCGGTATCTGTCCACGGCCTGGGTGTTGGGGTGGTGGGACACTGTGGTGTCATCTCGTCGTCTGTTTCCATTAGAGCAGGCAGCTCATCTTCTCCTATGACTGCCGGCTTCGATGTCGAAGGTCAAGGTTCGTCGTCTGCTGTGGCTGATGTGGAAGGCTTTCTTGACTGCTGAGCCTCACGCATTTTTCTATCACACAGTTCTTTGTAAGCACTCAAACTATCCTGCAAATATCCCCTAAACCGATGTACCCTTTCAAAATTAAAGTCGTACTTTATCATTACTCATTCGGTTTCAATTGTTATCCTTTCCTCTTCCAATTGCATCAGCTCTTCATCAATCAGTTCTTGGTCATGGGATGCCAAAACCTCTTCAACATCATGTTCATTCACTTCCACAAGCCAAACCCACTTTGTCCTTACTTTGTTCACCACGATCAAAACACTTAATTATGTCTAGTTTTATGCTAAGTGTAACACTCTTAAGAGCTCTTTCAGGCTTTTCCGATACCATAGAACTCATCTTGCAAACGGCTGCTCACAGGCACGTGTTTAAGCAATGCCGGCGAGAATGCAGTTCTGAATCCGGGGGAGAGCGGCTGCTCGGGGCATGCGCTGCCTTGTATCAGGCGCTGATTTTTTTCGCGCGCTGCTTTTTTTGTAACAGTGAGAACACCTTCTGTTAGCGAAAACAGGGTACTAATGTAGGTCTTTCGTAACAGTGAGGTTTCGTAAAGCGAACGTTTGAAAAGCGGGGAACACCTGGTATATCTTCATAACATTTAAGCCATGCTTCAAATGTAATTCTCAAAGTGGCATTGAACTCCAGATCAGCTTGTACAGTAACATTCTGTACTCTCACTCCACTTCAGTTTGAATTGTTTTCTCAGTCTTTCTTCTAAATTGGAAAAACTCACAGTTTCCCCACTAAACTTCATCTGCCATTTTCCTCCCACGCACTTAACCTTTGTGTCCTCACACCTTGCTTGTTAGAGATCCCTCAAGTTATAGATGGTGCAACTATGGATGAACTAAAATGAGAGCCAGTCTTCAGGAAATAAAATCTGTACACAATTTAACTTCCAGCTTTGTGGCTAGTGAAACCAATCATTGGAAAATTCTAATTCTGACCCATGGAAACTACATAGGGGAAGACTATGGATAAATGTTCTTGCTTTTACACGTTGTTAAATGTCTATCTAAGGCACAGTTCAGGGCCAATCTGTTTTGTCATTTAACTTACTGGTTAGTTGCATATTCATCTTGCCATCCTTCAACACTGTTACAAAAGGGATATATTTTGTATAGTACACAAAAAATGCTGAAGGAACTCAGCAGGCCAGGCAGCACCTATGGAAAAGAGTAAACAGTCGACGTTTCAGGCCAGGAAGGGTCTCAGCTCGAAACGGCAACTGTATACTCTTTTCCACAGATGCTGCCAGGCCTGCTGAGTACCTCCAGCATTTTGTGTGTGTTTCTTGGATTTCCAGCATCTGAAGATTTTCTCTTGTTTGTGATATAGTTTGGGTGTCTGAAGCTTGTACTAATGGATGCCAATATTGAATATTGAATATTCAAAGGGGTTCTGCTGGTTAGGATGTGCTACCATTGTAAATATGTAATTTTGTAGATTTACCTAAGTATATTCCAAATCTTAAAGTTAAGAGAGTATAGCAATGGAAACTGTAATTAATTGTTCGTTATCTTTCTATTGAAGAAGTACAAAACATTGTGTCAGGTGGTGTGATTCTCTTGCATTCTCCTCACTGACAATATGGAGCTTAGAAGAATAGAGGGCTATGGGTAACCCTTGGTAATTTCTAAGGTAAGGACATGTTCGGCACAGCTTTATGCTGTAGGTTTTCTATGTTTCTATAAACACTTGGCACACTTTAAGGATGCGTACTTAGCTTACTGTTCCACTCTCTCTACACTGATGACTCTATGTCTAGGCATAGCTCAAACAGCATCTATAAATTTGCCGATGACACAACTATTGTTGGCAGAATTTCAAATGGTGGCAAGAAGGCAACAGGAGTGAGTTCAATCAGCTGGTTGAGTGCTGTCACAGAAACAACCCTGCACTCAATGTCAGTAAGACAATGGAATTGATTGCGGACTTCAGGAAGGGGAAGTCGAGGGAACACACACCAGTCTTCACTGAGGGGTCAGCAGAGGAAAGGGTGAGCATTTTCTAGTTCTTTGGTGTCAACACCTTTGAGGATCTATCTTGGGCCAAACATGTTGATGCAATTACAAAAAAGGCACAACAGTGGCTATATTCCATTAGGAGTTCGAGGAGACTTGGTATGTCACCAAAGACTCTCACAAATTTCTATAGATGTACTGTGGAGAGCATTCTAACAGGTTGCATCACCATCTGATATGGAGGGGCCACTGCACAGAATCCAAAAAAGCTGCAGGAAGTTGTAAACTCAGACCAACACTGAGGACACTTTCAAAAGGCGATGCCTCAAAAAGGCAGAATCCATCCATCCAATCACTCAAGACATGCCCTCTTCTCATTTCTACCATCAAGGAGGAAGTACAGGGGCCCTAGAAACACACACTGAACACTTCAGGAATAGCTTCTTCCCTTCTGCTATCAGATTTCTGAGTGGACAATGAACCCATGAACACTACCTCACTTTTTTTTTTGCTTTTTTTGCATTACTTATTTTATATATACAGTATATACATAATTGTAATCTATAGTTTTTATTATGTACTCCATTGAACCGCTGTCACAAAACAACAAATGTCATGACATATGCCAGTGATATTAAACCTGATTCTGACTCTTTCTCTCTGGGAGTTTTGCAGATACATTGACTGTTATATTTCCAAGTTACAGCTTGTCAGTTTTAGTCCATCAAGACATTGCTTACGCATCCGCCTTTGTAACATGAGCAAATTTGCCTACAGTATACTCAGTTCTTTCATCAAGCCCAGTATTCCATTCCCCAGAAGCTAGAGGGAAAACTGTCCATGTTGGGTCTCAACACCTCCCTCTGTAACTGGTACTTGCACTTCCTGACGATGAGACCACAATCGGTATTGGCAGCAACATTCCTAGCTCCGTCATGCTGAGCACTAATGCTTCCCTGGGCTGCATGCTGAGCTCACTGCTGTTCGCACTCAAACACAAGACTGTACTGCCAGATGCGCTTCTAGCCACATCATTACATTCACTGATGACAGAGCAGTGGATGTCCTCATCAGCAACACTGATGACACAGCATACAGGGAGGAGGTAGTGCAGCTTGTGGACTGGTGTAAATGCAACAACATGTGTCCCAATGTGGACAACACTAAAGAGATGATTGTGGACTTCAGCAAGGTGTAGGCTGACCACTCCCTAATGCATGTCACTGGCTTTCTGTGGAAAGAGTCAGGAACACCAGTTTTCTTGACATCATTTACATTACTGATGATCTCACCTCAACACCACCTCTCTAGCCAGGAGAACACTGCAGTGCCTCCACTTCCTGAAAATACTGAGGCGAGTGAGACTCATCTCCCCCTATTCTCACCAAGTTCTACTGGAGCACCATCATGACTGTCCTGACCAGCTGCACCACCAGACCCAGCAGTGGATAGTAAGGAGCGGGTCTCTCCCCACCTCCCCACCCCATTCCATCATTCGGGGCATATATCAGAGGCATACACACTTCCTCCAGCATTGCCAAAACCCCCTTCTACCCTTCCCACAATGGCTTTGACCTCCTGCTGTCAGGCAGGAAGTACAGTGGCATAAGAACCAGAACTGTCAGGTTGGGTTACAGCTTCTTCCCCAGGCTGTTAGACTTCTTAGTGCCCTGCTACCACCCAGCACGCGTGTAACTCCTCATGAAAGCCCTGCCACACCTCCCCAACTCACAGGCTCACTTTCATCCTGCACTGGACGCATTTAAATCTTCTATTGCTGCTGTTTCACATATTTATAAGACTGCTTGTTTTATTATACTCATGCCAGTAGCATTATACTGTCTTGCATAAACATGTACCTCGCACTTGATATCAACCTGTCAATCTTCAGGCCATCCACTCAGGAACTTGTGCTAATATTATTTTGTGACTCTATATGCTGGATTGTAACTACATGTGCTGTGTGACTATATTTACTGTGTTTTGCACCTTGGCCTCAGAAGAATGATATTTCATTTAGGTGTATACGTGGGTACAATTGAATGGCAATAAACTTGAACTTGATTAATATAGGTCATAATTAGCAGATACCCCAGCAACAGCTGCATAGTATCCCCTTATTTACTGACAGTCAATCAGAAAATACGTGCATTTCTACAATCCTTTGTCTAATAGTTAGACAATTCTATTCCATCCCAATACTTTATCTGCATCTCTGTATGTTCTTATCTCACATAATAATCTTTTATCTCAGCCTTTAATAAAATGCTGACCATTAATCTAAATATAATACATCAACTGGCTTTCCTTTATCGACCCTGATTGTTATATTCTGAAAGAACTCCAGCATATCTCTCCGGCACAATTTCCCTTGCACAAAACTATATTGATATTGCTTAAATTTCTTACACTATTCTAAATGCCCTGGCTTTCCCTCTTTCATAATGGATTATAATATTTTCTTAATGGTTGATTCATCTATATTTTCCTGTTTTCTACATTCCTTTTATTGAATGGTGATGTTATTTTTGGGGATTTCCAGTCCTTTGGTACCTCTCAGATGACTTTACAGGGTGTTCTACCAAAACGTCAATAATCTCTGAAGCACCTACATTTAAGCCCTGAGAAGTAGGCCACTATGTCCAAGTCATTTCATAGAATTGTCCAGCACAGAAATGGGCTACTCGAGTAATCTCATCCAGGTCAACCATGGAAACTATCTACACTAATCCCAGGTGCTTCATCAAGCACGATCACTTCATCTGACACAAAAAGTGGGATTTCTTGGTGGCCACACATTTCAACTTTCCATTCCCATTCCAACAAGTCAGTCCAAGGACTTCTCTCTTGCCCCAGTGAGGCTAGACTCAGATTGGAGAAGCAATGCCTCATATTCTATTTGGGTAGCCTCCCGTCTTATGGTATGAACATCAATTTCTGTAACTTCCTGTAATTTCTCCCGCTCCTCTGTCTTTTTCCATTCTCCATTCTGGTTCCCCTCTTAACCAGTTTCTTCTCTTCACCTACCTATCAGCTCCCTCTGATGCCCCTCTTCCTTCTCCTTCTCCCATGGTCCACTCTCTTCTCCTATCAGATTCTTTCTTCTTCATCCTTTACCTTTTTGACCTATCACCTCCCAGCTCTTACATCAATCCACCCACCTTCCCACTCACATGGTTTCACTTATCACCTGCCAGCTTGTACTCTTTCTCCTCACTCCAGCTTAATATTTTGGCTTCTTCCCCCTTCCTTTCCAGACTTGATAGTAAATCTTGGCTTGTAATGTCAACTGCTTCTTCACTTCCATAGCTGCTGCCTGATTGTTGAGTTCCTCCAGCATTTTATTGTGTTACACTAATTTGTTTCTGACATTGTTGATCTTCAGCGTCTGGTGGGAAACTAGCCTATGCTGCACC
The DNA here is from genome assembly GCF_030028105.1 of Mobula birostris. Lineage (NCBI taxonomy): Eukaryota > Metazoa > Chordata > Chondrichthyes > Myliobatiformes > Myliobatidae > Mobula > Mobula birostris. Next base: position 123,270,298 of record NC_092373.1, on the reverse strand, counting down.
CAGGACATCTTCAAGGAGCAATGCCTCAAAAAGGCAGCATCCATCATTAAGGACCCACATCACCCTGGACATACCCTCATCTCATTGCTACCATCAGGGAGGAGGTACAGGAGCCTGAAGGCACCTACTCAGTAATTCAGGAACAACTTCTTCCCCTCTGAGTGGACATTGAACCCATGAACTATCATGGTCCGGTCCGTGAAGTCCGCATTCCGGTTCACGGTCCGGTCTGTGGACTCAGGACTCCGGGTCTTCCAGTTGTCCCTTGTTTGAGTTAATCATAGGCACCTGATTCCCATCTTTAGGCTTGGAATAGAAGTAGCCTTGAGATTGAGTGTGAGTTGCTGGTTTGTCTTGTCAGTCCCCCTTGGAGCAGAACTGCTGATGGAAGTCTACTGAAACTACTTGTGATCTCTAGGCCTGGTTGGAGGACCACTGCTTCATGGAGTCTTGTTGCCACTTGTTGGAGTAGTCTTTGTGGTATGGATTTGGCTGTTTCCTGGGCCAGCTAAGTGGCTGCCAGCCACTCCAAGCTAGGTGGGGATCTGGCTGTTTCTGTAGCCAGCTGAGGTTCTTGGCTGAACTGGGACTTGGAGCTACCCTGGAGCAGAGATGGAACTGTCTGTTGTTCTTTGGTGTTTGTCTCTTCTTGTCCTTGCCTCTGGGGTAAGCCAGGCTATTTTGCCATTGCCCTATGGGGGGGTCCTGTCTTGTCTTGTCCTTGCCTCTGTTGGGTAAGTTTGGCTGTTCTGCCATTACCTGATGGAGAGACCTGTCCCACCTTGGTGTGGAGATGAAGTTGAGTCCTGGCTTGTCTTAGGATAAGTTCTGGCTCTACGTTTATGTTCTGTCTTGTCTCATGTTAGTGTCGTGTTAAAGATGAGTCCTGGCTTGTCGAAGGATAAGTCCTGGCTCTCTGTTGATGTTCGGTTCCCAGTCTGTCTCTGAGCTCCAAGAACCCTAGCCTCAACGATCCCGCAGCCAAGCTCCAAGAACCCAAGCCTTGAGGACCCCGCAGCCAAGCTCCCAGAACCCAAACCTCGAGGACCCTGCAGCCAAGCCTCGAAGACCCCATAGCCTGCAGCCAAGCCATGTCTTTGCCTGGTTTTGGGGTCTGAGCCCGAGGCAAGACCCAGGTTCTGGGTCCTTGTCCAGTCTCGGGCTCGGAGTCCAAGCCTTGTCTTGTCTCCAAGCTCAGGCCTCTATACCCCAGCCACGTCCTGTCCTGAAGCCATGTCATGTCCTTGCCTGGTTCTGGGGTCCAAGTCCGAGGCAAGACCCAGGTTCTGGGTCCTTGTCCAGTCTCAGGCTCGGAGTCAAAGCCTTGTTTCCTAGTCCATGGTTTCTAGTCCTGGTCCCGCTTTCCCTAGCCCAAGTCTGTGTTCTTGACCCTGCTCCTGGTCTGAGTCCTGTCACGTCCCAACTCTAGTCAAGTCCTGTTCCTTGAACTTCGATGTCTGTGTCTTACATCTGGGTCCGTTCCCAGCACCCCATGTGACATGAACACTACTTTTTTAGCACTGCTTATTTAATTTAACTCCTTAGTATACTTAGTTACTGTCATTCACAACCTTTATCCTGTATTGCATTGTACTGCTGCCGCATAACAAAAAATTTCATGACATATGCCAGTGATATTAAACCTGATTCTGATTCTGATTTGTTTACCTATGAGTTCTTCTTTAGTTGTTTTAACTTCCTCCCTCACTATATGAACAATCTCCAAGTATCTCCAACTATCTTCCCCCCACTATTAATTACCACGTTGGGAAATTTATATGACTCCTAAGGTGAGAAGCTATTCAGTATTATTAATTAGAATCTATGGTATTTCTCTATTTTGTTAATTTCCCAATTTCATTCTCTAAGGAGCCAATGTTTCCCTTAGCTACTCTCAGTTTTTACATGCCTGCAGTAGTTTTTATTGTACGTTTTGCTGGTTTACTCTCATATTATATGCTATTCTATAGATGGGGCTGGATAATGGATAGCTGGAGACTTTTTACCCAGGCAGAAATGTTTACTAAGAGAGGGCAAAATGTTGAGGTGATTGGAGAAAAGTATAGGGATATTTGAGCTGTAGATTCCTTACACATTGAGTGGTGGGTGTGTAGAATATCCTTCCAAAGTGGTGGTATGGGCAGATACACTTAGTGACTACTTTATTAGGTGTATCTGTACACCTGCTCATGAATGCCAATTTCTAAATCAGCCAATCACTTGGCAGCAACTCAATGCAGACATGGTCAAGAGGTTCAGTTATGGGAATGGGAAAGAACTGTGATCTAAGTAACTTTTACCCTGGAATGATTATTGGTGCCAGCCTGGTTGGTTTGAGTATCTCAGAAACTGCTGATCTCCTGGAATTTTCACGCACAGCAGTCACTAGAGTTTACAGAGAATGGTGTGCAAAAAAAAAAGGGAAAAACAACCAGTGAGTGGCAGGTCAATGTGCAAAAACACTTTGTTAATGAGAGAGGTTAGAGTAGAATAGTTCAAGTTGACAGGAAGGCGACAGTAACTCAAATAATCACTCATTACAACAGTGCTGTGCAGAAGAGCATCTCTGGATGCACAGCATGGTGAACCTTGAAGTTGATGGGTTACAGCAGCAGGAGACCTCGAACGTGCATTCAGTGGCACCTTATTAAGTACAGGAGGTACCTAATAAAGTAGCCACTGTGTACATTAGGGCACTTAAGAAACTCTTAGATAGGCATATGGGAGATAGAAAAATGGAGGACTATGTAGAAAGGAAGAGTTAGATTGACCTTAAAGTAAATTAAAAGGTTGGCAGAACATTGTCGGTTAAAGGGCCTGTACAGTACTGTATTCTTTATGTCCTAGAATAATTTTCTTCGTCACCCAGTGCTGGTTTCTAGAAAAGTTCCCATTCTTCTGGCTTACAACTATTTATGACTTTTCTTTCAACTTGATACCATCCATAAATTCCTTAGCCTCAGAAAGTTCAACCTTACAGAGCCTTTGATACTGAAATATACTTCAAACAATAATTAAGAAATATCTTTTTAATTATCTATTACTTCTGACCTACTGCCTGATTCTTTAATTTATTTTGACAGCCCACTATACCCAGTTCTGTCTTCATTCTATTCTAATTTTATGAGGAAATCTCTTACCATGAGATAATTAATTAATCCTCTTTTATTTCACAACACCAGATTTAAAATAACCTGTTCCCTGGTCAATTTCTCAATATATTCTTCCAAAAAAAAAAAAATCCATATAGACTGTATAAATTCATCTTCATGGATTCCCTTGCAAATACAGTTTGTCCAGTCCTTACGATGAGTAAAATCATCCATATTTAATCCAGTAAAACAAGAACAGTCATGCCTCCTCTTACCTGAGGCAGGATTTCTGACAATACTGTAATTTGATAAAGAACATAACATGGGCATGGTAAAAAAATAGTCTCAAAGTCACAATAGCCCCAACATCTCACGCAGATGGTAGAAGGGAGAAACTCTTCCTGCCATGAGCTTTCAGCGCCGAAAACTTGCCGATAAAGCATCCTGGAAGCACCCAACCACAGCGGACTCTGAGTCCGTCCGAAAACATCAAGCCTCCGACCAGCCCACCGACACCGAATACCGAGCACCATCTCTGCCGTGTGCTTTGACCCCGGCCCCAACAACAGTCAATAGGCAAAGCTGAGGATTTGGAGCCTTGCCTTCCTCTCCGGAGATTCTCGATCGCACAGTAGCAGCAGCAGCGAAGCAGGCATTTCAGAAGTTTCTCCAGGTGTTCCTCTGTGCTTCTCACGTCTGTCTCCATCAAATCAGGATTGTGCACGGTACCTACTTACAAATACTGATATAATTTCAGTGCGGCTGCGTGCGCTGCGTCACATCGCCATCTTCTCCTCCCCTCCCCATGCACAGGTTCCTGACATAAGAGAACTCTGATGAAGGCAGCAATGACATCATACCACAAAATCTGAGTGCCTAAATTTTGTTTTTTCTTCAACAAGCTAATTTTCTTGGTGACTTGTTAGTGACAACATCCAAATTTCCAACAAAGTAGATGCTTTCAATTCCTTGAAATATTTTGCAGGTGAATTTATGGAATTAATCTCTAATTGTCCATCCAAATGTAACCAGGTGACCATTGAATATTTTTTTATTATTAAAGTGCACTTATGTATTCACCTTGGTAATGCTAAAATACGAGGGGTGATTGATAAGTTCGTGGCCTAAGGTAGAAGGAGATGAGTTATTAACTTCAAACTTTCTGCATTTTCACTCAAAGAGTTGAGCTGCACATGCATGTAACAAGAGCTGTATAACTCATTTCCTTCTACCTTAGGCCACGAACTTATCAATCGCAGTTGCCTATGCCTTTAAGAGAAAACGGTGATGTCATTTTGCATGGGTGGAGTGGAACAAAGAGTTGCCGCATCCTATAAAGGACGACGTTCAAATGCTTTTCCCAGGTTTGGTGAGGAAAGGTGAATAATATTTGATAACATCCTTGTAAATTTGTTTATACTTGCTTGTAAGTCTAGAATATTGGTAATTTGACACGTTTTACATGTGGATGCTTTAGATTTTCATGAGTAAATTGATCAGCGCTGGAATACTGTGGTTGTACAAATTTCCTTATTGGGCTAATTGGTTAGTCTTTTTAGTAATTCAACTACAAAACAATATATTGTAAAAGTTTATTTTTGTCTTTCTTTATTGTTTCATGACTGAATGTGAATGTAACAGAGTAACGTGAATGTGTTAATCTCTGTTCACGTAGCGTGAGTGAGGAGAACTCATTTCAAGGTCTAGCCTATATGTGCTTGGAATTTAACACGTGTGCACCAAAGTGAGTATATCTCTCAGTTAAGATGAAATGTATTTATTTATACTTTTGATGTTGTGTATAAGTTACAGGGTTGGTGGGATTCTAATATAGTTTGTATTTTTTCTAGAAATGCCACCGCCATATTGGTTTTGTATATTTTGTTTTATTTATTTTCATACTGCATACGTAACAAAGGTGTGGGCCGAAATTAAGCTGAGATTGTAACAGTGGGAACTGTTTCTTTAAATCCGTTTTGTCATTTTTATTTTGATACCCTCTTTCTGCATTAAAACATCTAAAACAGATAAAGGAATTAAAGATCTAAAAAAGTATTTGTTGTCCTGCGTGTGTATTTTTCCCCAGATTACACAAATATCATTTTAAAAAAAGCTCAGAAATCCTAGAGGAGACTAGCACAAGTAACCAGGAGGTCTTTCCTCAGTCAGTCCTTTGCATACTGTGAGCATGTAAAGGTTCTTGTAAAAGTTTATTTTTGTCTTTCTTTATTTTTTTGGGACTGAATGTCCACTACCAACCCTGTATCTTCTACACAACATCAAAAATATAAATAAATACATCTCATCTTAACTAAGAGATATATTCACTTTGGCACATACGTGCTTAACTTCCAAACACATATAGGCTGGATTTTGAAATGAGTTCTCCTCCCTCAAGCTACGTGAACAGAGATTAATACATTCATGTTACTCTGTTACATTCACATTCGGTCATGAAACAATAAAGAAAGACAAAAATAAACTTTTAACAGTTGTGCCTTCTTTACCACCCCCACCACTAACCCTCCAACCCCAATACTTAGATACATTGAGCACTACTTTTCACACCAAGCTAAAATATTACTTACACAGGTATAAGAATTGTGTTTCAGTAATAACTGGTTCATCAGGAAACATCATAGCAAGTGGCTCTTTATTTTGATATGGCTGATATTTCTTTGCAAAATGAAGTCTGGTGCATATAAAGGTTTGGAGAATGGTAAGTCACAGAGTTTTGTATGTGTAACAAGGAAGTGGAAGAGTATCAATATTTCTGCCCCTTGGCATTGGAAGTGGTATAGGAGGAAACAAAGCAAATAGGAATAATTATCTTGGGATACGTTTTGGAGGTCAGAGAGGAGGACAGAATTGACAGTGGTATAGAATCTTACCCAAAAGGTCCCAGAATGTTCTGTTTCTAATCAAGCAGACCTAAAGTGTTTCAATTGTAACACAGGAAATATGGCAACAATTTTGCAAACTGTAAACTCTTAATATGATAATGACAAGATGATCTGTTATTTTAGTATTGTTGGTTGCAGTTGGTCGAGCCACAGGAGGAGTTGGGGGATGTTTTTATATATATTCATTTGAGAGACCAGAGCCTGAGATCAGTGTCTCACCCAAAAGACAACAATGGTTCAGTTCTGCGCAGAGTTTCAGCTGACACAATGTATGGGATTTCACCTCCAATCCAATCTTCCTGCTCAGGGTGCATAGTGCAATCCACTGAACCCCTGCACCCACCTGGGCTCTACCCCCGCCCCCCCCCATCCCCAGGCAGATACCTACTGAAGGATCTCCGGCTCACAGGATCTGTGTACAAACGTGCAAATACATTTCAGGTGCTGGAAGAGGTTTAAGGTAGAGTTATCAATGTTATTTGTTTACATCCTTGAGGAAGCAGGGCTTGACCCTCTGCCTTCATCATGCAACCAGGCTTTGGACCAGACTTTAGTCCAGATTTCAACAAATCAGAATGAGGGGCCTGATTTGCAGTTTATAGGAGCTGTTAGAGTGAGTTTTTTGGGGGTAGATGATTTGTTTACACTTAAATGACTTTGGCCAGCAGACTTCTATTTGACAAAGTACTGTGGATTGAGTCCACCACAATGGGCTTCCTAAAAAGGTGTGAATACCAGATGCTCCTGGCACCATAGTTTGACCTAATGCTGTAGTTTTGAAGATAGTATTATCTATACATTATAAATATTAATTGCCTTCTGTGTTAACATGTAAAATGTCAAGTAAATCCTAAAGGCTGTGGATACCAACCCAGACATGTTGGCATCAGAAGGAAAGGATGGTGTGATATTTTGTATGTAGCTTCAATAGGAAGCATTGTCTATGCATTGTCTATAACTTTTTAAGTAGTGTTTGCCCATTGTGTTTAGCATATAAATATCCAGCCCAAATTGGGCTAGCAGACCTTTCTCCCGAAAGCGTCTCCATCTGTATGACGCCTGCTGTTCCTTGTTGTGTGGAATAAAGAAGCTGCTTTGTATCTACCAGTGACTCTGTCTCTCCAGTGATTTCGTCCACGCCACAACATTTGGTGTCAGGAGTGGGATACTTCGTGACCCGTTGTGTGGCCAGCGTTCCTCGCGGTCTAAGTTGCTGAGTATTTTTCTAAAATAACACCCACACTTGGATCTGTTCAGTCGGTGGTACATGGGATCACGAGGTATCATGAACATGGAGAGCTGAACTGGTAGATTTAAAAGTAGTGTGTGCGTGTGCATGTGTGCTTATGTAAGTGAGGAATCTTTGCATGTTAACTTGGTGAGACTTGGACCACCAGTTGCAAAAGGTGGTAACCAACGGTACAGTTCGAGACGCCAGAGTAGGGGCGTGTATACTCGTTCGGGGAACTGCATTTTAGTGTATGTGATTGCAAGTGTGATGCAAGGGAATACAGCAGGCAGCATGAGTTAGGGTACTCAAAAGTGGCAGATTATGGAATACATGCTCTGCGGTTTTAAGTATGTACTGTTAAACTGCTACCCAACTATGATATTTTGCCTAGTGTGGGAATTAGTATGGAGATACCTCAGGGAGAGGTTTTACCCAGATAGATCTACCAGAATGGCACCTATTGGAGTCAGGCAATGTCAGGTTGAGAACTCTGATGATCTGAGCCAGCCCTTGACCTTGATTATGACTATTCATAAGCCCTTCACCCCCGGAGAGAAACAGAGCATTTTGTCTGAGTTGCCCTCACTTATAGTCGCCTATGGGAATTCAGAATTCTGGCGCAAACTCGAGGAAATGGTTGAAATTCACCAGATGCACCCTAAAGATATACACGTGTTAGTGAAAGCCAAGTGCCCGAGGAATATGTGGGACAGTATGGCTCAGGGGGTGCGGGATGGTACATCGGCAACTACAGGGAGCACCAGTAATGAAGAAAGATATCACTCTTTTAAAGAGGAAGTGAGGCAGCGGCTGGGGGGAGGCGAGAGTAGCTGGGGAGCGATAATGGCAGTGATTCAAAAAGCTGACGAGACAGCCATGGATTATGCAGAACGTAAATACCGAGTGTACGAGGAGTATTCAGGGCTGGATAATCCAGGGATGGACCATCCAGTCTTCCTAAAAATGCTGAAGGAAGGCCTGAGCTCAGCCCACCAGGAAGTTTTAGATATAGGCATAATGGTAGGGTCCACCTACTCTGCGATAGTTTCGTGGGCCAGTGAGATAGACCAAAGAAAAGTCAAGAGAAATCGTAAAGTGGGTATAGTGGATGCAGCTGCTGTAATGACCCGGAGAGTTTGTTTTGCTTGCCAGCAGCCGGAGCATATAGCAAAGGACTGCCAGACCACGTATAAGGCAGTGAAGGAGTTGATATGTTACAGCTGTGGCCTATCGGGACACGGCTGGAGACAATGTCCGGAGGGAGGGAGAAAACCCAGGTGAAGGTCATGGCAGAGACCCAATCACTCACCCCATTAGCAACCAGTCTGACTGTTGATCAGATAAAAGAGTTGGTAATGGCACCTCTAAGGGCAGAAAAATATGTGGCAGCGGGCTCCACTGCCAGCGCTGGTGACCCACGGATGTACACAACGGCATTGTTAGGGGGATGGCAATGCAATATGTTAGTGGATACAGAGGCATCTGTATCGATAACAGTCTTACCCTTACCAACAACCGGACAGGCCAGTTATATCAGGGGTGTAGGAGGGAAAACAGTAAAAGCAGAAAGAAGGGAGAAGCAAATACTAGAAATTGGGGGAATGCAGCTTCCAGTGTATTTCTGGGTATGTCCAAATAAATGAGGGCATAATCCTTGGAATAGACATCCTAAGGGAAGCAGGAGCTGTTATAGATTCGGGAAAGGGGGAAATAATATGGACGAATCATGGGCAGCGAATGCATACAACCAACAGAATACACAACCCGTCCAGCATTGTCGCAGCTGCCCCGATCACCAGAGGCTGCAGCCCGGATGGGGTCTATGGGTTACCTTGTCAGCAGTTCCCAGCAGTGTGGGATACACACAAGCAAGATTGTGGTCGAGTAAAGATAAACCCAGTTAAAATAGAAGAGGGTCTGTATAAACCCCATAAGCAGGACCCTATACAAACTGACACACTGACCGCTGTTCAGGGTATAGTGAAGGAACAAAAACACCAGGGGATACTCAGAGAGACTGCGGCCATTCCAGAACATAAAGTTTTCCCAGTTTCTTCGAGGGCAGACATTACTGTGAGCAAGGCAGCAGGGGAACAAGAGGCAACTGAAATTGCAATGTGCAGGAGGAAACGACAGAAGCCAGCTTAGTGAAATTATATGAAGAGGTAGAGGCTTTCCCAACAAGGGACTGCACTGCCCGCACCGCTGCATGGATCCTAGTTCAGGAAATCCTCCCAAGGTGGGGAACCCCAGTTCAGGTGGATTCAGATCAGGGAGCATATTTCACAGGAAAAGTGATGAAGGAAATGAGCTGACTACTAGGGATTTGACAACGTTTCCACGTACCCTACCACCCCCAGAGTTCAGGGATGGTAGAAAGGATGAACCGAACAATCAAGAATGCATTACCCAAAGCTATAGCTGAGACAGGAAAGACATGGGTGAATGTATTACCAAGAATCTTGATGAGATTGCGCGCAACCCCGAACCGCACTTTGGGTCTCAGCCCCTACGAATTACTGATGGGGCAAGCAATGCGACTCCTTTATGGAGTAATTACAGGTTGCGGGGAGCCTGAGGCTTACAGGGATAGAATGACTCAATATGTGAAAGACCTTTGTAACCAGTTTAAAGTATTAAAGGACCGAGCGAAACAACAACAGCGAATTGCTGATCAGAAAGAGCCAGAGGGAAAGGGGATTGTCCTTCCACAGCCCGGCGACCAAGTTATGGTGAGGGTGCTGCCAGAAAGGCTGGGATTTGCCCCTAGGTGGATAGGACCACAGACGATACTCTTAACCAATGATACATGTGTCTGTGTACAGACTCAGCAAGGCAGTCAGTGGAAACACTGGACTCAGGTTAGAGCATACAACTCACCCTCTTGTTGCTCCCACAGACGGAGTGGGGAACCAAGGGTACCCAGTAACCAGGTAATTACAGAGAACCTAAGAGAGGAACACCAGCTGGCCATGCCAGACCTGACCACAGCTGATGAAAACATACCCGGAGAAAACGCAAAGGCAGAAAACACCAAAAGCATAGCAGAAGACACTGAGAACGTGTTGGAAAACCATGAATAGCCTACTAAAGTGTGTTAATGATGGTACTCTGTAAAGAAGGCTGGTTGCTGAAGGTAGATGATTAATTTTATAGCATAGTATAGAAATTATTGGGAAATAGACGGGGAGGGATTTTTGAGTTAAAGCAGAGACGGCAAGTTCCACCACTTCAACGGCATTTCGGACTGCACATGGTATCTGAAAGCAGTCGCCTCAAATCTGAGGAGCTGGGCCCTTTTCAGCAGTTGGACCAGTGATCAACGGACAGTTTGGAAGGGGGTGCCACCGGGGAGAGGTCCTTGCAGACATTTACGTAGAGGCCACCCCAACCCCTTCCTGCACATTGATGAGACAGCCCGTTAGTGCTCCTGGAAGGAGAGCTTCAGCGACCAGTGGACAAAGGGCTGAAGACAAAGGAATGTGCTTAAGCTGCAGTCAGCCTGCAGGGAAAAAGCTGACAGGCACATGAAAGGAGCCCCATTCCTAAAGACTTGGAACAGCCTCTCTGCTTAACATTTGGCAGGTAGCGATTAGGTAATGCTAGGATAGATAGAGGTACATAAGATTGGGGGAAAATTTCGAGACAGGGCATATTTCCGGCCCTATTTGAGCAGATCCTCCTAAATGGGCCTTTCCTGATACAAATTTAATTTCTGTCCAGGAAGGCCAAGAGGAGGGACTGTTAGAGTGAGTTTTTTTCGGTAGATGATTTGTTTATACTTAAATGACTTTGGCCACCAGACTTCTATTTGACAAAGTACTGTGGATTGAGTCCACCACAATGGGCTTCCTAAAAAGGTGCGAATACCAGATGCTTCTGGCACCGTAGTTTGACCAGATGCTGTAGTTTCAAAGACAGTATTATCTATACTTTATAAATATTAATTACCTTCTATGTTAGCATGTAAAATACCAAGTAAATCCTAAAGGCTGTGGATACCAACCCAGACATGTTGGCATCAGAAGGAAAGAATGGTGTGATATTTTGTATGTAGCTTCAAAAGGAAGCATTGTCTATGCATTGTCTATAACTTTTTAAGTAGTGATTGCCTTTGTGTTTAACATATAAATATCAAGCCCACATTGAGCTAGCAGACCTTTCTGCGGAAAGCGTCTCCGTCCGTAAGATGCCTACTGTACCTTGTTGTGTCGAATAAAGAAGCTGCTTTGTATCCACCAGTGACTCTGTCTCTCCAGTGATTTCATCCACGCTACAACAGGAACCAAGTACTGGAAGCAGGTCAGCCCCTTTGTCTGATCAATGACAGGTTCCTATTATATTATACTGGGAATAATACAAAGATAGCACACCAATCAGTCTACTAACCTTATTTTGAGACCATGTCTGTCATTTTCATCAAATGAAAGTCAGATGCTGTGTGACTGAATCTATCAATTTTAGCTGGAGAAAAGCTTTAGAGGTGTGAGAATGAAGCAAGAGGTTAATTTGTACCAGCAGTTTTAAGTACTCCTAGAAGTAACGAAGCCATTGAAGCAAAAATCTCTCTGAGAGAAGTTACTGGTATGTCCAAAGCAGACATGGAGGAAAGAGGAGAGCGTTGGTGTCCTACTCTTGTCTGTCCCAATGAAATGTTATTCCATGTCTCTGTACTATTGACTTTCCTATCAGGGAGGTTCTACTTTAAGGTCCTTTGATTCTTTTTGGTCAACAGACCTAAGTATTTCCTCTCCTCCACCTCTCTCCTACATCTGACAGAAATGGTGTTGATCCTCAATAATTTCTCTTTCAGCTCCTCCCTTCTTCTCCAAAGCAAAGGTGCAGCCATGGGCACTCGCGTAGATCGTGTGTGTGTGTCTCTCTCTCTCAAGATTTCCAGCACTTGCATAATTTCTTGTGGCTGAACTACTGATCAGTTCAGACTGTAGGGGAGCTGGGATGTGGTACCAGTGCTTACCACCTGCAAGCACAATTCCTAAGGCTGGTGTCTGGCTTAGTGACAATAAGATTCATGAGAATGAGTCTGCAATGTGTGTGACTTGGAAGGGCTGTAATAATGGGTGGATATGCCTTTGTATGGTGCCTATTGGGCACAGCTGGCTTCTTGGGGTGTTTGAAAGTGCTAATCTACACTAACACTGGAGATACTCAAATGATAATTAAAGGCCACAAAGCCACACTAGCTGACAACCTACTTCCCTGTTAGGGAATGTTCGATGATGTCAGACATCCGTAGAGTGTCTTTAAAGGAAAAGGGAGAGCTTTCTGGGATTGTGTTTGCAATTTACCAAATTTCTGCACTCCAGAATCAGACCATTACCTTCCTACTCAATTCCAGTGTAGCAGTAGGGTAACACACCAGGAAAATTAATGTGTTGTATACTACAGCCGGACAATTTTTTACCCTAAAATACCAACAACTGACAGTTTAGTGGCTAATTGGCACGCATAAGCCACTGGCAAAGTGTTAATGATGGTCAGGCATGAATGTGTCTGAGCAAGAACTGTATGTTCACAGCAGATAATTGTTCTTTTGGCAATCAGTATTTGTCTCGTTAAAGATGTGCTGATGATGAGGTCACACAGCCAAAATGAAAACTTTCCAAGAAAAAGAAAGCAGAACTCTTATTCTTCTGGGTCTGTTTTTCACTAAGACAGATGCCAGTATTAGCAGTGGGTTCTCCAGAAAGCTGGCACTGACATTGGCAACGAGACAGAGCTCCTCCACAGCCAGGACCATTCAAAGTGAAGTAATACTTGATCAGTCATATCTTATTTTCTCCTAATTTACTTGTTCTTTTGCAAGCAGCAGATCTATAAAAGAGAAGCACATTCCAAATTAAATTGCAGCCCTGTCAGTTCCCAGTGAATTTGAATTTGAATTGACTTTATTACTTACATCCTTCATATACATGAGGAGTAAAAATCTTTACGTTACGTCTCCGTCTAAATGTGTAATGTGCAATTTATAGTAATTTATGAAAAATAGTATGTACAACAGGACAGTCAATATAACATAGAAATACAATTGTACCAGCATGAATTAGTCAGTCTGATGGCCTGGTGGAAGAAGCTGTCCTGGAGCCTGTCGGTCCTGGCTTTTATGCGGTGGTACTGTTTCCTAGATGGTAGCAGCTGGAACAGTTTGTGGTTGGGGTGACTCAGGTCTCCAATGATTCTTCAGGCCCTTTTTACACACCTGTCTTTGTGAATGTCCTGAACAGTGTGAAATTCACATCTACAGATGCGCTGGGCTGTCCGCACCACTCTCTGCAGAGTCCTGCGATTGAGGGAAGTACAGTTCCCATACCAGGCAGTGATGCAGCCAGTCAGGATGCTCTCAATTATGCCCGTATAGAAAGTTCTTAGGATTTGGAGGTCCACAGCAAACTTCTTCAACCATCTGAAGTGAAAGAGGTGCTGTTGTGCCTTTTTCACTATACAGCCAGTATGTATAGATCACGTGAGATTCTTGGTGACGTGTATGCTGAGGAACTTAAAACTGTTAACCCTCTCAACCCCAGATCCATTGATGTCATTAGGGGTTAGCCTGTCTCCATTCCTCCTGTAATCCACAACCAGTGGATCAGTTTTTGCAACATTGAGCGACAGGGATATGTGCACCTGAATGAGCAGGAATTGACAAGGAAGTAAGAATAATGCGCTGATATTGGTCTGTTTCTGACAAATGGTGTTTCTTTATTTGCATGTTATATAAATTAAAGCAGAGAAGATGGAAATATCATGTCCCATTCACCTTATTTATATGTGAAAGATGGTAAAGATCAGGCCAAACAAAATGCCCCAGGCCCCAATGACTGGAAACTTCAAGAATGTTAAAGTCTGGAATGCTACTCTAAAAGGATCTTGAGAAAAATCAAAGTGCTAAACTAAGTGCTCGCAATGCAGAGAAAAATTCCATTTGACCAAATATTTAATCATATTTAAATCTATAGTAATCTAACTCATGGTGTAGATGCTCCATCAGAAAAGCATCACTTTAATAACGATCATATTTGGTTAAACAGTAGCACATATAGAAAATTCAAATTTTGCGTCATAGTTCTATAATGAACTGAAACCAGCTTCAGCCTTGTTTAACTATGATTTTGTCTAAAAATAGTTTAAACCATCAGTGATCCATGAAGTGTGGTGAACTGAAGAAGCAGTGCAACACAATTATAATTATGGAGAGTGACAGTAAGACAGCAGCCACAATACTGAATAGTCAGTGCGATTAATTCCAGTTATGGAAAGACATTATGAAAAATTTATGTTACCTTGGCTAGGATTTTACATAACATTTGTGTTATTTGCTGCCTGACTAACAACAACAGGAAACATATGTTATCACCTTCCACAGCTTTCTTTGCTTACACTGTCAGTACCACATTTTGAAGTCAAATTTCTATCGGCATAAATATCATGAGTTATTGTGAATGTAACCTTATAATGCTGCATACCACATGAATCCCAATGATGATAACTAAACAAATGTCATTTCAAGAGGTTTATATATTCTTTATTAGTTAGGGATATGGGGAGAAGGCAGGAGTTTGGGGATGAGAGGGAAAATGGATCAACTATGATGAAATGTTGGAGCAGACTCGATGGGCCAAGTGGCTAAATTCTGCTTCTATATTCTATGGCCTTACAGTATAATATACATACATAGTTTTGAAAAATTGATACTAAGACTGCAAATTATGTTTCTTAGGTTAGCAGTCTCACAAAGAGTAACTATAACTTAGTTCCTTTAAGGTTCTTGTACAAGAAATTACTTCCTTGCCAAGTTTTTATTTCACTGGTAACATGGATTTCCTGAGGATTCCTATCTTCCAACTGTCCTATTTGAAAGTCTCATACTTGTGTTTTAATCATAAATCTCACAGTAATTTCTATAGCTGGTCTAACGTAACAACTTCTCTAGAATTCACCAATCATTGGATACTGGTCACTTGTATATCCATCCCAAACTTTGCTGTTTCTATGCCCTCAATCAATAGGCAAAAGTTCTTGAGTTATTTCTTTTTTTAAAAGGCTCTTTAAAATTCACTCTCTAACAATTTTTTTTTATTATGACTGGTGTGAGGGTAGGGCTGCTCAGGGATAAAAGAGGAAACTTGCATGGAGACGGAGGAGGTAAGGGAAGATCTTAATGCTTTGCTTCAATATTCTCCAGTGAGAGGAAATTTGACAAATGCGAGGGCAGCATAGAACAGGCTAAACTTCAATATGTTGACCTTAAGAAAGAGGATATGCCAGAACCTTTGTAAAACATAGGATAGATAAGTCCCTCAGGGCCAGAGAAGTATGCTGTAAGTTACTATGGCGACCGAGGGAAGGGATTGCTGCACCTTTAGTGATGATTGTTGTGTACTTACTGGTTACAGGAGTAGCACCAGAAGACTGGAGGGTGGCAAATGCTATTCCTTTGTTCAAGAAATACAATAAGGACAATCCTGAGAATTATAGACCAGTGAGTCTTACATCAGTGGTGGCAAACTATTGGGAAAGATTCTCAGAGACAGGATTTACTAGGATTTGGAGAAGCATGGTCTGATTAGGGATAGCTAGTATGGCTTTGTGAGAGGCAGGTCACTGAATTCTTCAGGAAGTGACAAAACAAATTGATCAAGGTTGAGCAGTGGACGTGGTGGTTATAGATTTTATTAAGGTATTTGACAAGGTTCCCAAAGATAAGCTCATTCAGAAAGTCAGGAGGCATGCAATCCAGGGACGCTTCTCTGCATGGATTCAGACATGGCCTATTCACAAAAGCATAGGCACAGAGGCCGATAGTAGATGAAGCATATTCTGCTTGGAGGGTGGTGACTAATGTTGTTCCAAGCTATCTGCTTTGGACCCCTGCTCGTTGTGATTTTTAGAAATGATTTGGATGAAGAAGTGGAAAGTTGGGTTAGTAGGCTTGCAGATGACATGAATGTTGGTGGTGTTGTGATAGTGTAGAATGTTCTTGGATGTTACAAAGGGTTAGACCACATTTAGAGTGTTGTGCTCAGCTCTGGTCTCCTCATTATAGCAATTATGTGGATGCTTTAGAGACAGTGCAGAAGAGGCTTACCAGGATGCGGCATTGATTAGGGAGCATGTCTTATGAGGAAAGGTTGAGCAAGTTAGGCCTTTTCTCTTTGGAGCAAAGAAGCATGAGAGGTGACTTGATAGAAGTGTCTACAATGATAAGAGGCATAGATAGAGACAAAATGACAGAAATGGCATAATTTTAAGGTGATTATAGGGGGGATATCACAGGAATTTCTTTCTACACAGAGTGGTTAGTGCATGGAACACCCTGCTAGGGATGGTGGTATTAGGGGACTTTAAGAAACTTAGATAAGCAGATTGATGACAGAAAAAGTGGGAGTTATATAGGAGGGAATATTTTGATTAATGTTAGAGGAAGTTAAAAGCTTGACACAATATCATGGGCCAAGGAGTCTGTACTGTGTTGTAATGTTCTATGGTCTTCGGTGATGTACCGAATCTCCTCAAACTCCTAATGAAGTAGAGCCTCTGGTGTGGCTTGCTTGTGATTGTATCAACTTGTTGGGCCCAAGATAGGTTCTCTGAGATGTAGATGCCCAGGAACTTGAAGTTGTTCACCTATTCTACCACTGACCCCCTCAATGAGGAGAATTCAAATTGGAATAAAGGATTATTAATCCAGTTTGTCCTGACCAATATTGCCCCTGAGCAGACCAATTGTGCAGAAAGCACAGTATTAATGCTTCAAGTTTATGATTTTTAATCTGATTCTGGGTATCCAAGGTATCATTCTTCTTGTTATTCCTATATTACCTTCCGCATCCTGCTCCTCTGATCTTTGTCCGTGTTTATCTAGAGCTTGCTTCTCTTCCGGGTCCAACCTCCATTGCTGTGCAGCGATGATAGGAAGATAAGTATTGGCTAGAGCAGCAGAGATTTCTCCCAGACCTTTCAAATAATTCCACATCATTTTTGATTCCTCCCAAAAAGATGGATTAATCTTTCACATGAAGAACTATGTCTGTGATATTGCTGCACTACCTCAGGTCAAATTACACTTAATAACTCAGCTTTAATGACAGCCTGAGTTGTCATGCTCAAGTGTCTGGACTGAGATTGAACACCTCATCCTTTTGACTCAGAGATGAGCACACTACTGACACAGGCATGGCTAGCAATGCACTAAATCCTAAAATTTCAGTTCTTCGAAGTCTAAAAGTCAGAACCAGAAAGGGAAGAGAGGTGTTAAAAAATTGTAGAATATCTGATAAAACAAGAAATATGATTATGATAGTCAGAAAGAGTAACGGAGGTTGAAAGTAGAGTTGAGCATCTGAAACCAGTATTTCCTTGCATCCATTTTAAGAGCATCAGAGAAAGTGAAACTACAGTGAAGTCTGGAACTTTATTTTGAACTGGAATCCAGAATTGCGGAGACTCCTTTCGGCAGCCCACGGAGTAAGACGCGTGTTACCGCTACTCCTTCCTTTTACAACTTACTTTCCACTGCTAGTTTTGCTTAAACTTTGAAGATTTATTACTTTTAGTGAAGGGTTTACGATTTAATCACAATGGCTGGAACCTGAACTGGAATCAAATTAAGAGGTGGCAAAATTGTTTCTGAAGCTGAACAAACAAAGGAGCCAGAGGATGTCTCTACTTCAGAAAGAATGTTTTCTTTGGTGCAAGGTATTAATACCGAGATCGGAATGGTGGACATCAAGATTGATAAACTGATAAATGCTAAGGAAAGCTTGAAAAAAAACGTCTTTGCTGTCCAGGAATCTTTGAGGAATCTAGAATTTCAGTATCAGATGCTTAAAAAGGATACTAATAGAATCGGAAGAGAACAAGAGACAGTGAATCAAGTGATTAAAGAACAAGAATTAAAGATATCTACTATGGAAAAGGAAATTGTTGAGGTTTCTTTGGAATTAATAAGAATTAAGAAGAAAACAATTGATCTGGAAAGCAGAAGTCGTAGGATGAATTTACACATACTGGATTTGTCTGAAAACATGGAAACCGGTGAGCCACTAAAGTTTTTTATGAATATGCTATACTCACTTATTAGTGAGATACTGGAAGCTCCTCCGATGATAGATAAAGGTCAGCAAATCCTCGGCCGGAAGCCCTCTGTTGAGATGAAACCTCGCCCTGTGATTTTATGTTTGCATTACTTTACTACTAAAGAAGCAATTCTTCGAGATGCTAGGAAGCAAGGGAAGCTAAATTATAATGGAGTAGGGATTCGTATAGTTGAAGATTTTGCTCCAGAGGTTTATGCAGAAAGAATTAAATATCGGGAAGTGATATCTGAACTTTATAAGGAGAACTGTCATCCCACTTTGCGTTATCCAGCTCATTTGAGAATTTCTCCGCCTAACGCTCGCCCAAAACGGTTTGACTCCCCAGAAGAAGCTTGGAAATTTATAAAGGAGTTTAAGCCTGTCTTGCAAGCAACTTAAACACTTAATCCTTAGCTGGAAGTTGTTTGTAGCTGGATCACTGAAAGTTTAATGTACGTTTTATGTCTGCCCAGACATCGTTTTGGCTGTTTTATATTTTCCTTTAGGATTTGTAAGAGTTTAACACTAGTCATAACTTATTATTTGGTTGGATCTATCTTTTTTGAATATATATTCAATTTTTATTAAATGAATTTAAGATGAATTTACATTTTAACCTCTGTTAGGCATAATATCAAAACATTTGGAATTTGTTTATTTCTTCACATGTATGTTGTTGTGTCTTTAGTCAGTGGTGTTAGCATATAACTTTTTAAGAAGAGTCTGCCTATTGGAGACAGGGGTTAAAAGATTATAGCTTAGCATGCTGTGCACCTATTGAATGGTTTTCGGGCTTTGGGGGGAGGAGGGTGGGGTTGTTAGTTTAAGCTTTTTCGACTGAGCAGTCCTGAGAGGTTTTCCTGTCAATCATGTTGTTTTTTTTCTCTCTGATCGAATCCATAATTTGTTTTTCCCTGTGGGTTTGGTCTGTTCCAGCTCACTAACTTATTTTATAAAATCTTAAATTAAAGCCTTATTATAGATGTTAATAAAATTAATATAATCTCTTGGGACCTGAAGGCTTGAACCAAACTATTAAGCGCAGAAAGATCTTTAAGAAATTAAAAACACTCCAAGCTGATGTTATTTTTGTGCAAGAGACCAATATCCGTAGGGAGGATGAAAACTGTTTTTTTTTAAATTTTGGAGGGGCGCTCAGTTTCACTCTTCATCAGTAACTAAAATTACAGGGGTATCTATTTTTATTAATTTTAAAATCCCTTTTGTACATTTTGCTGTCACTGATTCAATTGGAAGATATTTAATTGTTACTGGTTTGTTAGGTGGTCAAAAGATGGCTTTAGAATGTGTGTATGCACCTAATGTAGATAGCTCTGAATTTTTTAAGAGGTTATCTTCTGTGTTGCTGAATTTAAATGAATATAAGTTGATCATGGGTGGTGACTTTAACTGTTGTCTCAATCCTTCGATTGATAGGTCATCAACCAATCCGTGGCTTCCTAATAAGGCTGTGACCTGTATAAGTTCTTTTTTACTAGAATATGGCTTGGTCGATACTTGAAGATTTTTCTGTCCTAAAGATAAGGATTTTTCTTTTTTTTCACATGTACATCATAAATATTCAAGAATTGATTATTTTTTGTTGGATACACGATTGGTGCCTTTCATTGCTGACTGTGCGTATGACGCCATTGCGTTGTCAGATCATGCGCCCACAAAACTAATACTGAAGTTCCCTGATAATATACGGAATGCATCTCAGTGGAGATTTAATGCTATACTGCTGCATGATTCAGCATTTGTAAGTTTTATAAAGAGCAAATTTCTGAATTTTTTGAATTAAATACAACTGAGGGTATGTCAAATTTGGTTATTTGGGATGCAATGAAATCTTTTCTTAGGGGACAAATAATCTCATATTCAGTAGCTTTCAGAAGGAAAACTAAAGCAGATTACTGATTACTGATTACTAGCAGGATTAACCTGATTACTAGCAGGATTAAAAAAATAGATAAAGTTTATTCAGTAACACCTAGTGAAGATCTATATAAGGAAAGGGTGGAACTTCAAACACAGCATAATCTACTTTTGACTTTTCCCATTGAGCAGCAACTTTTGCAATCTAAAAGTCAATTTTATATACATGGGGATAAGTCAGGTAAATTGTTCGCTAGTGAACTTAAAACAACTATGGCTACAAGGCAGATTTTGAATATACGAAGAACTGATAGAACTGAAACATCAGATTGTCAGGAAATTAATAAGGTATTTCTGCATTTTTACCCTAACCTTTATAAAACTGATTTTCCAGACAGTACCACTTTTATGAATGGAATCTTGCAAAGATTGAATATACCCAAAATTTCCATTCAAGATATGAATACATTAGATGCACCTATTAAATGAGAGGAAATAGTAAGGGCTATATCCTCTTTTCAATCAGGTAAAGCTCCAGAACTGGATGGAATTACAGTAGAATTTTTTAAGACTTTCTTTTACTGAAATACTTACACCTCATTTATGCCAAATTTTCACTGATTCTATATCCCAGATCCTCTGGGACCCTTCTGAAAACTTTCTATGAGGCATCAATTTCATTAATTCCCAAAAAAGAAAAAGATTATCTGAATGTGTCCCTTATAGACCAATTTCCTTATTAAATGTGGATTCTAAAATTCTTTCTAAGATTTTGGCTAACAGGCTCAAGAATATTTTACCTAAGTTTATTTCTAAGGATCATAATAGATTTATTAAGAATAGATATTCATATTTTAATATTCAGAGAATATTGAACATTATTCATTCCTCTCCATCTAAAGAGTCCGAATGTGTTGTTTCCCTTGATGCAGAGAAAGCCTTTGATAGGGTAGAGTGATCTTATTTATTCGAGGTTTTAGAAAGATTTAATTTTGTTCCAGGTTTTAGTTCCTGGATTAGGCTGATCTATCAAGCTCCGATGGTGGCAGTTGTAACTAACAATCAAAAAACTCCTTATTTTAGACTATACAGAGGTAGGCGGCAGGGTCCTCTTAGTACGCTGTTATTCAACCTGGGTTTAGAACCTCTTGCTGTTGCCCTTCGGGACTCCAACAATGTTCAAGGTATTAAGAGAGGAGATAAAGTGCATAAGGTTTTGTTGTATGCAGATGACTTGTTAGTTTATATTTCAGATCCTAAGAAATCTATTCCTTCTATGTTATCTATGTTTTCTGAATTTAGTAGTTTTTCTGGATATAATTTAATTTTGCACAAAATTGAGTTATTTCCTATTAATAACTACTTGGATCAATATGATCAAAATCCTTTTAGCATTGCTAAAAATAACTTTACTTATCTTGGCATTGAAATTACCAAAAATTTTAAGGACCTGTGTAAATATAACTTTCTTCCATTAATAGAATACATGCAACAAATACTTTCTAAATGGTCTCCTATGATATTATCTTTAATTGGTCAAATTAATGCTATTAAAATGATAGTGCTACCGAAGTTCTTGCATGTATTTCAAGCAATCCCTTCCTTTGTTCCTAAACGGTTTTTTGATAGAATAGACTCTAAAATTTTATCTTGTATTTGGAATAATAAAAATCCTAGATTGAGTCCTCTATTGCAGAAATTAAAAAAGCATGGTGGTATGGCTTTGCCAAATTTTAGAATGTATTACTGGGCAATTAATATTCGATATATTTAGTTTTGGATTAATTATTCAGACACACATGACTGTCCTTCATGGTGGATTTGGAGAAAAACTCGGTGAAAGGCTATTCTTTGGCCTCTTTACTGGGAGCTTCTCTTCCTTTTTTGCTTTCTAAGTTTGGTAGTCGAGACCTCAATCCCATTATTACACATACATTAAGAATTTGGTTTCAGGTTCGTAGATTTTTTGAGTTTAATTTTCTAGTAAAATCCATCTTAATTATTTTTTTAAACCATCAATTTCTGATCAGACCTTTCAAATTTGGAAAGCCAAAGGAATAATAACTTTTTTAGATTTGTTTATGGAGGATTGTTTAATGTCTTTCACTCAGCCAGTGGATAAATATGACTTATCTAATGCACACTTTTTTAGATATTTACAAATTAGGAATTTTTTACGTAGTTTACTTCCAAATTTTTCCTCTGTTTATCCACCCAATATGTTAGATACTCTTTTTGAGGTTAAACCATTTCAAAAAGGACTGATAGCTATAATTTATTAATTGTTATTGAATTTGTGAAAGGTACCTAACGATAAAATTAAAGGTGCGTGGGAATTGGAATTTCGAGAGTCACTTTCAGATAATCAATGGGATAAAATTTTTCATTTGGTAAATACTTCATCTATTTGTGGTTGTCATTCCTTAATACAGTTCAAGGTAGTACATCAGGCACATATGTCAAAGGATAAATTAGCCCATATTTTTCCCAATATTAATCCTATTTGTGACAGATGTAATATTGAGGTGGCTTCTTTAACTGATATGTTTTGGCCTTGTATCAAGATAGATAATTTTTGGAAAGATGTCTTTAAAACTTTATCAAAAGTCTTGAATTTGGGCCTACAACTGAATTTATTTACAACAATTTTTGGGATCATTCCACTGAAAGCAGGACATATTCCTGTTTCCGCTCAACGGATGATATCTTTTACAACTTTATTGGCTAGGAGAGCTATTTTGCTTAAATGGAAGGATCGAATCCACCTACTGTTTTTATTGGCTTTTCTGTATTATGTCCTGTCTAAGCTTAGAGAAAATAAGAAGTCGGACATTTGATACATCCTTTAAATTTGAAGAAACTTGGCGACCTTTTATTCAATATTTTCATATGGTTCGATTTATTGCTCTTTCAGTTACTTTCTCAAAACTTTGGATTTGATCAGAAAGTTTCTCTTTTTTCTTGCTTTTACGCTCAGTATGGGCTGCCCAGTCCCCTTTTTTTCTTTTTTTAATTTTTTGTTATTGTTTCCAGAGAACAGTGGGTTTTTTTATATATATAAAAATTATAAAAGTTTCTTTATCTTTTTTTCTTTTAATGAAATGATAAGAAGAGAATTGATTATCTTATTTTTTATTATATATTACTAGATTAATACTATGCATGATCTTGGTAATGTTTATTTTACCTTTTATATGTATTGTTATCGATATAAATATTTGAGATAATTCTCCTCTTGTTTGTGTATATGTACTTTTTTAAGATTAATAAAAAGATTGATAAAGAAAGAAGGAATCCAGAATTGCAACCAATGTTTGTGAGAGTTCTTGAAGATTGTAACCTGTAATGACAGAGAGGGCGGCACGGTAGCGCAGTGGTTAGTACAATGATTTACTGTACCAGTGACCCGTGTTCAATTCCCAACACTACTTATAGGAGCCTGTACATTCTCCCCATAACCTGGTAAGTTTCCTCCGGGTGTTCCAGTTTCCTCCCACAGTCCAAAGACGTACCGGTTGGTAGGTTAATTGGTGATTGTAAATTATCCTGTGATTAGGCTAGGGTTAAACTGGGGGTTGCTGAGTGGCCGGAAGGGCCTATTCCACACAGTATCTCAATAAATAAATAAATAGCGAGAAGGATAGGTAGATAAATAGATAAATGAATGAGTGAATAAATAGGTAGATAAAGAAACAAATACAGTAGATAGATAGATAAATGAAGGAATGCATAACTAAATAAATAGAATAAACTGCTACATTTATTACTTCCATTATCAGTTGCAAAATCAGCTTATGCAAACAATTCGAAGGGCTACATGTGTCAATGTGGCCATACATTCAATATTGACACTATTGAAAATACATTATCTGCTTTAACTCCTGTGTTCAATGTTCTGAGTAGCGCAGTTGAGCAGCTAGTAGAGCTGCCACCTCACAGCTTCAGCAAGCCAAGTTTAATCCTGGCCTCCAGTGTCGGTTTGGCTGAGCTTGCTCGTTCACCCTCCCTGTAACCAAGTGGATGTCCTTCTGGTTCTCAGTTTCCTCCTACGTTGCAAAGATGTGCAGCTTGACCGGTTAGTTGGCTACTGTAAATTTCCCTAACATGTTGATGAATAGTAGGATTTGCTGGGTAAGCGAGGAGAATAAAGTGGGATTGGTGTAGAATTCATGTAAATCAATGAGAATTGATCAGTACAGACCGACGGCCTGTTTCCAAACTAAGGAACTATGACCATGGTGCTAAATATCAGGAATGTTATTGGGTTCATTGAGTGATATAATTTAAAAGTTAAATGCTCAGATTAATGATAAAGCACAAAGTAAAAACAATATATTCTTGAAGAAGATATTTTATAAAAATTATAAAATCACTGTAACAAAATTCTTTATTTTGATTGTCTGTATTTGTGATTCTAATAATAGGTGCTGCATTGATTATTCTGCCAGAGCTGATGGCTACAGAGCTAGTTGGGCCGCAGAAAACCAGCCAGCCTGAAAGGATTAATGACCAACTAATCCCTACTGCTACCAGTCCACTGGGATTTCCACCTAATCATAAAGTCAACTTGCAGGGAGAAAGAAGCACTTACACTTTTTAAAAATTTCAGCTGATTCTTTTTTCCTCTCAGTTTTAATACTTAAGTGGGAGTTGGCTGCCTACAAAGAGCAGCATGAATTTTAATGGACAAATGTGGTAATGTGGTAATGCCCAGGAGCTGAGCAATAAATAGAGTCTGTGAAAGGCATAAAGTATTCTTCTGAAAAATTGGAAGAAACAAGATCTCTGATCTTTCTTTGAAGGCTGTCAGGATCTAAGGACTCATATCATTGAAAACCGGATAATATTTATAAATACTTCACAGTAAGTTAAAATCATAATATAGAATTTGGCAGCAGGGACTGGAACTGACAAATTTACCCTGAAGTAATTCATCTGAGAGATCTGGAATCTGTGTCTCTGGAGGAAAGTGGAATGAGCACAACTAATGCCCGTTAGTATCAAAAGGAAGCTAGACAATAGAGAGCTGCTGTAACAGGAATGAGTGAAGTCAGAGGAACACTGCACAACTTTCAGCCGTTAAAGAAATAACTTTGCATAAGTTAAAATCATAAATAAAACAATTCGAGAATGAACCAGATAACCACAAATATGGAGTCGTTTTATCCAAAAATTTATGAAACAGAAATTTAATATATATATTTTGAAGGTTTTAGAGATTAAAAGGTAGCCTTCAATCATAATGCTTGTCAACAGAAACCGGTAAATATCCATTTAGTCATTCAGTTTTGAAAATATGCTGAATTTTAGATTCCATATATAAACAGCTATTACGGTAGAAACAATTTGTCTCTGAATGTAAACAAAAGAGATGGTTGTTGACTTCAGAAGGACACGGAACACACTCTCCGCTGAACATCGACAACTCCTCCGTAGAGATCGTTAAGAACACCAAATTTCTTGGTGTTCACCTGGCGGAGAATCTCACCTGGTCCCTCAACACCAGCTCCATAGCAAAGAAAGCCCAGCAGCGTCTCTACTTTCTGCGAAGGCTGAGGAAAGTCTATCCCATCCCCCATCCTCACTATGTTCTACAAAGGTTGTATTGAGAGCATCCTGAGCAGCTGCATCACAGCCTGGTTCGGAAATTGCACCATCTCGGATCGCAAGACCCTACAGTGGATAGTGAGGTCAGCTGAGAAGATCATCGGGGTCTCTCTTCCCGCCATCACAGACATTTACACCACACGCTGCATCCGCAAAGCAAACAGCATTATGAAGGACCCCACACACCCCTCATATAAACTCTTCTCCCTCCTGCCATCTGGCAAAAGGCACTGAAGCATTCAGGCTCTCACGACCAGACTATGTAACAGTTTCTTCCCCCAAGCCATCAGACTCCTCAATACCCAGAGCCTGGCTTGAAACCAACCTACTATACCCTCTACTGTGCCTACTGTTTTGTTTATTATTTATTATTATTTATTGTAATGCCTGCACTGTTTTGCGCACTTTATGCAGTTCTGGACAGGTCTAGTATAGTTTTTGTGTTTTTTCCTACGTAGTTCAATGTAGTTTTTGTATTGTTTCATGTAGCACCATGGTTGTGGAAATCGTTGTCTCATTTTTACTGTGTACTGTACCAGCAGTTATGGTTGAAATGGCAATAAAAAGTGACTTGACTTGACTTGATCTCAGGAAGTATTTTGCTGGCTGTAAATTGCTTTAGAGGGCTGAAGGCTGTAAGATATTTTATTAAAAAAATGCCACTTCTTCCTTTTCCTTCATCTAACTGAAACTTATGAGATCAGTTGGCTGACAAGAAAACTGAAAGCTTTCTCTAAACCCACCAGCAGGCAAATGTTTAATACATTGCTGGGATTAATACCTACTCGTGCATTTTTCAGTCCATGCTCCCTTTTTTGTCCTTTGTTCTGTCACTTGCTTTTCTCTTTAATGTACTCTCCCTTCTGTTTCTTAAGGATTTATATCCTTTTATAACCTCTCAGCTTTAAGTTGCATGATATATGTGATATGTGGAGCATAATGGTTTGCTAACAGCCTTTAGGGTAGAAGGGCTTCGGACACATAAATCATCCCATTAACTACTAAACAGCATCACTAACTTTCTGTAATAGGTTTAATTCACTTTTACACCATAATCAGAGTGATTTCTGGATGATCATGGGGATCTGACACAAGCTTCTGATGCTTGAGTGTTAAATAGTGACTCAACATAACTCATTCAGTAATTTGCATGATTTATGAAAATGTCTGATTTCCTCACAAAAAAATGTTGGTCAGTTTACAAATTAATAATGGCATACATATTTAACTTGCAATTATTATTCCAGCAAATTTAGCTTGTGTTTTAAGCCAGTTTTACAAGTGTTTTGTCCGATGTGTGAAATTGATTTGGTGTAATGTTGCAGGCTCATTTTCTTTTTATCTCAGCAAAGATTAAAACTCAAGCACTTCTCATAAGCAATGTCCTGAGAGATTTTGATGACTCTGCTGCCAACCCTCTCAGTCTCAAGTTTGAACCTTATTTGAAAGAGGGACCTTTGGAACTCTTTTGAGATTAATGTGATTTCATATATCTCTCATAATTTTCCTGATTGAATCACTAGCCTACAAAGGTTGACGCTTTGGCCAGGGAGACCCACTGGCCAAATGTACACTGATAGCAAAAAATACTGACAGCTACTTGCTGGCTGAAAACTAATTAGGAACTTTCTTTTCAGTGATTTAATTAGTAGGGATTTCCAGGAAAAGGTCCTGCTGATAACATACCTTAGCCATGACAAAATCCACATACCAATATTCTGCAAACGCCAGCAGTTAAATATTCCTCTTTGGCATCTGGAAATTCATTTATGGACATTAAACAAGGCCACAATATATGCAATGAATGGCAGGACCCTGGGACCTTGGGGTGCAAGTAGGTATTGGCGATGAAGATAGAGAGAGTGACGGAGAAGGTGCACAGCACACTTACCCTCATTGGCTGAGGCACTGAGTATAGGAATTGGAATACATCTTACTGTTGTATAAATCTCTGGCTGTTCAACACTAGAGTATTCTCTACATTCCTGGTCACCATGCTATCGGATGAAGGTGATTAAGCTTCAGAGGGTGCAGAAAAGACTCATAGGAATTTCACCTGGACTGGACAACTTGAGTTACAAGGAGAGACTGGATAGACAAGGCCTGTTTTCCCTGGAGTGATGAAAGCTGAGGCGTAACCTATAGGGCTTTAAGAATTCATGAGGAATAGGAATAAGGTGAATCGTCACAGAGTTGTCCCCAGGGTAGGCGAGTCCAAAGCTAGTTGGCATAGTTTTAAGGTGAGACAAGAGAAAGTCAAGGAGAACCTGAGATTCACGCAGAGGATGGTAGG
The DNA here is from genome assembly GCF_030028105.1 of Mobula birostris. NCBI lineage: Eukaryota > Metazoa > Chordata > Chondrichthyes > Myliobatiformes > Myliobatidae > Mobula > Mobula birostris. The sequence continues at coordinate 123,242,198 of NC_092373.1, read as the reverse complement.
CGTATGGAACAAGCTGTCAAAGAAGGCAAGTACAATTCCAATGCTTACAAAATGTTTGGACAGATTCATCTTTGGGGCCATGAATTCATAGAGCTATGATGCATGGTGTGATGGATCTTCACCTCTCAGTGCCAGGGGTGGGTGTATTTTGCCAAGCTCAGCTTTCTAACGCAACAACTGAAACTTCTAGTGATCGATGAGTTGTTTCTGAATAAGTTAAACTTCTTTGTTCCGCTTCTTGTCATAAACGGGAGTCAGACTTCAGTTATTAATGTAAATAGAAAGCAATAATCAGTCTGAAGTTAAAACGACAGGTTTTCAAACAGACGGTACTGTCTATAGAGCACAGACTGCAGGCCCACAGCACAGGGCTGAGTCCTCAAGAGATGCAGTGTTAGACAGTTGGGTTATACAGGATTAATTGGCTTGAATCAAACCAAACACTGGCTAGGTTATTTAGTTCAAGGAAACTTGCAGACAAGACTGATACTTTCACTTAGCTAACAAGTACTCTCTAAAGTGGATAGTATCCTCGTGAACTGCTTTTCCACACTCTCCAAAGCCTCCATATCCTTGTTGTAATGGGATGACTAAAATTGCACATAGGAATCAATTATGGTGGACCTGAGCTATGGACACTCTTTGGCTCCTGTACACATGAAGTTGAGAGATTGTCTGAGAAGAGCTTCCTTTATGGGTTCTTGAGAGATTTAACATCATTCTTCCTATAACAATGCTTCTATGAATGGTAATGTCTTGGGAAGAAAATAGTGCAAATTTGGTGGTGGTCAGACGGTTATCATCAATGCCTGTCATGGAATGGGTGATGAAAATACCTTTGTGGTCCCTTAAACACAAGGAATTCTGCAGATGCTGGAAATTCAAGCAACGCACATCAAAATTGCTGGTGAACGCAGCAGACCAGGCAGCATCTCTAGGAAGGGGTACAGTCGACGTTTCGGACCGAGACCCTTCGTCGAGTCCTGATGAAGGGTCTTGGCCCGAAACATTGACTGTACCCCTTCCTAGAGATGCTGCCTAGCCTGCTGCGTTCACCAGCAACTTTGATGTTTGTGGTCCCTTGTTCAGAAGATTATAAAGTCTAACATGTACTAATGCAAGGATAGGGTTTTTTGACCATACCATCCCCTTCGTTCCTCTGATGAAGCAGGATTTCTGTTGCGACAAGGTCAAGTTTGAAGGATTTTGTCGAGAAAAGGACACTCTATTCATGCTCAGCTGTAAAAAGAGGTTAGTAGTCAGTCAAAGAAAAAATGTTCAGGAATGTTATAAGAATGGTTTAGAGAAATATGGGTCATATACAGGCAATTGGAAATAATGAACATAGGCATCTTGGTCAATATAGATGACTTGGGTCAGAGTGTGTTTCCATGCTGTAGAACTCTCTGAATATATTAATTTATGAATCTGCAACATCTGGTTAAGTTGGCAGTATGGTGTGGTGAGAAACTGTAGGAATAGGGTTTGCAACAGTCATTTATTGGCTAGGATATAGAATATTTACACAGTAAGATGACAAGGTGTATGGTATTAACACAGGAGGTCCTGTTTTCCATATGATTTTCTTGAACCAGAGACAATAAAATCAAACTCTGGGCCACGACTGGAATAGATGTTTCCAAGACTGAATTATTTTCAGAATCATCAAACAGAAATAGTTGCCCAGGATTTTGCAATTAGAAGTATAGTAAGCACTGCTGTCTTGTGGTTGACCTCACAAATAAATTATACATTACATTGGAATGATTGTCTTAGTACATACTTCCAGGAAAATTTAGGAGGAGCCCTTCCTGATCCTGATGTAAGAGGTCTCCCTACAACCTGTCCTCTATCTTTGTAATGAAATGTTGGTTACCTTGATTTCAATTTACCTTTATTTCAGAAGTGCACAAATATTTTGCTATCAAAATAATTACAAAATGTAGGTACCACTTAAACCTAACTTACCAGGTGGGACATTCTCATGATAAGTAATGCAGCAGTTCACCAAGATACTATCCACTTTAGAGAGTACTTGTTGGCTAAGTGAAAGTATCAGTCTTGTCTGCAAGCTTCCTTGAACTAAATAACTTAGCCAGTGTTTGGTTTGATTCAGGCTAATTAATCCTGTACATCCCAACTGTCTGACACTGCATCTCTTGAGAACTCAGCCCTGTGTGGTGGGCCTGCAGCCTGTGCTCTATAGACAGTACTGTCTGTAAACCTGTCCTTTTAACTTCAGACTGATTATTGCTTGCTATTTACATTCTTCTTTCAGTTAGTCCTGATGAAGGGTCTCGTCCGGAAACGTCAACTGTACCTCTTTCTATAGATGCTGCCTGGCCTGCTGCATTCACCAGCATTTTTTGTGTGTATTGCTTGAATTTCCAGCATTTGCAGATTTCCTCGTGTTTGCATTTTTAAATTCACTGCTGCGAAGCCTCTTCCAGTGATGCCTACACTGAAGAAGTTTAAATCTTCTCTTCGACGGGAGTTTAGTGAAACCCTCTCTCACCGCTCCCCATCTATAATTTCTTCAGCCTTTCAACATTTTGACCACATCTTGACTCAGACTCACTTCTACAGCCATATATCCTTTCTTGGAACGTGTCTCCGCCACCAACTTACACCAGTTGGCTTTAGGATTCGTTTTCGAGCATCTCAATTTGGACCTTCAGAGGATTCCAGGTACTCACATTTTATTGACTCTGCCTCCCGTCGCTTCTCCCGTCAAGCTCTGAAGGCGACCCTCTCTGCCATGAGGAAGTACTTGGCGTCCCTATCCCAGACCCTTCCACACCTTACGGACACTTTCTTTGCCGTTTGTAATGGATCTGCCCGTTATTTCATCCTCCGTCGGATCCATGCCTGCAATTGCGTTTCTTTGACTTTATCATGTTAGGCAAGGATTGCAAGATCTTCCATCTGCAGACCCCAGAGCCTGCTGGCCCCAATGCTAGCAGGCATGAACTTCGGATAGCAGCCCCCGTCATTGATCTCGGCGGTTCCGGCCCAAAATGCTGACTGATCGTTTCCAAGGATGCTGCCCGACCCGCTGAGTTCCTCCAGCATGTTGTGAGTGTTGCTTTGACCCCAGCATCTGCAGAGTATTTTGTGTTTACGACCCACTAAGGAGCACCAGGCCATTGTCTCCCACACCATCACCAACTTTATCAGCTCAGGGAATCTCCCATACACTGCTACCAACCTGATAGTTCCCACACCCTGCACTTCCCATTTCTACCTCCTACCCAAGATCCACAAATCTGCCTGTCCAGATAGACCTGTTGTCTCAGCTTGCTCCTGCCCTACCAAACTCATTTCTGCATACCTTGACACTGTATTATCCCCCCTTGTTCAATCCCTTCCCACCTATGTTTGTGACACTTCTCACTCTCTGAATTTTTTCAATGATTTTAAGTTCCCTGGCCCCCACCGCTTTATTTTCACCATGGATCTCCAGTCCCTATATCCCTCCATCCCACACCAGGAAGGTCTCAAAGCTCTCCGCTTCTTTTTGGAATCCAGACCTAAACAGTTCCCCTCTACCACCACTCTCCTCTAGCAGAATTAGTCCTTACTCTTAATAATTTCTCCTTTGGCTCCTCCCACTTCCTCCAAACTAAAGGTGTAGCCATGGGCACCTGTATGGGTTCCAGCTATGCCTGCCTTTTTGTTAGCTTTGTGGAACAATCCCATGTTGCAAGCCTATACTGATATCTGTCCCCCACTTTTCCTTTGCTACATCGACGACTGCATTGGCGCTGCTTCCTGCACGCATGCTGAGCTCGTTGACTTCATTAACTTTGCCTCCAACTTTCACCCTGCCCTCAAGTTTACCTGGTCCATTTCCAACACCTCACTCCCCTTTCTGGATCTTTCTGTCTCTGTCTCTGGAGACAGTTTATCTACTGATGTCTACTATAAGCCTACAGACTCTCACAGCTACCTGGACTATTCCTCTTCCCACCCTGTCTCTTGCAAAAGTGCCATCCCCTTCTCGCAATTCCTCCATCTCCACTGCATCTGCTCTCAGGATGAGGTTTTTCATTCCAGAATGAAGGAGATATCCTCCTTTTTTAAAAAAAAGAGGCTTCCCTTCTTCCATCAACAACACTGCTCTCAAACGCATCTCTCCTATTTCACGCACATCTGTTCTCACCCCATCCTCCCGCCACCCCACTAGGAATAAGGTTCCCCTTGTCCTCACCTACCACTCCACCAGCTCCCGGGTCCAACGTATAATTCTCCGTAACTTCCGCCACCTCTAACGGGATCGCTCCACTAAGCACATCTTTCCATCCCCCCATCTTTCTGCTTTCTGCAAGGATGGCTCCCTGCATGACTCCCTTGTCCATTCACCCCCCCGCCCCATCCCTTCCCACTGATCTCCCTCCTGGCACTTACCCTTGTAAGCGGAACAAGTGCTACACATGACCTTATACTTCCTCCCTCATTACCATTCAGGCCCCAGACAGTCCTTCCAGGTGAGGCGACTCTTCACCTGTGAGTTGGCTGGGGTGATTGATATACTGCGTCCGGTGCTCCCGATGCGGCCTTCAATATATTGGCGCGACCCGACACGGAGTGGGAGATCATTTCGCTGAACACCTACACTCTGTCCGTCAGAGAAAGCAGGGGCTCCCAGTGGCCACACATTTTAATTCCACATCCAATTCCCATTCTGATATGTCTATCCACGGCCTCCTCTACTGTCAAGATGAAGCCACACTCAGGTTGGAGGAGCAACACCTTATATTCCGTCTGGGTAGCCTCCAAACTGATGGCATGACCATTGACTTCGCTAACTTCCGTTAATGCCCCATCTCCCCTTCGTACCCCATCCCTTATTTATTTTTTTTTTCTTTCCCCCTTTTTTTTCTTTCTCTTTTTTCTCCCTCTGTCCCTCCTTGCCCATCCTTTGGGTTCCCCCCTTTTCTTTCTCCCTAGGCCTCCTGTCCTCTCATATCCCCTTTACCAATCAACTTTCCAGCTCTTAGCTCCATCCCTCCCCCTCCTGTCTTTTCCTATCATTTCGGATCTCTCACTCCCTCTCCCACTTTCAAACCTCTTACTATCTCTTCTTTCAGTTAGTCCTGACGAAGGGTCTTGGCTCGAAATGTCGACTGTACCTCTTCCTATAGATGCTGCCTGGCCTGCTGCATTCACCAGCATCATTTTTGTGTGTGTTGTTTGAATTTCCGGCATCTGCAGATTTCCTCATGTTTGAGTTTTCCATCCTTCCTTCTATCACTGACTGTTAAGATCACTGGGGAGTAAAATGGAAAAGGTAGAAAACTGACACTCAAGCCTCCTCTAGGTATGTCCCACACAGAAAATTAAATTATAATTCTCTCTCTGTGAATAATGGAAATGACACCATTAAAGAAAGAAGCTCTTTATTTGATCAGGAGAAACAAGCTCTGATGTTTAAATGGATCAATGGATTTCCAAAGTCACAACATTCAATCTTGAGTTAATTTAATACATCGTTGCTGTTCCTCTCCATGTTTTGGGCGGCAAACTTGCCACTTCTTTTGTATTTGTCCATTTTTTATGAGGCCAAGTTCCTGGCCCGATGCTCAGCATGGATGGAAAACGTGCAAGGAGCCAACCAGATTAGAATCTGGGACTGCTAGCCTTGAAGTCCAATGCAGATACCACGATACCACAAATGCATCAAATCAACATTTAGCAAAAGATTACCCAAGTTTCAGGGTAAGTATGGAGTATATTGCAATGTAACAAACATTGCAGAGATGCTACATCAACCGTGTAGCTTTTTCCCAAAGATGGAGTTGTGATACAGTTTAACTCCATGGTTCGCACCTTGATCATCTCTTCTCAATAGTTACAACTAAAAGAAAGAGCAGCTGAGTGAATATATTCAGTTCTCAGTTTCTCTCTGTCTTTATGTAAAAATATAATGGAGTTTATACTCATTGGAATTCAGAAGGACGAAGGGTGACATTTGAAATCTATTGAATGTGGAAAGGCCTCGATAGAGTGAATGTGGAGAAGATGTTTCCTATGGTGTGGGAGGCTAGGACCAGAGGACACAGCCTCAAAACAGAGGGATATCCTTTTTGAACAGAGATGAAGAGGAATTTCTTTAGCAAGAGAGTGGTGAACCTGCAGAATTTGTTGCCACAGGCGTCTGTGGAGGCCAAGTCATTAGGTGTGCTTAAGGCAATGTCACCATGTTCAGATATGGCCCAAGTGCAGAGCGAGAGACACTGAAGCGGGTCAATAGTTCACAGACTTTCATGCGAACAGAGTAAGAGGGAAAAGAAAACAATAAACACTAAGCCAAACAAGGCCGTTAACTAAAACTCTCACATGAAAAACAAAGGAAACATTGTGACTGAAAGGAATGACGAAGTATAAAATAAATACCGCTAGACTTCAGAGTCAGTTGACTCGACAGTCCAATTTCTTTGACAAGGCCGAATACAAGCAGGCAGTGAAACATTGCTGTGCTGGATTCAAGTCTCGACAAGCACTACAATGGAAAGAATGGAGTCAAGTACCATCACAATGAAATAGTAATTAGCTGACACGTGCATATCCACGAGCGCAATTGCCGTTTATGCTGTACTGTCAAATCCGTAGTTGTGGCAAGGGCAGTCCCTGTGATGCCACAGACCTAGGTCCGCTGGAAGTCCCAGATGAGCGACTTGTCCAAGATGTCCTTCACTGGGATCCAAGTACATTCTTTGGGACCATACCCTTCCCAGTCCACAATGTACTGGACCTTACTGCATACACTGCGAGATGCCAGAAGGTGCTGCACCATGTAGACAAGGGAAACATCTACCAGACAGGGAGCAGGGGGAGATGGGGTGGCTGGGGCCAGGGAAGAGGTAGTAATCAGCTTGAATTGGGAAACATGGAATACTGGGTGGATCTTCAGTGATGCTGGTAGACGCAATCTATACAACACCTTGTTGACAGCCTTTTCCACTACAAACAGTCCCACATAGCACGGTGCCAATTTCCGGTTCACAACTTTCAGGGGAAGATCCCTTGATGCCAACCAGACCTCCTCTCCTGACTTGAATGGCCTTACCTGTCAACGAAGCCGATCAGCCTGCCGGGAATGCTGTTTCTGGGCGCGCAGCACAGAACCCCTGGCTCGTCTCCAGGTGCACTTGTAGCACTGGATCGGCTGTTCAGCGGCAGAAGCTCCTACAACAATCTCCTGATCAGGGAAGAGCAGGAGCTGGAATCCCTTCTGGCATTCAAAGGGAGACATACTCGTGTAGGGCAAATGGAGGTTATTGTGGGCGATCGCTGCCCAAGCCAATTGAGAGCTCCAGGACATGGGTTGGAAGAGACAAGATAGCGCAGGGTTGTCGCCAACTCCTGGTTCACTCTCTCAGTCTGGCCATTGGATTGGGGGTGGAAACCAGACGAGAGGCTGGATGTGGTTCCTACATGCGAGCAGAAAGCCTTCCACAAGCGGGAAGTGAACTGTGGTCCATGATCAGACACTGTCTTGAGGAAAGTCGTGGAGCTTGAACACTTCTTCAACCATGAGTGGCAGTCTCACAAACCAATGGGAGCTTGGAGAGGGCAATGAAGGGGGTAGCCATGGAAAATCAATCCACAACGACCAAAATGATGGTGTTTCCATTAGACGAGGGCAGACCAGTAATGAAATCTACTGAGTGGTGGGACCAGGGGTGGTGGGACACAGGCAGTGGACATAACAGACCCGCAGGACGCTGGCGTGGTGTCTTGTTCTGTGCACAGGTGGGACAGGCAGATAGAAAGTTGTGGACATCCTGGGACATAGATGGCCACCAAAATTGTCTCTTTGTAAACTCTAGGGTCCGTTCATTCCCAGATGTCCAGCCAGACAGAAGGAATGACCCCGTTCCAACACTTTGGAATGCACCATAGCAGGGACAAACAGTTGGTTGGGAGGGTCCCCTACCCGGGCCTGGGTCCGACTGTTGGGCAGCCCTCATCTCTCTACCTCTAATCCCCAGATCACCAGAGCAGCAATATATGAGTGAGGAAGGATGGGCTCTGGATCGGCATTGTCCTCCGATCCATCGAACTACCAGGAGAAAGCACAGCCTTTGTATTCAAGCTGCCATAGGTGAGGATGAAATTGATTCGTGTCAAGAAGAGAGCCCACCAGGCTTGATGAGATTTGAGTCTCTTTGCATCCTGAATGTCGGAGGTATTCTTATGATCTGTCCTGACCAAGAATGGATGCTCTGCATCCTCCAGCCAGTATCGCCATTCCTCCAGAGCCTCCTTGACAGCCAGAAAATCTCGGTTCCCTACATCTTAATTCCTTTCAGCCAGAGCCGAGCAATGGGAAAAAAAAGCACAAGGGTGCACCCAGCTATCCGCAGATGACCATTGAGGGAGGACAGCTCCAATGTCGACATCCGATGCGTTCGCCTCGACGATGATTGACAGTGTTGCAGCAGTGGGGGAGTAGTGAAACATTACTTTAACTCCGAAAATGCTTGGTTGGCACCGTCTGTCCAATGGAATCCTGCCAAAATCTTCTTGTTGAGTGCATTTATGGGAGCCGCGATAGAGCTGAAATTGTGGATAAAGCAGCGATAAAAGTTCACAAACTCCATGAAGCACCATACCTGTTTGACTGTAGATAGTTAGGGCCACTCTATAACTGCCTGAACTTTACTAGGATCTATTTGAACACTGGATGGGGTAAGTATATAGCCCAAAAACAACACCTGGTCTTTATGGAATTCATATTTTTTCAGGCTCGGCATACAAGTTATTTTCAAGAATCTGCCTGAGAACTCTCCAGGTGTGCTGGACGAGCTCCTGATGAGAGCGGGAATAGATAAGGGTGTCATCTAAATACACAAATGCAAACTGGTTCAACATGTCCCTGAGCACATCATTAACCAAGGCCTGGAATACAGCAGGGCTGTTGGCCAGACCAAGGGGCATCACCAATTATTCATAAGAGGTGTTGAAAGCCGTTTTTCACTCATACCCTTCTCTTATGCAAACCAGATTGTAAGCATTGCGCAGATCTGTTTTGGAAAACATGGTTGCTCCCTGGAGATATTCAAACACAGGCATCAGCCGGGGAAGAGGGTAGCAGTTCTGCACAGTGATGTTGTTCAGGGGCCAATAATCGATGCAGGTCAGAACTTGCCATCTTTCATGCTCATAAAAAAGAAGCCTGCTCCTGCTGGCGAGGTTGATGGATGGATAAACCCTATGGCCAATGCCTCCTTGATGTATTCCTCCATGGCCACCGTTTCAGGACAACAGACGGAAAAGAGCCTGCCCTGGGGAGAACTAGTGTCAAGTAGGAGGTCTATGGCACAGTCATTTAGCTGGTGTGGGGGCAGGGTGGTGGCCTTCCTTTTACTGAAGATCTCAAGGAGATCCGCATATTCAGCTGGAATCCCTTAGGTGACACACAAGGGGATTCATGGAGCTTGAGCTGGACCAAGACAGGTAGACAGGCATGCCGGCCGCCACTGTTGGAGTGCTTTCAGAGACCAATTGATCTGTGGGTTATGTTGGGATAACCAGGGGAGATCAAATACCAGTAGCAGTTCAAGCAAATCAACCAGATAGAAAGAGAGTTCTTCATGATAGTTGCCTTCGAGCACAAGTTGGAGGGGTTGGGTGGAAAGGTGGAGTTGGCCGGTGCCCAGAGGTTGACTCTCCAGCACCATGACGTTGATCTTGCCTCTTCATTCCTGTCGGAGCTCCCCGTCTTTGAGCTAGGGAGATGTCCATGAGATTCCCAGCTGCACCTGAGTCGATAAACGCCTTAACTTCATGGGTCTGAGACCTCCACGACAAGGAGGTTGACTGAAGAGAGAACTGACCCATTAGGACTCCCGTGCCTGCTGACGGGTATTCTCTTTTATATAACATATAACCATATAACAATTACAGCTTGAAAACAGGTCATCTCAGCCTTCTAGTCCGTGCCAAACTCTTACTCTCACCTAGACCCACCGCCCTGCACTCAGCCCATAACCCTCCATTCCTTTCCTGTCCATATATCTATCCAATTTAACTTTAAATGACAACATCGAACCTGTCTCAGCCACTTCTGCTGGAAGTTCGTTCCACACAGCTACCTCTCCCTGAGTAAGGAAGTTCCCCCACATATTACTCCTAAACTTCTGTCCTTTAACTCTCAACTCATGTGCTCTTGCTTGAATCTCCCCCACTCTCAATGGAAAAAGCCTATCCATGTCAATTCTATCTATCCCCGTCATAATTTTAAATACCTCTATCAAGTCCCCCCTCAACCTTCCTGTCCAGACCCGGAGACTTATCCACTTTTATATTCCTTGAAAGCGCCAGTACTTCCTCTTCTTTAATCATCATACTTTCCATAACTACCCTTCTTTTTTCCCTTACCTTACACAATTCAATATCCTTCTCCTTAGTGAATACCAAAGAAAAGAAATTGTTCAAAATCTCCCCCATCTCTTTCGGCTTCACATATAGCCGTCAACTCTGATTCTCTAAGGGACCAATGTTATCCCTCACTACCCTTTTGCTATTAATATAACTGTAGAAACCCTTTGGATTTATTTTCACCTTACTTGCTAAAGCAGCCTCATATCTTCTTTTAGCTTTTCTAATTTCTTTCTTAAGATTCTTTTTACATTCTTTATATTCCTCGAGCACCTCATTTACTCCAAGGTTCCTATGTTTATTGTAGATCCCTCTCTTTTTCCAAACCAAGTTTCCAATATCCCTTGAAAACCATGGCTCTCTCAAACTTTTAACCTTTCCTTTCAACCTAACAGGAACATAAAGATCCTGTACCCTCAAAATTTCACCTTTAAATGACCTCCATTTCTCTATTACGTCCTTCCCATAAAACAAATGTCCCAATCCACTCCTTCTAAATCCCTTCGCATCTCCTCAAAGTTAGCCTTTCTCCAATCAAAAGTCTCAACCCTGGGTCCAGTCCTATCTTTCTCCATAATTATATTGAAACTAATGTTATTGTGGTCACTGGACCCAAAGTGCTCCCCAATACATACCTCTGTCACCTGCCCTATCTCATTCCCTAGCAGGAGATCCAACACTGCCCCTTCTCTAGTATTGCTGCAAAAAACTACCTTGCACACATTTTACAAACTCCAAACCATCCAGCCCTTTTACAGAATGGGCTTCCCAGTCAACATGTGGAAAATTAAAATCTCCCACAATCACAACTTTGTACTTACTACAAATATCTGCTATCTCCTTACAAATTTGCTCCTCCAATTCTCGCTTCCCATTAGGTGGTCTATAATACACCCCTATAAGCATCATGACACCTTTCCCATTCCTCAATTCCACCCAAATAGCCTCCCTAGATGAGTCCTCTAATTTATCCTGCCAAAGCACCGCTGTTATATTTTCTCTGACAAGCAACACCTCCTCCTCTTGTCCCTCCAATTCTATCACACCTGAAGCAACGAATCCAGGAATATTTAGTTGCCAATCACACCCGTCCTGCAACCATATTTCACTCATAGCACGACATTATATTTCCAGGTATCAATCCATGCTCTAAGCTCATCCACCTTTCTTACAATGCTCCTAGCATTAAAGTAGATGCACTTAAGAAACTCTCCACCTCTTACTCTCTGTTTATCCCTAATGGAGCAAACAACTTTGTTATCTTTTTCTTCCTTCTCCCCAACATCTTCAGTCTGAGTGCTCCTGTTCTCTGTCCCCTGCCTATCTTCCCCCACACACTGTCTACTAGCTTTCTCTATTTGTGAACTAACCTCCTCTCTCCTAGTCTCTTCATTTTGATTCCCAGCCCCCAACCATTCTAGTTTAAAGTCTCCTCAGTAGCTTTCGCAAATCTCCCCACCAGGATATTGGTCCCCCTTGGATTCAAGTGCAACCCGTCCTTTTTATACAGGTCACACCTGCGCCAAAAAAGGTCTCAATGATCCAAAAACTTGAATCCCTGCCCCTTGCTCCAATCCCTCAGCCACGTATTTATCCTCCATCTCATTCCATTCCTACTCTCAATGGCGCGTGGCACAGGCAGTAATCCCGAGTTTACTACCTTTGCCATCCTTCTTCTCAACTCCCTTCTTAACTCCCTATATTCTCCTTTCAGGACCTCTTTCCTTTTCCTACCTATGTCATTGGTACCTGTGTGTACCACGACCTCTGGCTCCTCACCCTCCCACTTCAGGATATCTTGGACGCAATCAGAAACATCACGGACCCTGGTGCCAGGGAGGCAAGCTACCCTCCAGGTCTCCTGATTGCGTCTACAGAATTCCCTATCTGACTCCCTAACTATTGAGTCCCCTATTACTATTGCCCTCCTCTTCCTTTCCCTACCCTTCTGAGCTACAGGACCGGACTCTGTGCCAGAGGCACGGCCACTGTTGCTTCCCCCAGGTAAGCTGTCCCCCGCCCCGCAACAGTACTGGATGCTCGGGACATGTCACCTGTAAGTGTCCTGGATCGCCACAATAGAGGCAGGAACTGTTCTCCGGTGCCACTCTCATTCCTCCTGATACAGGCACATGCGCCCCACTTGCATTGGTTCCTCTGTGGACTGGGTGCTGGGTGGTGAGGGAGGGAGAGAGGGTGAGGAAAGATGGTGATCAGACGGCACGTAGGAAGCTTGAAACAGTCTTTCCCTGCGCCACTCAGTCACCTGGTCGTCAACTTGAATATCCGGATTAATCAGGTCATTCAAGACTGTCCTGCTCATCCTGGACAGCAATTTCAGGCCAGACCCCTGTGTTCAGTCCACGCTGGAAGGCAGTGATGTGAGGTCTCTACTGCAAGCAGGTGGGATTTGACTGCATAGGTTCTCACTATCCTGTGCCTTGGCACAGGTCCAAGAGTTGGTGGGCAGCCTCCTGACCCTGTACGGTAAGGTCAAAAATCCTCATCAACTCTGCCACAAAATGTCAGAAAGACTATGCTGCGGTGTATCTTTGCTCCCGTAAAGCATTGTACAGGCTGTGTGGAGGTCCATCTAGTAGATTGACCATGTATGCCAGTTTTTGCGCATCATCGCCAAAATGACCAGGCTGGGCTTTGAATGTCAGCTCGCATAGGGTAATAAAATTCCTGCAACCATTGGGATCACCAGAATATCTGCCTGGAAATGGAATACTCGGACCCTGTATGGACGCGGGAGTCTGCGGGGGTCTGAAGGCAGGTGTCAGTTCTGGTCTGGGAGCGAGAGCATTAGTAGCAGAGATTGTCGGGACAGCGGTAAAGGAAGACCTGCAAGATGCTGGGAGTGGGACTGGGGTGGCCAGAGGCTGCTGAATTGCAATGGCGGAAACGTTAGCAACTGTTAGCTGATGCTGGCCATCCATAGTGAGTTCGTGGACAGCAGCAGTAAGAGCGGAAATCTCAGACACCTGAGTCTGATTGTCTGTGATGAGCTTGTTCAACCATTTTGGCTAGGGATAATACATGTACTTCCAGATGAGACTGGACTTGGTGGCACGTGATTATCTGCCTTATTGCCTCCGTAACTTCACTCAGAACACATTCCATTGCCTATAGCTTGTCTCGTTCCTGACGAATGAATCACAGGGCCAAGGTCAGCTGCTTTCTCCCTGCTAGGTCCATCTTCGTGTAGTCGAGACTTGCTGTCACTACGTTCGGATATGGCCCAAGTGTAGGGGGAGAGAGAGAGTGTGTGAGACACTGAATCAGGTCAATAGTTCGCAGACTTTAATGTGAACAGTGTTAGAGGGAAAAGAAAATAATAAATGCTAGACCAAACAGAGCCATTAACTAAAACTCACAAATGGAAAATGAAGCCAACACTAAGGCTGAAAAGAATAACTAAATATAAAATGAATACCACTAGTCGTCAGAGTCGGTTGACTCGACAGTCCAATTTCTTTGACAAGGCTGAATGCAAGCAGGCAGTGAAACATTGCAGTGCTTTGTTCAAGTCTTGACAAGCACTATGATGAAAAGAATGGGGTTAAATACCATCACAATGAAATAATAAATGGCTGTCGTGTGTATATTCACAAGCGTAATTGCCATATCTGCTGCGCTGGTAAATCCGTGGTTGTGACAGGCAGAATTTGATGGATTCTTGATAGTCAGAGCATGAAGGGATACAAGGAGAAGGCAGGGGATTAGGGATGAGAGGAAGAATGGATCAGCCATGATGAAATGGCTGAGCAGACTCGATGGGCCAAATGGCCTATTCTGCCCCTATATCTTATGATCTTGTGGTCTTAAATATAATACTTGCACATGTGATGATAATAATAATGCACTTACCTACAGGAAAGCCCAGCCATCTGATAGCACTTTTTATGTTGAAACACACTCTTGATTCTGGCCATAGACTGAGGTAATGAGAATCTTTCATGTGACTAAATTTACATTTGTGTATATTAGCTATCTCCTGGAATAATCTGCCTGTCAGGATGGTGGAGGAAGAGACTTCCACAAATTTGAGAGGTAACTAGATGAGCACATGAAATCATCGAAGGCAATGGACCAAACACAAGGAAATAGGATTAGTATTGGTGTAAATGTGCTAGTCATTATGGACATGATGGGCTGAAGGGTCTTTCTCTGTGATCCGTGACTCTATGACTCTCTGCACCTCCGGTCTCAGCATCATGTTTGTGTTGCATTTCTAAATGATTAGTTTCATATTAGAACTCAGGTTTTTCTGTGTTGTAAATTTCTTCAACTGAATTAAGAGGCCCAACAGCACAACATTGAAATCAGAACACTGGTGCTATTTCTTTATTTCATATGGGTTTCCAGACAACCAGAGACTCTGGCAATGAGAAAATAAATTCAGAACTATCTATTTACTTGTGCCACACATCAGGAGCACGTTATCCAAGCATGATCTTTGTTAAATTGACAGTATTTGCAGTGACAAACTTCCATACTAAGAACTATGATTTAATTAGGTAAAATTCTTATTTAATTCTTCAAGTTGAATCATGATGTGAATAATAACATAACTTAGCAGAAATAAAGGAGAAATTCTATTACTGTTTTATGCAGCATGATGAAACAAATCATGTACACAGCACACTTTTCTTTCTATTTTTAAAAATAATATCTTTATTACAAATTCAGTGCTACAATATATACAAACCAGTGAACAACACAATTACTACATAAAAAGGGAAAGTATACAATTAAAGTGAGGTAAAGTTCCTCCTGTGCCTAATTCAGCACATCGGGTGGCAACTTTGGCATTTCTCTCATGTTTGTCTGTTTTATGAGGTTCAGTGCTAGCTCGACGCTCAAACCACCACGAGTGGAACTCATGCAAGAAGCCATCTGGATTTGAACCCGGAACCTCTCGGCCGAAGTCCGGGTGCAGATGCCATTACACCACCGGCACAGACAGCACACATCACAGAAATCTTTAACTGTTCAGTCATCTTGATACAATTTGCTTTCGGCTTGGAACTGTGAATATTATTTTGTTGCACAAAATTTCGTTCTGACTAATTTTTGAAAAAGACGTTTTTCGAGTACCTTTTCAATTTTGGCACTATCCATCAGAAATAAGCAGCTGAGATTTATGCCCTGATTTGTGCTCACCTCATATCATTTGAGAAATGTAATGAAGCTGAATGCTACAACTATTATAATTAATTTGAAAAGTGGAGATATACTATTGGAAATTACTATTATCCTGCTTGCGATTTTAGGAAACAGCTAATCGTGTTCACAAGAGATTCTGCCAATTTCTGAAATCTTGAGCAGAACACACAAATACCGGAGGAACTTAGCAGCACCTATGGAGAGGAATAACATTTGATATTTTGGGCCAAGATCCAAAGCACTGACTGTTTATTCCCCTCCATAGATGCTGCCTGAATTGTGGAGTTCCTCCAGCAATTTGTGTATGTTGCAGCTAATTGTGTTGCTTTGTGCTCGGCTGAGTATATTATGAAACATCTTGTTTCATCACATTCTTTAATTTGACTGCACTTAAAACCTTAAAGCTAATCTATTGTAAAGGCAAGACATGTCTGCATATGAGCATTGAGTCATTTAATCATGTTGTTGTCATTATTGCTACTTTATCTCTGTGGTTGTTAGCTAATCCAATATGAATTATGGATTTTCTTTATGCGCTGTAAGCATTAAATGCACTGTGCAGCATATATTTACATAAAGCTGAATAAGGGATATGTAATAATATGTTCCAGCTATAATTGCTGTCTTGTTTTATTGATTCTGGCATTTAAATCTCATTGACTGCTGCAAAAAAATCGAAGTGAAAAAACAACTGATGAAGATAATGTAAGGACAGAAAAGCGATTGATAAAAGAAATGCTGTTGAAGATCAGTGATGTGTGCCAAATGAGAAGGGCAAAGAGGAATAAAAACAAATTATTTAACAATATATTCTGATAAGGTCAATTTGGATGGTCTCTACATGGTCTTAATAAACTGATGTAATTATTACTTGGTCTCAATACTTTAAGCTTCTCTAAATATAGATCCCTATAAACTTGATGTATGACCGATACATATATAATCATTTCAGAAGTAATAGCTTAAATAAATGATTTGAATTTACTAAGCTTCAGTAACAGTAAAGATCTTTCCAAAAATAAATAAGATGGGGTAATTTTCTCTAGAAAGAAGACTGAGAGGGTGATTGGATTAAAGAAGGACTTGCTGATGCACTTTGTTAGATACATCTGCACACTTGCTCATTAAGACAAATATATAATCTGCCAATTATGTGGCAGCAATTCATTGCATAAAAGCAGGTCAAGAGGTTCAGTTGTTTAGATCAAACATCAGAATGGGGAACAAATACGACCGAAGTGACTTTGACCGTGCAATGATTGTTGGTGCCAGACAGGGTGGTTTGAGTATCTCAGAAATTGCTGAACTCCTGGGATTTTGCAACACAACAGTCTCTAGAGTTAACAGAGAATGGTGTGAAAAAACAAAAAAAAACAGTGAGCAGCAGTCATTAGGTGAACAACAGGAATTCTGCAGATGCTAGAAATTCAAGCAACACACATCAAAGTTGCTGGTGAACACAGCAGGCCAGGCAGCCGCTCTAGGAAGAGATACAGTCAACGTTTCAGGTCGAGACACAGGAGTTCTGACGAAGGGTCTCGGCCTGAAACATCGACTGTACCTCTTCCTAGAGCTGCTGCCTGGCCTGCTGCGTTCACCAGCAACTTTGATGTGTGTTGCAGTCATCAGGTGAGAATGTTTTGTTAATGAGAGAGGTCAGAGGAGAATGGTTAGACTGATTCAAGCTGACAGGAAGGTTACAGTAACTAAAATAATCACACCTTCCAACAATGGTGTGCAGAAGAGCATCTCCGAGTGCACAACACATCAAACCTTGAACTGGATGGGCTACATCAGCTGTCAACCAAGAACGCATACTTGTGGTCACTTTATTAGGTGCAGGAAATACCCTAATAAAATGGCCACTGAGTTTAGATGTAGCGATTATCTGACTTACAGTGAAACAAAGAGCCATAAAGTATAAGGCAATAAATCCTACAGCAGATTTGGAACACAAAGAGTATTGAAAATGTGAAATTCAATGCCAAAATTAGATGATGAAGCAACTAGGTCTAATATTTTGAGGAGGTGAGATGGAGCAGAACAGAAAGAATTTCCACATGGCACAAATGGCAGTATGACTATGTTGAGATATATACTGTGTGAATAAACAATTGTGGTGCTCTATTCATCCCACTAGCACATACTGCATTTGAAAAAGAGCCTCCACACCTGCCTCTATCTGAACTCTGTTAATTACATTGCATGAAGTTCAATGAAGATTGTCTGCCTGAATTTCAGAGATGCATGAGCTTCCTAGCAGTCACTTACTGCATTTCTGACATTCATAACGTAAGGATCGATTATTGATAATATATGGCAATTATGTTGAAAAGCTCTTGGGCAGCTTGCAAACTAGGAAAACCTTTCCCTGCTTGTTCAAAGTGAATGGAGCTATTCAAGGTTGCTGTTGATATCAGTATTTGCGTAAAACATGCTCAGTGCCATTCTCTGTCAACATATTAACATAGGTAAATATGGATTAGAACAAAATCCACTGTGAATTAATAGCAGGAGGAAGGGACATAAATTGTGTGATAGGCATTGAACAAACCTGAAAGATTCAATTTTGGGGCAGCTCACAGCAGCCAAAGGGAAGCGCAAAGCCAAGACCATGATATTGCATTATACATGAGGTAGAGGTAAACCTCACCCAGAGAATTGACTTCCATTTCAATGCATTCATCACAAGGAAGATATATAGCTTCATTAGATGATATAGATAAAGGAAATAAAGATGATTTCTGCTCTCTGGAGAATGATTTTGCTCTAAGCCTTGGAATTTTTGGAGAAATATACACTGACAGAGGGTCAAACACAACTCTTTTTAAATGATTAAGTTGTTAATATTGTATAAGTGGGCAGATTTATTGAAGTGTTGGAGTTTGAACAAGCTTCAGTTCCTGCTTATTGAAAAATTGATGAATACTTTTATAGATATACTTACTTATTTACTTACTGCCCATTACACCAATAGCATTTTGGGCAGCAATGAAGGTCCCGCATCTCTGGCAGTGTTCAGGACTTCCTTCATCGTGTCAGTAGCTTCCACGTAGTTTTCACTACTGTCAGTCACGCAAGTGCCAGATGGAGACTCGGGAATATCGTCACACTCAGATGTAGAAGGAGCCTTCATTGCTGTTTCCATAACAATTTTGTTTTACCAGTCAGGGTTGTTAGCCCTGAGCTGAATCCCTGACCCTGGAGGACCAGAGGACCATTCGTAGTCTGGCCTCTACTCTTTGACCTGTTTAGCATGGGTGAACCTACCACACCAAAGCATAAAGCCCTGAATGCAGTCAACATAGCTCTCCTGTTCACTGAGGAACACAAGCCTCCAAACCAATGACAAGTCTGTGGTGCTCTTTGAGGTTTTATAGATATGCATATAGAGAAATACTCTCTTGGAGGCAAGCTATGTTTGGAACAGGATTTCAATTCATCCTTTAAGTACACTCCACAATTACTCAAGATGAATTGTAAGATAAGGGGAATTTGCCTTTATGCAGGAAATGTCATAACTAAATCTTGTTCTGAGGTGTATTGCAGTCCATGAACACCGTTGAAGAAATCATGGAAACCAATTTCTCCATGGCAAAGCACAAGAGATAGTAATAAAATTATAAACAGGCTTTCTATTTATTAATGAGGTAAATAAAGAGCATTAAACTAATCACCCTTGAAATGTACCATGAGATATCCAGGATTACACAGCACTTTGCATATCTTGTAAAATATCTCCCAAAGGGCTTTCCATCCAAGGAAGTAAATGAAATTCATTGCTGCAATGTAGAAAATGTAACTGCCAATACTTGCAAAGCAAGCTCCCATAAGAGGGAGTCTAAGACCAGAGGACACAGCCTCACAATAGAGGGACGTCCATTTAGATCAGAGACGAGGAGGAATTTCTTTAGCCAGAGAGTGGTGAATCTTTTTTTGCTTCATCTTTACTAACCCTTTAGTCAAATTAAGTATAAAGCTAAATCATTTAATTATATGGGATGTACTGTCCGTTATTTCGTGATACTTATTTGTAACAGGGTAACAAGCCACGTAGCATCCACACAAACAGGTGGTTTGGATGGTATAATTTTCCTAATCCAGGCATCTGTCTCCAATTGAATGACTCCAGAGAGTGAAAGGGAATAGACAGACAGAGCAAAATATTCCTCTGGCTGTTCCCCTCAATAATAAGTATTCTGCTTTGGATGCTACTGTGTGGTAGGTGGATGATATTGAAGACATCCCTAAGCCATGAAGGAGAGAAGATCATATTTGGGAGTTAAACATCCAAGTAACCATTATATCAAAAGGACAGGCAGGTGGGCAGGAGGTGGGGTGGCTCCATTGGTAAAAAAATGAAATCAGATCCTTAGAAAGAGGTGATATAGGGTCCTTGTTGGTCGAGTCAAAAATCATCAAAGGTGAAGAGACCCCGATAAGAGTTATATATAGGCCTCTAAACAGTAGCCAGGCTGTGGGGTACAAATTACAATGGGAGATAGAAAAGGCACGTAAAAAGGGCAATGTTACCGTAGTCATGAGCGATTTCACTATGCGGGTAGATGGAGAAAATTAGGTTGACGCTGGATCACAAGAGAAGGAATTTGTAGAATGCCTAAGAGATGGCTTTTTAGAGCAGCTTGTGGGTGAGCCCATTAGGCAAAGGGCAATTTTGGATTGGGTGTTGTATAATGAAACAGATTTGATTAGGCAGCTGGAGGTAAGGTGACTCTTGGGAAGCAGTGATCATAATATGATAGAATTCACCCTGAAGTTTGAGAAGGAGAAACTAAAGTCAGATCTATCAGTATTACAGTAACAGGAAGTACAGAGGCATAAGAGAGAAGCTGGCAAAGTCGGTCGGAAGACGACACTGGTAGGAATGACAGCAGAACAGTGATGTCTGGAGTTTCTAGGAGCAACGTGGATGGTGCAGGATTGATTCCTCCCAAAGAAAAAAAAAGTATCCTAAAGGAAGGATGATGAAAACAGTCCTGACAAGAGAAGTCAGAGACAGAATAAAAACAAAAGAGAGAGCATATAATATAACAAAAAATACAGGATTGAAAAACCAATAGAAGGCAACTGAAAAGCAATAAAGACAGAAAAGATGAAATATGAAGGTTACTTAGCCAATAACAATTGGAAAAATTGGAAAAATAACCTGTTTTTTTTTCCAGAGTAAAAGAGAGGTGAGAGTGTATATTGGACCACTGGAAAATAATGCTGGCTGGTAGTAATGGGGGACAAAGAAATGCCGGATGAATTTAAGTATTTTGCAACAGTCTTCACTTTGAATGGCACTGGCAGTATGCAGGAAATATCGAAAGTTCCAGGGGGCAGAAGTGAATGCAGTCACCAATACTAAGGAGGAAGATGAAAGGTTTGAAGGTAGATGGGTTGTTGTAATATTTCAATAATATTTGAGTACTCATGTATATATATTATTAAAGTGCAGTGAGGTGTTTGAAATAAAGTAAAACACAGCGAGGAACAGTTGAGTTTCAAAAAGCATGGGTTCTTCGGAAGCAAAGTCATAATCAAGTTTTTTTTTTTAAAGTAAGAAAACAGATGAATTCACAGGTTCATGAAGAGTGAGTACCAGGTGATAATAATCTTTTAAAAAATGAAGAAATGGCTAGCTAAGTCAGAAAAATTGGTGAGTTTAATTACACAATGTGTTATTGGCTCACGTATACTGAGCTATTGGAACAGTATTTTGAAGCTGTAAATAGGCAATGGGAAGTGAGTGCCAATTTTGCTGAGTTCATTAGGCACACGATTTGCTTCAAAATTTGACTGCTCCAACCAAACCTGCAAAAATGAGTTTTGGGGATATTGTCAAAGTAATTCAGGAACATTTAGAAACAAAGTTATTATTGCTGACAGAATGCTTTAGGTTTCATAAGCATAGTCAAAAAGTTTCAGCATACAGGGCTAAAATGAATAGATTCAGAATTGTCAGTTCAGTAATGGGCTTAATGATGCACTGAGAGATTGTTTGGTTTGTGGAATCTTCAAAGAAAGCATTCAAAAGTGGCTGCCAACTGAAGCACAGCTTACACTTACGAGCAGTGGATATTGCTGTTTCAGTGGAAACCTCAGACAGAGATGCAATGACTTCAGGATTGAAAGTGAGCATGAATAAAATTGTAGCATCTAACCAGATACTGTACCAGCCTGGCTGAATAAATTGTGTCACCATTGTGGCAGGTGCTCACATTCACCTAACAATGCAGATTTAAAGGTAAAACTTGTAGAAAATCTAACCAAGTTGGACACATACAAAGAGCATGTTGGGCAAACAAAAATAGGTTGACTGCACAGGGAAGAGAAAATACTAAAAAGTCAAGCTGCAGTTTCAAAACGAGCACTAATCTGCATTCTGTTGATGAAAAATCTGCTTATGATGAGAGTGACACAGGATTGTGCAGTCCTAAGATTTACAGGGTGAAAATTAACAATAGACAAGCTTACACCAATAGTGAATGGCAAATTAATTAAAATAGAACTGGACACTGGTTCAGCTGTTTCAGTCAATCCACAAATGAGCTTGAGTGGCAGTTCAAAAAAACCAAACTGAAGCCTATGGATACCCAACTATGAACATACTGCAGAAAAAATAACTCCCATGGGAATGGCATCCATAACACAAAAAATATAACAACTAACAAGCTACATTGAGCTTGTATATGGTAAAAACAGAAGGGCCAGCTTTGTGGGGTTCTGATTGGTTGGGACAACTACAACTTGATTGGAAATCCTTCCACAACTTTGTTGCAAGGACGTGGCTGGGGACGAACCCAAGTGCCGGACACAGATGCTGAGGCAGAGTCGTTAGACGCAACACCTCTGCGAACGGGCAGCCGATATCCAGGAGACGATGCGAAGCTTAGAACTGACAGTTCTCAGGATTAGGAAGCAAGGTTTACTCACACAAGAGTCAACCAATGAACTGGTGGCTTCTTGCTGTGCTCGTAGGGTTTTTATCCTGCCGTTTGATGGGAAGCAGGTGCGTGTAGTTAGTGATACCTGGGAATGATTGGAATCTAAATGAGGTGATCAAGGCCCAAATCTTGAGGCAAGTGGCAAGGTGGGGGATTGCCAGACGGGACCATGACAGTACCCCGCCCCCCCCCCCCCCGCCACCAATGGGAGCCTCCAGGTGATCCTCCCGGCCTGTCCAGATGGCCCCGATGAAAATCCTGGATGAGGGAAGTGTCTAGGATGAAGGAGCGGGGGACCCAGAAACACTCTTCTGGACCGTACCCTTCCCAGTCCACCAGATATTGGAGACCCCTGCCCCGACGGTGCACATCTAGTAGTTGTCGGACGGTGTATGCCGGATGGTTGTTGATGATACGGGCAGGTGGAGGAGTCTCGGCAGGGGGACACAGCAGGCTGATGGAAACTGGCTTTAACTGAGACACATGAAAGATTGGGAGGATGCGCATGGATCTAGGCAGCTTTAGGAAGACCACTGTGGGATTGATTACCCTTTCAACCTTGAATGGTCCCAGGAAGCGAGGGGCGAGTTTTCTATGTTCGTTCTTGAGCAGGATGTCCTTGGAGGCCAGCCACACCATCTGCCCAGGTTGGTACTCGAGCACCGGGATGTGGTGTCGGTCGGCTGTCTTCTTATTTCGATTTGTTGATTTGAGTAGGGCCATGCGCATCTCCTCCCAAATGTTAAGGCACCGACTAATATGGTCCTGAACCGACGGTACTGCAATCTCTTCTTCTTGCGTGGGAAACAGCCGGGGTTGGTACCCAAGGGAGTACTGGAACGGAGACCTCCCAATGGCAGAGCTCACCAGAGAGTTGTGAGCGTACTCAACCCACAGAAGGTGATCGCTCCAGGTCGATGGGTTGTTTGCCGTTACGCAACGAAGCATCGCCTCCAGGTCTTGGTTTGCCCGTTCCGTCCGCCCCTTCGTCTGGAGGTGGAAGCTGGATGACAGGCTGACCGATGCGCCCAAGGCTTGACAGAAGGCCTTCCATACTTGCGAGACAAACTGGGGATCTCGATCGGAGACGATGTCCGCGGGTATTCCGTGGAGGCGGAAGACGTGGCGGACGAGAAGATCTGTGGTTTCCTGAGAGGAAGGAGGTTTAGGGAGGGCCACAAAGTGCACCGCCTTGGAGAATCGGTCTGCCACGGTGAGGACTGTGGTGTTTCCGCGGGAAGGGGGTAGACCGGTGACGAAGTCTAAGGCGATGTGTGACCAGGGGCAACCAGGGACAGGTAGAGGACGAAGTAGCCCTGCCAGTGGTTGATGAGAGAGGTTTCCCCGGGCACAGATGGAACAAGCTGAGACACAAGAACGTGTCCCCCTCTATGGACGGCCACCAAAAGTGCTTCCTCAGGAGAGACAGGGTGGGATCACTCCTGGGGTAGCAGGCGAACCGGGATGTGTGCCCCCATTGGAGAACCTGGGACCTGACGGAGGTGGGCACGTACAGGCGATCGCCGGGTCCATTGCCCAGGTCGGGGTCGTCCCGCTGGGCTTCCTTTACTTTAGCCTCGATCTCCCATGTGAGGGTGGAAGCCACGCAGCGAGGTGGGAGGATAGTCTTGGGACTGGAGGTGGAGTCATGCTGGCGGGACAGCACGTCCGGCTTCCCGTTCTTGGATCCTGGACGGTACGTGAGGGTAAACCTGAACCGACCAAAGAATAATGCCCAACAGGCCTGGGGAGAATTCAGGCGTTTGGCAGTCTGGATATATTCAAAGTTCTTATGGTCCGTCCACACAATGAACAGGTGTTCTGCCCCCTCCAACCAGTGTCTCCATTCTTCCAACGCTAGTTTGACCACCAGTAGCTCCCGGTTCCCCACGTCGTAATTTCATGCAGCGGGAAACAGTCGGCGAGAGAAGAAGGCACAGGGATGTAGTTTCTGATCCGGGCCCAAACGTTGGGACAGTACCACTCCCACCCCAGAGTCGGAGGTGTCAACCTCCACAATGAATTGACAGGAGGGGTCCGGTTGTATCAGAACGGGAGCAGACATGAAGCGCCTCTTTAGTTCCGCGAATGCTGAGTCCGCCTCGGAGTTCCAAAGGAAAGGTGTGGCGGGTGAGGTAAGTCGGGTCAGAGGAGCCGCCGCCTGACTGTAGTTTCTGATGAACCGGCGATAGAAGTTCGCAAACCCCAGGAACCGTTGGAGTTGCTTGCGGTCCGTGGGTTTGGGCCACTCGTCATCACCCGGATCTTCTCGGGATCAGCTCTCACCTGTCCGCTCTCGATGATATAACCTAGGAAGCTGACCGAGGGGATGTGGAATTCGCACTTCTCCGCCTTTATGGATAACTTATTCTCCTCCAGTCTCTGCAGGACTTGACGGACATGGAGAACGTGTTGCTGGGGACTGCTGGAAAAGATTAGGATGTCATCCAGATAGACAAACACAAAGCGGTTAATAAAGTCTCTTAGTACATCGTTAATCAGGGCTTGAAAGACTGCAGGGGCATTGGTGAGGCCAAAAGGCATGACCAAGTACTGGAAGTAGCCTAAGGGGGTATTGAATGCCGTCTTCCACTCGTCCCCCTCCCATATCCGGACCAGATGGCAGGCGCTTCGTAGGCCCAGCTTCGAGAAGATGGTGGCTCCGTGAAGTGGTTCGAACGCAGAACTTATCAGAGGCAGTGGGTACTTGCTCTTTATGGTTATATGATTTAGTCGATGCAGGGACGTACGGAACCATCCTTCTTCCCCACGAAGAAGAACCCTACACCCACCGGGGAGGATGAGGGTCAGATGATGCCCGCCGCGAGAGATTCACTGATGTAACCCTCCATTGCTTCCCTCTCTGGCTGGGACAAGTTATACAGCCGACTGGTGGGCAGAGGAGCTCTGGGAAGAAGGTCAATAGCACAGTCGTGGGGTCGGTATGGAGGCAGGGAAAGGGCGCTTTGTTTACTAAACACGTGTCCCAGGTCGTGGTACTCCGCTGGAACCCTGGACAAGTCAGGGGGTTCAACTGCAGGTGAGGTCGAGGTGGTTTTCACAGGGGAAAGGGCCGACTGCCGACAGGTGGCGTGACAAAACGGACTCCAGCTGACTATCCTCCCGGTGGACCAATCAATGCAAGGGTTGTGGCGGCTCAACCATGGGTACCCAAGAACTATTGGGGCTTGAGGGGAGGAGATCAAGTTAAATTGTACCTGTTCCCGGTGGTTCCCCGAGAGAATCAAAGGCAGTGGTGGGGTACAGTGAGTGATTCGGGCCAGAAGTCTTCCGTCCAGTGCCCGGGCTTCCAGAGGGGTGGTCAACGGCTCTCGAGGAATTCCGGCCTGGGTTGCTATATCTTCATCCAACAGATTCCTCTCAGCCCCGGAGTCTATCAAGGCAGACAAGGACAGGGACTGTTGGTTGTAGCTTACAGTGGCGTGGACATGCATCCGGGATTGGGGGACGGAAGGGAATGTGGTCTGACTCACCAGGGTCCCCCTTTCTACTGGTGAGCCCTCCCCTTTTGGCCGAAGGGAATAGGTGTCACGAAAATGGCCAGACTGACCGTAATAGAAACAATCCCCTGCTCTCAGTCTCCGGAGCTGCTTGGAGGGAGAAAGACGGCTCCGTCCCAGCTGCATTGGTTTCTCTCCCGGGGTGGTGGAAACGGCCGGGCCGGATGCTATTCTATGAGTGGGAGGAGGAGAGAGGTTAGGGCTGGGAGTAGATGGTAAAGCATGCCGTGGGGTGGCCAAAGGACGACCGGTTCTCTCCCTCTGTCGTTCTCGGAGTCGGTTGTCCAGCCTGGTGGCTAGGGAGATCAATAAATCCAGACTGTTAGTGTCATCCCTAGCCACCAACTCGTCCTTTACCTTGTCACAGAGGCCTTGCCGGAATTCCTCCTGGAGTGCTTCATCGTTCCAGCCCGAGTCGGCCGCTAGCGTCCGGAACTCCACGGAGTATTCGGCAACACTACGTGAGCCTTGATGGAGGGTGAGTAGCTGCTTAGCGGCATCTTTACCGCAGACGGGATGGTCAAAAATTTTCCTTATTTCTGAGATGAAGGCGGGGAAGGAAGAGCAGGTCTCTGGCTGATTATCCCAAATCGTGGTGGCCCACACTAAGGCATTTCCTCGTAATAACCCCATAATGTAAGCTATTTTAGATCTGTCCATGGCGTACATGGATGGCTGCTGCTCGAACACCAGGGAGCATTGTAGCAGAAAAACCCGGCACTTCCCCAGATCTCCGGCGTAGGGTTCTGGTTCCAGGACGCGCGGCTCCCTTAGCGGACGTGTTGTTGACGCCTCGGGCGTCGCCACCACAGACTGTCCGGGCTGGTCAGACGGAGTTCCCGGAGTCGACGGGGTAAGATAGGTGGATACTCGGTCGACCTGTTCACTGACCTTTCTTATGTCTGCTGACAGGCAGCGGAGGTTTTCCATGACTTCCTGGAGCAGCTGATCATGCAAGCCCAGTAGGAAGCCCTGGCTGGCGAGGGCTTGTTGCAGAGGGTTCGTGTCCGCTGGGTTCATGTTGGCCAGCTCGTTCTGTTGCAAGGATGTGGCTGGGGACGAACCCAAGTGCAGGACACAGA
Organism: Mobula birostris; assembly: GCF_030028105.1. Taxonomy (NCBI): domain Eukaryota; kingdom Metazoa; phylum Chordata; class Chondrichthyes; order Myliobatiformes; family Myliobatidae; genus Mobula; species Mobula birostris. The sequence continues at coordinate 123,215,087 of NC_092373.1, read as the reverse complement.
TGCTGAGGCAAAGTCATTAGGCGCAGCACCTCCGCGAACGGGGAGCCAATATCCAGGAGACGATGCGAAGCTTAGAACTGATAGTTCTCAGGAATAGGAAACAAGGTTTACTCTCACAAGAGTCGACCAACGAACTGACGGCTTCTTGCTGTGGTCGCAGGGTTTTTATCCTGCTGTTTGACGGGAAGCAGGTGCATGTAGTTAGTGATACTTGGGAATGATTGGAATCTAAATGAGGTGATCGAGGCCCAAATCTTGAGGCAAATGGCAAGGTGGGGGATTGCCAGACGGGACCATGACAAACTTGCATGCTACTGATGAAAGTGATAAAAGCAGTGAGTCGAACTACAATAGCTTTTGTAGACAACATATCCAAGAAAGCTTCTGATATGTTAATCACGCAGTTACTTGTGAAATGTAGCTTGGTTTTAAGCTGGAACTGAGTTCTGGGAGCTTCAGGAAAGTCACAACATTCAACTTCTGTGAGTGTAAAATTCGGAATTTACTCTACATGCATTAAGGTTATTACATGGACTCCAAGTGGGAGACAAAAACCTGCTTGTAATAGTAGATACAACAAACAAAGCCCAGCTGGAGAGTCAATGGAGATACGAGAACAGAGGATTCGTCAGATAATGTTGTGGATGAGGAAACCAAGAGAAGAGATCAGATCATAAAGGAAGCAATAGAAGGATTAATAAGAGAATACTCCAGTGAAGTAAATGCACCTTCCCAAGAAGAAAAAGAAAGGCATCAAAGTAGATTGAGAAAGAGAATAAGAGAAGAAAGGTGTCCAGAACTATCAGAACCACGTCCTGCTGTCTCAGATTCAACTCCTACAGCCAACACGGAGGAGGCCGCAGAACCTGAGATAGTTCCCCAGCCACAAGTCTCACTTATCAAGCAGAGTGACCTCCTTTGTCAGGAAAAAAAGATATCCCGCAAGAGTAAGAAATCCTTCACAGTGATGAAAGCTTTAGGCCTGAATGGGATAATTAAAGAATTTATTCCGCTGTAGATGTATATAGCAGTTATATTATATAATCTACTGTGAATATAGTTGAGATGCATTCTCTACTGAGTTGGAGTTTATAGCCAAGCAGGGAGAAGTGTTGTATATTTAATATTTCAATAATATTTGAGTAATCTCGTGTATATATTGTTTAATTAAGCATTCTTATTCATTTAAATAATTAATTCAGAGTTATATGTAAAATATGTTAATTATATATGATACATACATACCTTGATTAAAGTTAAGACTAAGTTACACACATATTTTGGACCCTGGGTCTTCCTTTGAATTAATTTAATGTTTTGAAGTTACAAAACATAAAATGAATCACCTGGACCAGATGGACTACACCCTATGGTTCTGAAAGTGCTAACTGAAGGTATTGTGGATGTCAATGGATGTTATGTACTTGGATTTTCAGAAGGCCTTTGACAAGATGTCACACATGAGGTTTTTAAACAAGATAAGACTCATGGTATTATAGGAAAGATACTAACATGGATATAAAATTGGCTGATTGGCAGGAGGCCAAGAGTGGGTATCAAGTGGGCTTTTTCTGCTTGGCTGCCACTGACTAGTGGTGTTCTGCAGTGGTTGGTGTTGAGACCACTTCTTTCCATTTTTTTATGTTACCGATTTTGATGACAGAATTGTTGGCTAAGTTTGCAGACAATACAAAGAAAGGCAGAGGGGCAGGTAGTGCCGAGAAAGCAAGGAGTTTGCAGAAGAACTTGGACAGGTTTGGAGAATGGGCAACAAAGTTGCAGATGGAATTTAGTGTAGGGACGTATATGATCATGCACTTTGGTAGAAGGAATAAAGATATAGACTATTTTCTAAACAGGAAGCAAATTCAGAAACCAGAGTTGCTAAGGGGCTTAGGAGTCCTCAAGCATGATTATCTAAAGATCAACGTGCAGGTTGAGTCATAGTAAGGAAGGCAAGTGGAATATTAGCATTCATTTCAAAAGGAATAGAATATAAAAGCAAGAAGGTAATGCTGAGGCTTTATAAGGCACTGGTCAGACTACACTTGGAGAATTGCGAGCAGTTTTGAGCCCTTATCTTAGAAAGGATGTGCTGGCATTGGAGAGGGTCCAGAGGAGGTTCATTAGAATGATCCTGAGAATGAAAGGCTAATGTAGAAGAAATATGTGATGGCTCTGGGCCTGTACTCACAGGAGTTTAGAAGAATGGGGCAGGGGACCTCATTGAAACCTATTAAATACTTAAAGGCCTGGATACAGTGGATGTGGAGAGAATGTTTCTCATAGTGGGAAGTCTGGGGTCAGAGGGCAGAGCCTCAGAATAGAAGGGTTTCCCTTCAGAAGAGAAATGAGGAGGAATTTCTTTAGCCAGAGGGTAGTGAATCTGTGAAATTCATTGCCACAGATACCTGTGAAGGTCAAGTCCCCGGGCATATTTAAAGCAGTGGTTTATAGGTTCTTGATTAATAAGGGCATCAAAGGTTAGGGGGGAAAGGCAGGAGAATGGGATTGAGAGGGATATTAAATCAGCCATGATGGAATGGCGGAGAAATCTCAGTGGGCTGAGATACTTAATTCTGCTCTTATGTCTTATGGTCTGATGAACTCTGATGAAGCATTTCTCTTGTAGGAGGAAGAAATGAGCTGGAGGGAGTAAGGAGAGAGAATGGAAGAGGAAATTATGAGAAATAAGGAAGGAGGTAGAAGGAATAACTAGATTAGAGGAGAGGGTGATGAAAAAGTAGGAATTGGAGAACAGGAGGTAGGAAGAGGAAAAAATAGAAGACAAAGGGAACAATTTGACTGTGAAGTGACAAGGATGAGGATGGAAAAGCTAAGGGGGAAAGAGGAAGAGGGTCGAGGAAGTAGGATGAACAGAGGAAGAATAGGAGTAAAAGAGAAGAGGAATTGGGGAGGAAATATGAGGATGAGCAAAGAAGAGGAGGACAGTAGATATAGGAGAGAGAAGAATGGTGGAAGAGATAGAAATATTGAGGAAATGGTAGGAGACAAGAACGAAAGATGAGCTAGGAGTAGAAAAGAGGGATGAGTTAGAAGTAGGTAAAAGGATATAGGAGAGCTAGGAGAAGTAACAAGATAACAAGGAGGAAGTATAGCAGAAGTGAACAGAATGAAAATAGAAGGAGTGAGAAAGAAAGTGAGAATGGGAATCGTAAGACTGGATGGATGAACGATGGAAAAAGTTGTGAATATGACTATATGGTGGCATGGAAAAGGAAGGGAGGGAGGAAGCAGAGTTTTGGGCAGGAGAAGGTGATAAGGAAGGACAGGAAAGAAGAGAATTGGAATAGGAAAAAGGAGGTAAGCATTAGAGAGGAAAAGATTGGAAGCGAATGAAGAGATAATGAAGGAATGCGAAGCCACGATAGAGAATAAAGGTCATTTGAAGGAAGAAGTGAGAGTGTAGGCAGAACTGAGGAAGGCAGATGAGTGAGAAAAAGTGAGATGGACAGGGTACAGGATGAGATATTGGAGTGATGAGGAAGAGGATCAAGGGAAATGAGAGAATGGGAGGAAAATGGTGAAAGAGTGATGGACAAGTGTAGAGGGAGGAAGTGAAAGGAAGGAATAGCGAAGTAGAGGAGTAAGGGGGAAAAATGGAAAAAGAAGGAGCATGATGAGTGAGAAAGGAATGGCAAGAGGATGATGAAAGAGGGAAAAGAACAGAAAGTAAGGGAAAGAAATGAGAGTCGAAAGGTCCAGTGTGGGAAAAAGAAGGGGAGCGGAAGGAAGGGGTTATATACAGTACTTATCTAGCAAACAGAATGATTCGAAGGATTCAAAGTATATTTATTGTCAAAGTATGTATGCATTATACAACCCTGAGATTTATCTTCCCCACAAACAGTTACAAAACAAAGAAGAACCATGGAACCAACCCGTTCAAAGAAAAAGAACATCAACACCCCCACACGCAAAAAAACAAATTGCGCAAATAGCAACAAAAAAGTAGCTAAAACACAAAATCAAAAAAGATATTTCAGTTCAGTTCGATCTTCATTATCTGACGGCCATCCTGATTCAAAAATTGCCTGAAAATAGCAACAAGAAAAAGGAACGACCAGAACAAGAACACATCATAACATGAATTAGGGTCCAAACTACAAACTGCACCAATTAAACTTTGCTCTGACACCATTAAGGAAGAGAGAGATCAATCAAATGCAAGGACTTTACCCTGGGACCAGTGAGTGAGAGGGAGGAAGGGACAACCACACACAGATATCCTCCTCCAGCAGCAGGAAAAGAGAGGCTGGTAGACAGCACTGACCACTGCCTCGACGATTTCAGTCTTCCTCGGCGCATTAATCACCAAGGAAGACAAGCACGCGTGCTTGTTTTATCACCCAAAAAATCATAGTAATTTTCTTTGAGGATGGGGTGAATAAAGGGGACCGGTTGATTTATGTATTTTGATTTCCACAAGCCATTGAATAAGGTGCATCTTAAAAGGTGGCTGTACAAATGAAGAGCACACAAGAGTAGAGTTGATATATTTACATGGTGAGAGGGAATGTCTAACTAACAGAGAACTGAGCACCAGGTAAAAATCATTTTCAAAATGGTAGTCAACCACTCGTGACATATAAAGATCAGTGCCGGGAATTTAACTATTTATTCTGTAGAGTGAACACTCAGGGAAATGGATTGAATGTACGTTAACTGTTATGATACAAAGACAAATGTGTTAACAAGTTGTAAGAAGATATTGGATAAATCTGTTGGGGGATATTGGATAAATTCAGTTTGTGGGCAAGAAGAGGCACATAGATATAGATATAAAGCCAGAATATGCAATATTTTAACTGCAAAAGGAAGAATTTAAATTAAAGTATTATTTAAATAGTGCAAGACTGAAAAATCATGTGTTTGTAGTAGATGAAATAAAAAATAAAGCTGCAGATGCAGCATAAAATAAGGAAGATTAATGGATTGTCTGTCTTTATTGAAAGGGATAAGGAGTATAAAGACGGAAACTTCTGGATTCTTCATAAGTCGCCTTTGCCCCAAGAGTTTGCAACCTGTATTTTTTAGAGATTGTCCTGTCCCTTTGGAAAACACTGTCATATTTTCTCATCACTGAAACACTCGCTCATTTCTTGTCAACAGTATCTAACACAGGAAGTTCAACCTTTCACACATACAGTCATGAGCCAAAGTAGTGTGACATGGAGGCAACTGCTCATCATGGTCTAGATCTGACATTGATGAGTCTTTAGAGCTCTTTGAAATAGTGCTAAGGAGATTGCTTGTGCTGTTTTAATGACAGAGAAACAGATTTCTAAGTTGACAGCTCATATTTACTTATGGAACAAACAAGCTTTATTAATTAAACTCTACTATTTAAATATCAACAATCAAACAACACTCATTATTTTCACTGAGATGTATTATTTCCTTCAAACCTCAAATACAGCCTCATGTGTGTGCTTTGCACAAAGATGTTAGGGTTATGATTAGTCACTGAACCTGCCCAAGATGCACTGGTGCTCTTTGCCACATCTCAGCATCTGCTGTGTACAGCTGCATTGGGGAGATCTCCCAGACTCAGTTCTCAAGGCTATGAGATTTTAGCTACTTCTTGTTCAGCTCACCGGAACAAGAAGTGTAGGCACAGATATTTACATACATCTTAGGCCTCCAAATGTACTAGGTTCATGGGTTGCCCATGCATTGCTCTGCTTACAAAGATCTCCCAGGTATAGCTCCTTTGCATTAAAAATACACCTCTTCAGGGACAATTCTTCACCACCATGCATAGGTCTCCCTCACTTGCTGAGAAAAGATATCCAACATTCTCCTTTCCAACATGGTGCCATCTATTCTTTGAGCAAAGTTCAATTTCAAAGTAAATTTATTATCAAAGTACATATACAATGCTCAGATTCATTTTCTTGCAGGCCTACTCAATAAATCCATAGTAAAAGAATAACCATTATAGAATCAGTGAAAGACCACACCAACTTGGGTGTTCAACGAGTGGGCAAAAGACAACAAACTGCGCAAATCCAAAAAAAGAAATAATAAATAAGCAATAAATATCAAGAACATGAGATGAAAAATCCTTGAAAGTGAGTCCATAGGTTGTGGGAACAAGTCTGCGATGGGGCAAGTGAGGTTATCCTCTTTGGTTCACCAGCCTGAGGACTGAGGGGTAGTTACTGTTCCTGAACCTGTTGTGCAAGCCCTTGTGGCAGTGAGAAGAGAGCTTGTCCTGGGTAGTTTCTGTGGGGGGGGAACGTCCCTGATGATGGATGCTGCTTTCCTGCGACAACGCTTCATACAGGTGTACTCAATGGTGGGGCGGGAGGCTTTACCCATGATGGACTGGGCTGGATCCACTGCTTTCTGCAGACTCTTCCATTCAAGGGCATCACTGTTTCCATACCAGGCTGTGATGCAGCCAGTCAATATACACATCCATAGAACTTTGTCAAAGTGTTAGATGTCATGCTGAATCTTAGCAAACACCTCAGGAAATAAAGGCATTGTCATACTTTCTTCATAATTGTACTTATATCTTGGGCCCAGAACAGGTCCTCCGAAATAATAAAACCAAGTAATGTAAAGTATTGACCCTCTCCACCTCTGATCCTCTGATGCTGACTGACTCTTGAACCTCTGAGTGCCTCCTCATGAAGTCAATAATCAGCTCCTTGGTCTTGCTGACTCTAAGTAAGAGGTTGTTGTTATGGCATCACCCAGCCAGATTTTCAGTCTCCTTCCTCTACGCCGATTCATCACCATCTTTGATTCAGCTGACAACAGTGGTGTTATCAGCAAACTTGAATATGGATTGGAGCTGTGCTTAGCCACACAGTCATAAGTGTAAAGCGAGTAGAGCAGGGGATAAGCACATGACTCAGCATGGTAGTTGGCAGATTATTGCATGTTCCATTTTGTCTTTTCAGGCATTGGCTTGTGAGACAGCAGATGCAAGATCTGGCAGTCAACCAATAGAGAACATAAAAATCTGTTCTGGCAAACATGCAAGAGGAGATTACTATCGATTATTATTATTTGTGATTATTAAACTTTCTAATAAAAGGGTTGATTTAACAGCTAATGTTGTGTGGGACTGGCTTCTTCCTCTACTAATCTATTTTTAAAGTGGGTAAGAAATTGTATTACTGCTGGTTGTGAAAAACTCTGGACAAGGGATTTTAAAACTGATGAAAAGTTATGTTTCCTTATTCTGTGAGTAATCTCTTTCTCGAGGTTGAAGGATTATAATAATCTTGATGTAATAATACTATTCCATTCCCTCTAACCTTGCAGCCTCATGGCTGCCTTGACAGTCAATTTGCCAATGATATGAGAGGACATTACTTCTGATGTCTGACCAAGTCACCCATTTTGGCTGTAGACTCTCTCAGTACGTCTGCATGCTGATAAGTTGGTGACTGGCCAATTCACCCTTTCCTTACTGCACTGCACGATGGACTAAGAATTTTCTTCTGAATTAAACCCCTGCCAGTCATGATCAGCTGTGATTTCAGCTCTCCTTTGACCTTATATCAATCATTACACTCGCCTCTCCCATTCTAGCCGTAGCAAATAATTTTCAATAGTTCAATAGTTCCATTTTATATCAGAGAATGTAGACACTATACAACCTGAAATTCTTGTTATTCACAGGCATCCTCCAAAACAAAAGAGTGCCCCAAAGAAATAATGACAGTAAAAACCTCAGAACCCCAAAGCACCCCATTCCCCGCTCCCACGCACAAACAGCAGCAAAGCAACACCCCTCCTCGTTCCCACTTACTTCAGTCGAAAAAGCATCAGCACCTTTCACCCACCAAGCAAGCAACAGCAAAGAACCCAAGAAAGACCACGATCTGCAGTACAACAGAAACTAATCATTCACCAGACAGTTCGACATGCCCCAGGCGCACGCTCTCTCTCTCTCTCTCTCTCTCTCTCTCCCCAGTAAAGGGACAGAGAGGCGTCACCCTTTCACAGCGAGCGGGGAGACATAAACAAAACAACTCGCTGATTTACGGTGATGAATTCTGCCGTGTCACTTTTTGCCAAGTACTCTGACTCGAGAATCAGCAACAAACTCTCCCCCACCAAACCAACAAGAGAAAGAGAGTGAGAACATGATCCAAGTACAGAGCCCCGAACAACTGTTCCCAACGTTCTGCTTTCTCTCGTGATGGTTCAGCCAGTGGTTCACACTCAGGGCTGTGAAGCCACAGAACCCCAAAGGTGCACTCATCTTCTAAGCTGTGTTCTTGGGATATCGAAAAGTGGCCGGTCGATGAGCCCCGGGAGCGAGTCCCATTGCCACAAAGAGGTGAAGTTTGACTGTAGATCTAGGTCAGGGTCTTCGACAGAACCCCATCCACCTTGAAAAGGAAAAAGAGAGACATTAAAGATAGAAATTAAGCTGTTTTCGCAGATGAGCTCAAAGAAGTTGCTGTTGAGTGCCATCGTAGCTCTGCCCACCATATTTTGACAGAGTTAATGTATGAGAACTGTTTGATAATTCTGAACCTGCACTCACCAAAGTTTAGAAGAATGAGAGGGGAATCTCATTGAAATCTGTTGAATGTTGAAAGGTCTAGTGGAGTGGACATTGGGAGGATGTATCCAAGAGTGAGCAAGTCTAGGACCAGCAAGCATAGCCTCAGAATACAAGGACAGCCCTTCAAAACAGAGATGAGGAGGAATTTTTTTTTTTGCCAGAGTGGTGAGTTGTGGAATTCATTCCCACAGACACCTGTGGAGGCCAAGTCATTGTATATACTTGTAGCGAAAGTTGAAAGGTGCTTAATTATGAAGGGTGTCAAAGGTTACAGGGAGAAGGCAGGAGAAAAGGGTTGAGAAGGATAATAAATTAGCCATGATGGAATGGCATGGCAGGCTTGATGGGCCAAATAGACTAATTCTAACCCTAATGCCCTCCTGTTACTAGCATTAGGGAGGAGGTACAGGAACCTGAAGACCCACTCTCAATGATTTAGGAGATACTTCACTGCCACCATCAGATTTCTCAACAGTGCCTGAAACCATGAACACTCTTCATTATTCCTTTTTTTGATTATTTTTACAATTTATAGTCAGATTTCTGTCTTTTCACTATGTCACTGCTGTAAAATAACAAATTTCAAGTCATATAAGTTAACAATATTAAATCCAATTTTGACTCTGACATGAAAAAATTTCAGATCCTACAAATCCAAATAAGTTTTAGGACAAGTATTGGTCTGAGTGATTCTACGTTCAATTAGTCAACAAATAGCAACAATGTAAGAAAATAACATATATTAACATAATATACTCAATCTGCGTAATAATATTATACGTAATCTTTTGAAGATTAATGAAGTGGTCAATTAATTGGCATAGGGTGAATATCAATTGCACAGATCGTAGCTGGATACAATGGCTGAAAAGGAAAATAATACTTCCCATTACATGATAGAGGCACCATTTTCTTTGTAGGATCAATCACTTCAATCACGATCAACATTTATTAATGTGAAACAATATCTATTCAGTAAAACAATATTCTTAGTTTTAATATGCACCAGAAAAGAATGTAATACTCAGAAAAAAAAGCTTTGTGCTGAATTGCATATTACAAAAACAATCAAGGGCATGTTGTCAGCATCAACCACAAGGTAATCAAGGGCTGTTGGTTGACATAATGAAAGCTGATAGAATTTCAGCATGATCTTTCATCCTCATTGAGTTGGAGTTGAAAATATGAGAATGCAGAAAAACACGAGGATAAAAAGATCAATAGTGAAAGCTGGAAATACGAAATAAAATGGGGAATAATGCTTCAACAAATATAGGTAATCCGAAAGACTGCTAAGTGCAGGAGGGAGTGTATTGTGGCATTGGGGATTGGATTAAGATGTCACAGAAGGATCAGTTAGAATTGACATATCTAGGAAAGAGATATCAGAAATGGATATTAGGGGAAGAAGAATTAGATTCAGGATTCCAGGAAGGGGAAAACATTTGTTGGGATTTTGACTACAGGAACATTAGGTTTGTGATCATGAGTGTAAATAATCGTAGGTTAGAGTAGCGGGACAAAGGACAGAGTGTCTGGGAAGGATCATTAAGAGCTAAAATATTGGGGATGTAACATCAGAGATAGGGCACTGGGTTAATAAACATCAAGGAATAGGTCAATGAATGAGAGGTGTTTGAGGGTCAGAAAATCTGGACAGTTGTAGCAGTGGGACAGTATATTGGAGTCCAGACAGCAGAGTTTAGGATATTAGGTGAAGAGATATTGGGCTAAATGATATCAGGAAAAAAAGATTTTGAAGCAACGGTGTGATAGAGAAGATAAAATCAGAAAATACTGGAAACATTCTGCAGGTCAGACAGCTCGTGTGAGAAGAGAAGGTCAGGCAGTTTGTGAGAGAAGAGAAGGTCAGGCAGGTCATGAGAGAAGAGAAAGTTAGGCAGTTTGTGCGAGAAGAGAAGGTTAGGCAGTTCGTGTGAGAAGAGAAGGTCAGGCAGCTTGTGTGAGAAGAGAAATAGTAAACTGAGGTCTGAGACCTTTTGCCAGCATGTTTTTTTATTGCAGAAAAGTGGGAAGTGATGAACAGAACAAAGGCATTATCTCTGATATGGTGAGACCAAATAGGCTAATGTGTTAGGAGTACATTAAGTTTCTTTGTTTGTGTTCTGTGTTGCTAATAGCAGCACTGTGATTCCTTCTTAGCTATAATATTGGAGAAAGAGAAACTTCACCAACAGATGATCTTCAGGAATGGCTATTTCCAGTATTCCTCCTGATGTTCTATTTTCCCTGATCCTATTTCTGGCATCTGCTGCCTTTTCTTTTAATTTTCATTGGGAGAGGAGACTTGCCCATTACAGCACTAGGACTTGATCATAAGACCATCAGACATAAGAGCAGAATTAGGCCATCTGGCCCATCGAGACTGCTCCGCCATTCAATCATGGCTGATCCTTTTTTTTATCTTCTCCTCTACCCCAGTTCCCGACCTTCCCCCCGTAACCTTCAATCTCTGCCTTATATACACCCAACAACCTGGCCTCCACAGCTGCCTGTGGCAACAAATTCCACAAATTTTCCACCTTTTGGCTAAAGAAATTTCTCCGCATCTCTGATTTGAAAGGATGCCATTCTGTCCTGAGGCTGTGCCCTCTTGTCCTAGATTCTCCCACCATGGGAATATTCTTTCCATATCTACTCTGCCTAGGCCTTTCAACATTCAAAAGGTTTCAATGAGATCCCCTCTTATCCTTCTGAATTCCAGTGACCCAGGGCTATCAAACTTTCCTCGTATGATAACCCTTTCATTCCTGGAATCATCCTTGTGAACCTCCTCTGGACTCTCTCCAATGTCAGCACATCTTTTCTAAGATGAGGGGCCCGAAACTGTTCACAATACTCAAAGGGAGGCCTCACCAGTGCCTTATAAATTCTCAGCATCACATCCTTTCTCTTGTATTCTAGACCTCTTGAAATGAATGCTAAATGGCAGTTGCCTTCCTCACCATCGACTCAACCTGCAAGTTAACCTTTAGGGTAGGTTCTGCACAAGGACTCCCAAGTCCCTCTGCATCTCAGATTCCTGGATTTTCTACCCGTTTAGAAAAAAGTCCGCACATTTATTTCTACTACCAAAGTGCATGACCATGCATTTTCCAATTTTGTATTTCATTTGCCACTTTCTTGCCCATTTTCCTAATCTGTCAAAGTCCTTCTGCATTCTATCTGTTTTCTCAACACTACCTGCCCCTCCACCAATCTTTGTATCATCTGCAGACTTGGCAACAAAGCCACTTATTCCATCATCTAAATCATTTAAATACAGCATAAAAAGAAGTGTTCCCAACACCGACACCTGCGGAAAACCACAAGTCATTGGCAGCCAAGCAGAAAAGGATCCTTTTATTCCCACTCACTGCCTCCTACCAATCAGCCAATGCGCTAACCATGTTAGTAACTTTTCTGCGGCTTGATCTATGATTTGTCCAAGATTCAGGTCAGAGTTAGAAAAGGGATCCAAATGATTCTAGTGAGAGAGCAGAGAAGGTGTCAATGTAAATGTTAAACAAAATGCTTAAGGAAAGCTTACCTCAAGAATGCCTCTAACTTCACAAATATAGACCAAGCAGTGAATGTTTCTGATCTATTGGCCTTGGTCTCAGATGTGAAAGTGAATTTTGCATCAGTGTTATCAATATGTGTGTTGCATGTCATTGATAACACCATTCCTGGCCAGAAGACTCTGGGCATATGTGCTTCAGAGCCCTTTGACAAGGTCCCACATGGAAGGCTATTCTGCTAAGTTAGATTGTGTGGGATCCAGGGAGAGATAGCTAATTGGATTGATAACTGGCTCAATGGTAGGAAGCAGAGTCATGTGTATTATTTCAGTAATATTTGAGTAATATTGTAAATATATTGTTTGATTAAGCATTCTCTTTTGTTTCAATAGTTCACTATGAGTTATATGTATAAACACGTGAATTGCATACGTCACATTACCCCATGATACATGCACACCTCGCTTAAAGTAAACATGAAGTAACACTCACATTTCAGATTCCTTTGAATTAGTTTAATATTTTGAAGTTACAAAACTTTACTCAGAGAGTGATGGTGGAAGGTAGTTTCTCAGACTGCACGCCTGTGACTAGTCTGTGCCACAGGGGTCACTGCTAAGGCCTTAATTGTTTATTATTTATATAAATAATTTCTAAGTCCATGTACAAGGTATGGTCAGAAATTCTGTGGATGTTACTGAAATAACTGGAATCGTAGTGAAGAAGGTTTATCAATATTTGTAGGGAACCTTGATCAGCTAGGTAAGTGGGGCAAGGATTGGCAAACAGTTTTCGGTCTGGGTGAGTGCAAAGTGTTGCACTTTGTAAAGTCCAGCCAGTGTAGGGCTTAGTGAATGGTTAAGCCCTGGGGAGTGTTGTGGAATAGAGGGACCTAAGAGTACAGATGCATAGTTCGCTGGAAGCAGCATCACAAGTAGACATGATGGTGAAGAAGTTTTTTGGCATGTTGGCCTTCTTCAGTAAGGACACTAAGTAAAGGAGTTGGGCACATCGTGCTGCAGTTAGATGTTAGTGAGACCACACTGCGCAGTTAGAGAAAATTGGTCACCCTTTTACAGAAAAGACATCAAAGTGAAAAGTTGATTTACGAGAATGCTGCCAGGACTCAAAAGCCTGAGTTATGGGCAGCAAATGGGAAGGCTAGAACTTCATTCTTTGAAATGTAGAGATTGGGGGGATGACTTTACGCAGGTATATAAAATCACGAGGGGCATAAGTAGGGTGAATGCACGGAGTCTTTTCCCCAGACAAAGGGAACTAAAAATCAGGGGGCATAGGTTTAGTGTGAGAGGGGTAAATTTTAAGAGGGACCTAAGGGAGCAACTTCTTCACAAGAAGGTAATGTATACAGTATATGGAATGAGCAATCAGTGGACATGATTGAAGGAGGTACAATAACAAAATTCAAAAGACATTGATAAGAAAGTTTAAAGATCAAACAGACAAATGTGATTAGTTTAGGTGGGCACCATGCACAAAAAAGGGCCAAAGGCCTACTTCTATGCTCTTTGACTCCTTGTTGTTAAGCTTGCCACATCATGTTGCCTGTGCACCAAGGATTCAAATGTGTTTATTGATGAGATTTTAAATTAAGTTCCAATTTGCAGCACAAAAAAGTCATGAAAGAATTTCTAGTCAATGTACTTAAGTATCAAAATGTAGAATTTAAAATTGGATTTCAAGTATACTGTACAGTCACATTCCATCATTAATTGTTCAGAAGGTAATAGACCTAAACACTGATTCATATTTTAATTCCACTCTTCTCTCCTTAGTTTGTAATCTCCTTGGTTTTAACCTTAACTGCTTAATTGAGAGCATCCGAATCAAGAGCCAGTGAAAGATTTTTGTAAATACAATAAAAAGCTAGTTTACTAAATACTATCTTTACATAATATATTTGTTCAGCAACAAAATCAATTATATTTTCCATTAGTATTTCAAAGAGAAAGTAAAATACAAAGGGAATGAAGGAAATTCTAAATTTACTGTCAAGTTTATGAAAGGCAATCTAACATAATGTGGTCATATGTATTTGTCTCATCAGCAAACATTCTAATGTTACGGCAAGAACGTTCTTTCTGCCACTTATAAACAGCAGGAATAACATTTCTCTGCTTGTCAGCCCCTCAGGCATGTTCTTACCTTTGCATCTATAGTTGATCGTGTTTCCAATTCACCATTTGATTTCCTGTTAACTCCAGAAATTAAGTTTTATCGTTTTAAATTTTATTAAAAGACCCTTGTGTAAAATGTTAACAAGGTCTTTCTTAATGCAAGCAATAAATTATATCAATTTGATAGATGACACCTGCTAAGTTAGCTCCCTGTATAAAGAATTTCAGTAGATTAATGAGGCACACATGACGTTTCCAAGCCCATGCAAACTCCTCGCTTTGACAATGTTGAAATTTAGTATTGAGAGAATTCTATAACCTGGTCCCAAACATTGTTCCAAAATAGTTACTAGGCTATTTGATCAATAATTCTTGATTTTGAGCAATTTTCATTCCTCACTTTCAAAATAGAGATATTATATTTAAAGTTATGCCTCCTAAGCACAACAAGAAAATGAAGTTCAAAGTTCAAAACACATTTATCAAAACATGTACAGTATGTCACCATATACTACCCTGAGATTCAGTTTCTTGAAGACACTCGCAGTAGAACAAAGAAATACAATAGAATCAATGAAAATCTACACAAACAAAAGCTGACAAGCAACCAATGTGTTAAATAATAAAAATAATGAAAATAGTAAATAAATAAATAGATAGATAGATAGATAATACTGAGAACGTGAGTTGTAGACTGCCTGAAGTGGAGTCCACAGGTTGTATTTAGTGATTAGTTTGATATTCTCGTGAGTGAAGCCATTCACGCTGGTTGAGGAGCCTGATGATTGAAGTATGATAGCTGTTCCTGAACCTGGTAGAGTGCTACCTAAGGCTCTTGTACCTCCTTCCTGAAGGGAGCAGCAAGAAGAGAGCATGGATTAGATGGTAGGGTTTTCGATGATGGATGGTGCTTTATGTGACACCACTCTTTCTAGATGTGCTCAATGATGGGAAGGGCTTTTCTCGTGATGGACTGGGCTGCATCCACCACTTTTTGTAGGCCTTTCTGTTTTGGGCATTGGTGATGCCATACCATAATGCAACCACTCAGGATACTCTCCACTGTGCATCTATCGAAGTTCGTCAAAGTTTTATTTGATATGCTGAATCTGTGCAAACGTGTAAGAAAGTTACGGTGCTTCTCTGTCTTCCTCTACGTGCTAGTCCCAGGAAAGATCCTCTGATATGATAACGCCAATGAATTTAAAGTTACTGACCCTGTCCACCTCTGACCCCCTAAAGTGGACTGGCTCATGGGTCCCTGCTTTCTTCCTCCTATACTCAATCAGCTATTTAGTTTTGCTGATGTTGAGTTATCAGTTGTTGTTGTGGCACCATTCAACTGAATTTTCAATCTCACTTCTATGTGTACCAATTCATCACCACCTTTGATTCGGCCAACAAAGGTGGAGTCATCAACTAACTTAAGTATGCTGTTGCAGCTGTACTTAGCCTGTAGGTCATAAGTTTAAAGTGAGTAGAGCAGGGGGCTAAACACACAGCAGTGGTGATTGTGGAGGAGATTTTGTTGCCAATCTATACTAACTGGGGTCTGCAAGTGAGGAAATTGAGGATCCAAATGCACAAGGAGGCCTAGGTCTTGGACATTATTGATTAGTTTTGAGGGAGTGATAGTGTTGAATGCTGAGCTGATGTCAGTGAGATTTACAGGAAGATGTTGTTTCCTGCTTGGCATTGCTTCCTGCCGCACCTCCAACAGACAGTTCCCTTAGGTCAGCTGCAGGGTCATCAGCCAGGGACCACCGTTCACTGATGTTTCGCTCCGAGCCCTGGTACATCTCCTGGTTGCAGAGCAGTTTCAGGGATGTCTCCTTCCCACCCCCAGTTTAGTCGGTCCCCCAATTTCTGTCCTTCCTCCGCTGCCACAGCCAAAAGCTGCCCTTTTCCGTCTCTTCAGCCAACTGTCTGGTGGCCCCTGAGCCTCGTTCCAGTCATTGCCATTTCACAGTTAACCTTGTTGTCAAGGCGCTGATGAAGCCCCAGCATCCGACCTCCACGGGATAGATGATGGTCCTCTAGTCAGCGTCCTTACACTCAGCAACCAAGTCTGAGTACTTCAGCCTCTTCCACTCGTGGCAGCCTCCACTTCTTCCTCCCATGGGATGGTTAATTTAATGAGGGGGACTGCCTTGGCGGCCATGGACCATAGTACTATAGCTGGGCGGAGAGATGTGGTGGTGATTTCCATGGAGGACTGGAGCTGTCTGCTGAGATCTGCCCACATGTTCCACTCCTTGCCTGTGGACAGGAGTCCTGAAGGAGATCTTGGGCGAGTGCACTCAGTGCTCTTACCAGCCTTAACAAATGAGCTGTCGTCCCAATAGGGAAAGGTTGCTTCTTGCATCGCACCTGCAGGTCTATACGATCTCTGCCAGCTTCTTAAGCACATGGTCATGCCATGAGCTGTAGTGCCCGTGGACTGCACCGTCTTGCATCCTGCCAGGACGCGTTGGAGGTTGGCATTGGTGGTATCACTCAGGGGGCAGCTATCCTCATTGCTGAATCACTGGTGAAGATTTCGGGGGCAGGGCAAGCTGTCATAGGTCACCCTGATGAGGAAGCTGAGTCTGGCTTGTGGGACCTTCCACAGTTCAGACTAGCTGAATGACCTGTTGATGGCGCCCTCCATGTTGTCCATCTTCCCTGACAGCCCTCTGCCACTGCCTTCACCCTGTGGCACCCCTGCTCTGTCCTCGTCACTGTCCATGGCTTTCCTCTCTTCCTTCGAAGCCTTGGACCAGAAATGTGCTGTCTGCTCCCAGCCAAGTCCTGCATGTCCAGCCTGGACTCTGCTGACAACCTCTTGTTGCTTCAGTCTACTGATGGTCTGGTCTACTTAAGCTTGGCACTCCTCGTCAGCAGGTCAGTGGACTCCCTCAGCTCAATGACCAGTCGGGTTTTCTCCTGCTCGTACCCCAGGCTGATGGATCTTAGTGGCAGCTGCAACATGTTCTTCCTGAAGAGGTCAGTTTCTGAAAAACACCAGCCATTTCCAGATGTATGAATTGGCTATCCCATCCATCCTAATGGCTGCTCATAAGGGAATTTTACACATTTTTCCAGGGCCACATCACCCTTTTGTACAGTGTGAACCGGTAGCATCACACTTCACACTCTCTGGGTGTTGGCTCTGGTTGATTCTAGCCAGGCACTCTGTGAGCTGTTTCTGTGCTACTTTTCCCATCTGCCTGTGAGAGAGCTGTGCAGTGTACTGCCTCCCAAGGCTTTGGATGGGATACCTGGCCAACAGTGTGATTTCCCCGGCTCCCTACAACAAAGGTGATGTTGTCACTTCCTACTCCTTTTTGGAGGGTTAGGCTTCACAGCTAGCAGGGCTTGATCTTCATCTTTGCCCATGTCACCAGCTCATCCAGCCTCTTCAGCGGCCTTCTTGTGCATGCAGCCTGCTGAAGAGTGCTTGTGACGTCAGCCATGTAGCTCCTCAGTAGAAGAAGCCTCTGTTCTGACTGCAGCTTTATCCTCCAATCATCAGCCTTGCTCCAATAAGAATAATCTCAAAGATTGCCACAAACAGGGTGGGAGAGATGGAACACCCCATTGCTATGCCTACTTCGAACTGCTGCCACCCCCTTGTAAAGTCTCAAAAAGAGAAGCCCATCGGGAGGTCACTGAAGTAATTGGAAGGCAGGCCTCTAATGCAGTGGGGAATGTAAAAGAACTCCGTCGCA
This sequence comes from Mobula birostris, assembly GCF_030028105.1. Lineage (NCBI taxonomy): Eukaryota > Metazoa > Chordata > Chondrichthyes > Myliobatiformes > Myliobatidae > Mobula > Mobula birostris. The sequence continues at coordinate 123,197,161 of NC_092373.1, read as the reverse complement.
AAGTTGATGAGCTGGTGAGGCACAGATCCACAGGCATTCGCAAGATCCAGCCACACAACATGTAGGTCACCTTACGCTTGGCTCACTGGATCTGGTCCCATACCAATGATGCATGCTCCACACATCCCGGGAAGCCTGGAACTCCTGCCTTCTGGCAGCTGGGGTCAATGTATCCATTGCTCATGAGGTAGCAGGTCATCTTCTTAGCCACAACAGAGAAGATGATTTTCCCCTCGACGCTCAGCAGAGCAACGCTCCTGAACTGGTTGACGGAACTGGAGCTGTGCTCTTTGGAGACGGACAGCACCACAGCTCTTTGCCACTCTGATGTACGGCTCCAGCTCTGCTTTGCTGGCTTCCAGCATTCCGCTCTCTTTATTCTCCAACAGCTGGCGGGCATACTTGAAGAGATTCTTGCTGGCTCTCTCTCTTGCCTTCTTTCTCCTGCGCTTACAAATGCACTCTGCCCTTCGCAGCTCAGCCAACTTCTGTGTCACTTTATTCCACATCAGCTTCAAGCCCACCTTCTCCTCGAGTGTTTCTTTCTTTCAGTCCTTCTACAGCTGGTGCCACCTTCGTACTAGCTGCTCTACGATCTTCTCCTTTCTTCCTTTTACTCTTGGAGCAGCGACTCGCTTGACGTCAACTTCACCAAATCTATCTCTACACGCCTCATAGAGGAAGTCTCCAGATGAGTTAAGCTTCTCTTCCACTCCGCCATGAAGTGCGTGTTTGAGAATCACGCTGAGGTCCACGTCCAGCCTTTGCCACTCAGCCAGTTCACTCGCCTTTCATCCACTTGATCTTGTGCTTCTTTTCTTGTTTCTTCCTCCTAGCTTTGTGGCGTGGCTCCACAGATGGGGGAAAGTCAGGTGTGTTTATGTGCTCACATACATGGGAGTTACCCTCCATTGTTGGGCCTTCTTCCTCTACCAACAAATCACCTCCAGCAATGCTGGGTCCATCAGTTCTGTGGTCTTCTATGTGGCTTTGGGTCCCTCTTGTCTGATCTGCCACAGCAGTGCAAGGGTGCTGTTGGCCTTTCTCACTGCAATTTACTTCCCCTGATGGATTAGTAGCCCTCTATGTGTCATTATGTTCTCCCATCCTCACCTGTCCTTCTGAAAGGTCTTTATCTCATTGTCTATATTCGTTCTGGTTGTTGCCATGTAATCCATCCTTTTGGGCCCATCTTTCATCCCACCTTTTGGAGTTCCTTCAGTTTGTCTTTTATTCATTTTCATAGCATTGATAGGTGTCTCTGCTACAAGAGAAGAATGGGTTGGGTGACTCCTAGTGCAGACTTTCCAACCATCTTACAGTCTTTCCTGGACATCCTCCAGTCTTCCCTGGACCCCAACTGCCCTTTCACAGCAGTCACTAGATACCCGGAAGTTTTAATGAGATTGATAGGAAGATGCTGCTTCCTGCTTGACATTGCTGCCTGCTGCATCTCCAACAGTGCCCTTAGGTCAGCTGCAGGGTTATCATCCAGGGACCACCGCTCATCGTTGTTTCACATCTGTTGTGTGCATCTTCACTGTCCAGATATTCAGATGGTCTACAGCTGAGTGAAAAGCCAAAGAAATAGCTGTTACCGTTGACCTATTCTAACACCAGACAAACTGGAGTGGATCCAACTCACTCCTCGGACAGGAGTTGATATGCTTCATGACCAACGTGTCAAAGCACATCATCACAGTGGATGTAAGTGGATACGACATTGAGGCAGGTCACCATGTTCTTCTTGGGTACCAGTATGAACCTCATTGCCAAAGTGAGATGTTAAAGATGTCAGTAAACTCTCCAGCCGGTTGATTAGCGTAGGTCTTCAGTACACGGCTAGATGGACCAGATACTCTCTATAGGTTCACCTTCCTCAAGGATGCTCCCATGTTAACCTCAAAGACTGAAATCATAGGGTTGTTAGGGGCACTGGGAGTTTGTGAAGGTGCCTTCATGAACACAAAATGCATTGACCTAATTTGAGAGTGAAACTTTGTTGTCACATATGTTGTTGGTTTTTGTTTTGTAGGAGGTATTAACATTCAAGCCCTGCCACAGCTGTCGAGCATCCTTCTGTGTACCAAGTTTAGTCCAGAATTACCACTTTGCATGTGAGATGTCTTTCTGGTAGTCATACCTGTACCTCCTTTAGTTTCCTGGATTGCCAGACCTGAACACCACCTAGCCCTCAGCAGGTTGTGGATTGCCTGGTTCATCCAGGACTTCTGTTTGGGGAAGACTGTGAATGATTTTGTGAGGACACACTCATCCATGACAATTGTGGTATATTCATTTGGGTCTTCTTATGAGTCCCTGAACATGGCCCAGTTCAGTGACCCAAAGCAATCCCATAGTCGTTCATCTGCATCCTGTGACCACCTCTCTGTTATCTTTACCTCCAGTGCCTTACTCTTGTCTCTGCCTATACTTGAAAAGTTCCATCACCGCTGTCTTCAAAACATCTTAAATATCAATTGGGAAGATAGAAGAACCAACGTCAGTGTGCTAAATGAAGCAAAAACAGCAAGCATTGAAGCTTACGTCATCAAGAACCAACTAAGATGGAGCGGTGATGTTGTTCGGATGAAAGACGAACGTCTGCCGAAGCAAATCTTCTACTCCCAGTTTAAAGAAGGCAAACGTACAAGAGGCAGACAACAGAAGAGATTCAAAGACGTCTTAAAAGCCAACATGAAGAAATGTAACATCGACATCAACAATTTTGAAACCAATGTCAAGGACAGGAAACTCTGGCAAGCCATCACCCGAGAAGAAACAGCAACTTTTGAAGCCAGCAGATGTGCAGAATTAAAAGAAAATGGAAAGAGAGGCAGCAACAATCAAAGCCCAATCTGCCATCTGGAACTACCTGTCCTGAATGCGGTAGAACTTTCAGAGCCAAGATTGGACTCATAAGCCACTTGAGAGCCCATAAGTAGATTAACAGAACGAAGACCATTACCTTCGACCTCGAGGGATAGCCATGACAATGACGATTCAGGTAGGAGAAGGGCATCCAGAAAACTATTAATACTGAGCATTTTGTATGTACTTCCTCACATTGAAAGTAAGTCTACTTCCGGTTACCAGTTTAATTATGTAAACAATTTTGATTATCATATACAGTATATAATATAATATCAGGTTAAGAATTCCTGGGATTCTCAGAATCAGAATCAGGTTTAATATCACTGGCATATGTCATGAAATTTGTTATAAAGCAGCAGCAATACATTGCAATATATAGTCATAACAACTGTAAATTACAGTAAAGATATATATAGTCAAATTAATAAATAATGATATTGGACCACTGGAAAATATGCTGGTGAGGTAGTAATGGTGGACAAAGAGATGACAGATGAACTGAAGAAGTATTCTGCTTCAGTCTTCACTGTGGAAGACACTAGCTGTATGCCAGAGGTCCATGAGTGTCAGGCAGCAGGAGAGAGTGCCATTGCTGTTACAAAGGAAAAAGTGCCAGGCAAGCTGAAAGGTCTTAAGGTGGGTAAGTCACCTGGATCAGATGGACTACAATCTAGAGTTGCTGAAGAGATAACAGATGCATTGGTCATGATCTTTCAAGAATCACTTGATTCTAGCATGGTCCCAGACACCTAGAAAATTGCAAATGCTACTCCACTATTTAAGAAGCGGGGAAGACAAAAGAAAGGAAATCATAGGCCAGTTAGACTAACCTCAGTAGTTGGGAAATTGTTGGAGTCGATTATTAAGGACGACGCTTCGGGGTACTTGGAGACTAATGAAAAAATAAATTAAAGTCAGCATGATTTCTGTAAAGGGAAATCTTGCCTACCAAATCTGTTAGAATTCTTTGAGGAAGTAACAAGCAGGGTGGCAAATGGCAGGCAATGGATGTCCTGTACTTAGATTTTCAGAAAGCATCTGATAAGGTGCCTCACATGAGGCTGCTTAACAAGATAAAATCCTATGGTGTTAGAGGAAATATACTGGTACAGATAGAGGAATAGCTGACAGCCAGGAGGCAGTGAGTGGGAATAAAGGGGGTCTTTTTTGGTTAGCTGCCAGTGACTAGTGGCGTTCCTCAGGGGTCAGTATTAAGACCATTCCTTTCACATTGTTTGTCAATGATTTAGATAGTGAAATTGATGGCTTTGTGGCAAAGTTCACGGATGATATGAAGATAGGCAGAGGGGTAGGTAATGCAGGGGAAGCAATGCAATTGCAGCAGGACTTAGATAAATTGGAAGAATAGGCAAAGAAGTGGCAGGTGAAATACAGTGTTGGGAAATGTATGATAATGCATTTTGGTTAAAGGAAAAATAGTTCCTTTATTATTTAAATGGGGATAAAATCTAAATATCAGAGGTGCAAAGGACTTAGGAGTCCTCGTGCAAGACTCCTGGAAGGTTAATTCACAGGTTGAGGTGGTGGTACAGAAGGCAAATGCAACGTTGGTATTTCCTTCAAGGGAAGTAGAATATAAAAGCAAAGTGATAATGCTGAAGCTTTTTAAGACACTAGTCAAGCCACACTTGGAGTATTGTCAACAGTTTTAGACCATAAGACATAAGAGCAGGATTAGGCCATCCGGCCCATCCAGTCACTTGTTAAAAGTATCATCTATAGTCCATTCAATCACAGCTGATCCGTTTCTTTCTCCTCCTCAACCCCAGTTCTTGGCCTTCTTCCCGTAACCTTTGATGCTATATCCAATCAAGAGCCTATCAATTTCTGCCTTAAATAGACCAATGACCTGGCCTCCAGAGCTGCAGGTGGCAACAGATTCTACGAATTTCACCACCCTTTGGCTAAAGGTGAGGGGCCAAAAACTGTTCACAATACTCAAGGTGAGGCCTCACTGGTGCCTTATAAAGCCTCAGCATCACATCCTTGCTTTTGTATTCTAGGCCTCTTGAAATGAATGTTAACATGGCAGTTGCCTTCCTCACCACTGACTTGGCCTGCAAGTTAACCTTTAGGGTGTACGTATGGCACAAGGGCTCCCAAGTCCCCTTGCACCCCAGATTTTTTGATTTTCTCCATGTTTAGAAAATAGTCTGCACATTTATTTCCACTACCAAAGTTCATGACCATGCATTTTCAAACATTGTACTTAATTTGCCACTTTCTTGCCCATTCTCCTAATCTATCTAAGTCCTTCTCTATCCTACCTGTTTCCTCAACACTACCTGCCCCTCCACCAATCTTCATGTCATCTGCAAACAAAGCCATCTATTCCATCATCTATGTTATTTATATACATATAAAAAGAAGTGTTCCCAACACCAACCCCTGCGGAACACCACTAGCCAACCAGAAAAGGATCTTTTTATTCCCACTCACTGCCTCCTACTAATCAGCCAATGCTCTAACCATGTTTGTAACTTTCCTGTAATACCATGGGCTCTTAACTTGGTAAGCAACCTCATGCATGGCACCTTGTCAAGGACCTTCTGAAAGTCCAAATATACAGTATCCATTGCATCCCCTTTATCTATCTTACTTGTAATCTTCTCAAAGAATTCCAACAGGTTCATCAGGCAGGATTTTCCCTGAAGGAAACTATGCTGACTTTGTACTATCTCATCCTGTGTCACCACTTACTCCATCACCTCATCCTTAACAATTGACTCCCATCTTCCCAACCACTAAGGGTAGGCTATCTGGTCTATAATTTCCTTTCTGCTGCCTTCCTCCTTTCTTAAAGAGTGGAGTGAGATTTGCAATTTTCCAGTTCTCTGGCTCCATGCCAGAGTCCAATGATTTTTGAAAGATCATTTCTAATGCCACCACAATCTCTAACACTACCTCTCTCAGAACCCTAGGGCGCAGTCAATCTGGTCCTGTTGACTTATGTACCTTTAGGTCTTCTAGCATTTTGAGCACCTTCTCTCTTGTAATAGTAACTGCACCCACTCCTTATCTCAGAAAGGATGTATTGCCATCGGAGAGAGTCCAGAGGAGGTTCACAAGGATGATTCTAGGAATGAAAGGGTTAACATATGAGAAGCGTTTGGCAGTTTTGGGCCTGTACTCATTGGAATTTAGAAAAATGCGTGGGGATCTCAATGAAACCTACCAAAAGTTGAAACAACAAGATAAGGTGGATGTGGAGAGGATGTTTCCTCTAGTGGGGATAGCCAGAGCTAGAGGGTACAGCCTCAAAATTGAGGGGTGACCTTTTAGAACAGAAAGAAAGAAGAATTTCTTAGCCAGAGAGTGGTGAATCTGTGAGGTGCTCTGCCACAAACTGTGGTTGATGCCACATCTGTGGGTATATTCAAAGCAGAAGTTGATAGATTCCTCATTGGTCAGGGCATCAAGGGCAGGTGTATGGGGTTGAATGGGATCCGGGATCAGCCATGATGAAATGGCAGAGGAGAATTATTGGGCCGAATGGGCTAATTCTGCTCCTATGTCTTATGGTGTTTTGTGGTCTAATAAGTAGTGCAAAAATAGTAGCGATGTAGTGTTCATAGGTTCAATAGCCATTCAGAGATCTGATAGATGCTGCCTTTTTGAGGCATTGTTCCTTGAAAGTGTACTGGATACTACGGACGCTAGTGCCCATTATGGAGTTGACTGAGTTAACAGCTTTCTGCAGGTTACTTTGATCCTATGCCGTAGTCACTTCCCTCCCATACCAGACAGTGATGCAGCCAGTTAGAATGCTCTCCATGGTGCATCTGTAGAAATTTACGAGTGTCTTTGGTGATATATCAAAGCTCTTCGAACTCCTGATGAAATATAGCTGCTGTTGTGCCTTCTTTGTAACTGCATTGATATGCTGGGCCAGTATTTTGCCTTTGCTGATGTCCACTTGTATTATGTATTTCTGAGCTAAATGTGTAGACTTAGAAATTGACCCATTTTCCTGGAGAGGATTAATGTACAGAATCTCCATTAAACATAGCTGCCATTTTTACTCTTTCTGATATATCATTTAATGGATTGGTCTTCAGATTGTCCCCTAAAGTATACCATCAAAGTGACAATTTATATAACTATTGCACCTTTTACTTAAGATTTGTTCTCAGTGCAGCCAGCTCTCACTCCCATCCCTCTTGTTTTTGATAAAGAAGTCATGGGCATTTAACCGTTGTACCTTTGTAGTAATAATGTTTTCTCAATGACACTAAATACAAAAATTACAGGACTTTATCTCAGATCGTGAAGTGAATGGTGTTGTGTAACTTGTCTTCTTGTTTATTGTTGATTTTGACCTTGAAAGTGAGGCAATGAGGCTGCAGGGTGAAGTAAACTGATAAAGTTGTGTTTTGGCTACTTGAAGACTAAGAACATCCATCCGTTACAATTTTTAATGGATTGTAATTCTTTTCAAATCTTTTTATTGTATATATAGGAAAAATAACATGAGTACATCGAAGTAGCAACACTTACGATGCCTCAAGAAAAACAATCATCTTAAAGATTGAAAACAAAATTTTGTGGTAACAAAAAAAAACCTACTGAGCAGAAAAGTGAGAAAAAAAGAGAGAACCCATTAGGTGTACAACCCCGGAGCCATGCATCATACAAAAAGCTTCTAAAAATAAACAACAAACTGCCAGCAAGAAAAGAAAATATACTAAAAAAATTTACAATTAGATCGTGGAAAAATTATATCAATTAACTCAAATGATAATAATGAGCAAATGAGCCCCATCTTTTCTCAAAATTAAAAAAAGGTTCAAAGGTTCGACTTCTAATTTTCTCCAAACTAAAACATAGCATCACTTGAGAGAACCATTGTGACAAAGTGGGAGCTGATGTATCCTTCCACTTCAACAAAATGGCCCTCCTAGCTATCAATGTAACAAATGCAATAACATGTTGGTCAGACACAGAAATACCATGAATATTTTGAGGAACTATTCCAAAAAGCACAGTTAATTTATTAGGTTGTAAATTAATTTTAAGTGCTTTAGAAATTGTTGAGAAAACCGACTTCCAGAACTGTTCCAATATAGAACAAGACCAAAACATATGTGTCAGTGTAGCTATCTCGGTTTTACATCTATCACAATGACTATCAACATTAGGGAAGATTTTAGAAAGTCTCTCCTTTGTCAAATGATAACGATGTACAATTTTAAATTGAATCAATGAATGGCTAGCACAAATTGAAGAAGAGTTAACCAACTTCAATATCCGCATCCAATCCTCTGTCATAAAAGTCAAATTAAGTTCCTTTTCCCAATCCTGTTTAATCTTAGATAAAGGACGCTTATCCCATTGTAATAATAAATTATAAATTCTTCCAATAGAACCCTTAATCAAAGGATTCATACTCATAATAGTATCTAATAGGACAGCCTCCAATATATTAGGGAAATTACTTAAATATTTTTGTAAAAAATATCTAACTTGAAGGTATTGCAAAAAGTGTGAGTATGAAAGAGAATATTTATCAATTAATTGTTCAAAGGACATCAATCTGTCTTCTTTAAATAAATCCAAAAAAGAATTAATACCTTTATTTTTCCAAAGTAAAAAAATTGGATCACTCAAAGAAGGTTTAAAAAGGTAAACCTTCGGCAAGTTAAACTACAAAGGTTTAAAAAGGTAAAATTTCGATAAATTAAACTACAAAGTTTAAATTTTTTAAGATTAAAAAAATTGCGGAACTGGAGTCAAATTTGTAAAGAATACTTAATCACAGGATATAGGTTTAAATTAACAACTTTACCCAATTGCATAGGTAAAGGAGCTCCCAATAACGAGGTTAAATAAAACTGTTTTCAACTTTTAGTTCCAGGTCTATCCAAATTGGCCCATCACTCTTATCAACCCAGTATAACCAAAAAGACATATATCGCAGATTAACAGCCCAATAATACATTCTAAAATTAGGCAAAGCAAGACCTCCATCCTTTTTCAATTTTTGTAAATGACATTTACTAATTCTTGGTCTTTTATTATTCCAAATAAAAGATAAAATATTGGAATCAATCCGATCAAAAAACTTCCTAGTCAAAAAAACAGGAATATTCTGAAATAAATATAAAAATTTCGGTAGAATCATCACTTTAACTATATGAATACGACAAACGAGTGAAAATGTAAGTGGACTCCATCTACTAAATAAATACTTCATAGAGTCTACTAAGGGAACAAAATTAGCTTTATAAAGATCCTTATATTTTTTCGTAATTATAAAGTATTATCATATATAGAGACAGAATCATTTAAAGGAAACAATTCACTTTTACTAACATTTATTTTATATCTTGAAAAACCTCCGAATTCATTAAATAATTTTAGCAGGGCAGGAATGGATTTGTCAGGGTTAGATATATAAACCAATAAATCATCAGCATAAAGAGAGACCTTATGCATGGTCTCATTCACAAAGATCCCATGGATATTTTTACCCTCACGAAGAGCAATAGCAAGGGGTTCTAATATTAAATTAAACAACAAAGGACTTAATGGACAGTGAGAAATGGAAGATGGAATTTAATGCAGACAAGTGTGAGGTGGTACACTTTGGGAGGACAAACCAGGCTAAGACATTCAGAATGAATGGAAGAGCACTGAGAAGTGTGGTAGAACAAAGAAATCTAGGAACACAGATCCATAATTCCTTGAAAGTGGCGACATAGGAAGATAGAGTTGTAAAGAGAGCTTTTGGCACGTTGTCCTTCAGAAGTTAGAGTACTGAGTACAAGAATTGGGTTGGTATATTGAAGTTGAGTAATTTGTAAAATACACCAAACTATGAGTATTGTCTATGGTCCTGGCCACCTACCTACAGGGAAGATAACAATAACTTTGAAAGTATGCAGAGAAAACTGACATGGATGTTGCCAGAACTTGAAAAGCTGAATTCCAGGGAGAGTTGAATAGTTGAGAACTTTGTTCCCAAGAGTGTAGGAGAATGCAGAGAGATTTAATAGAGGTATGCAAAACTATAAGGGATATAAATAAGGCTTTTAAATATAGATGAGGGAGGCTTTAAAATATAGATGAGGGATATGGATAAGGGATATAATAGGCCTTTCTACTAAGGCTAGGTGAGACAGGAACTAGAGATCATAGGTTAAGGGTGAAGGGTGAAATATTAAAGGGGCTCCTGAGGGGGAGCTTCTTCACTCAGAGGGTGGTGTGAGTGTGGTGGATGCGGTTCAATTGCAACATTTAAGGGAGGTTTGGTTTAGTAAAGTACATGGAGGGGAGGGGTATGGAGGGCTATGGTTCAATGTATGGGCCAGAAAAGCCTATTTCTGTGCTGCAGTTTACTCTGCTATTTGCTGCACTAAAGGCTGAAACTGTGCGCCTGCTCTGGGCTTTGTGTCTGAGGAGTCATTTTCATTCTCAATGCTATTTGCTTGCTTTTATTGTTTGCACATTCTCTTCATATTGGGTGCTTGTCGGTCTTCTATTTTTAAAGGGTGTTCACGCATGGCCAAGTGGTTAAGGCGCCGGTCTAGTGGTCTGAAGGTCACTAGTTCAAGCCTCAGCTGAGGCAGCGTGTTGTGTTCTTGAGCAAGGCACTTAACCACACATTGCTCTGCGTCGACACCGGTGCCAAGTTGTATTGGCCCTAGTGCCCTTCCCTTGGATAACATTGGTGACGTGGAGAGGGGAGACTTGCAGCATGGGAAACTGTCGGTCTTCCATACAACCTTGCCCAAGCCTGAGCCCTGGAAACCTTCCAAGGCACAAATCCATGGTCTCACGAGACTAACGGATGCCTATTATTTTTAATGGGTTCTTTTGGGTTTCTTATTTTGTGGGTGCCTGTAAAGAGATGAATCTCAAGGGTGTATTATGTACAGTACACATACTTCAAGAATAAATGTACTTTGAGCTTTGAACTCCAGAACTTTAGTGATCTATGCCTCTATGGCTTCTATAACCCTAACACACATGTTAATAGACCTTGGTTATATTTCTTTTTATTCCCTGTTTGCTTCTTGTAATGCTGGCTACTTTGCAATTCCTTTTGTGTTATTCATATTTTTAAGTTGCTGTCACTGTTTTTTCTATCATTTTTGTCTTATCCTCATTCTTGATGAACCCAATATTGAAGCCAGCAGCTCTATGTTCATAGATAGGTGTTCCCTAGCCATTGGACTATTGATTAGTTCTCTTTTTCTTTACTGAGCTCCAGTTGCAGTGTGGGCTATCTTCTATTGCTTCAAGTAAACAATGTTCAAAAATTGGACTCAAGTATACTTATTGCACCTTTGGGACTTGAATATATCTGCTTTCCCAAGCAGAGGAAAATAAATTCTCATTTTAGTCTGTTTTGCTTTGGTTTCTGTATTTATACCTTCAGTTGCTTCATCAATGCTAACACAAAATTCAAAAGTTCAAAGTAAAATTTATTATCAGAGTACATACATGTCACCACATACAAACCTGAAATTATTTTTTGTGGGCATACTTAGGGCGTTGGGCTCACGATCTGAAGGTCGTGGGTTGAGTCTCAGCCAAGGCAGTGTGTTGTGTCTTTGAGCAAGCACTTAACCACACACCGCTCCAGTCCATCCAGCTGAAAATGGGTACTGGCAAAATACTGGGGGTTAACCTCGCGATAGACTGGTGTCCTATCCGGGGAGGAGTCTTGTACTCTCAGTCGCTTCACGCCACAGAAACCAGCATAAGCACCGGCCTGATGGGCCACAAGGCTCAGGACAGACTTTAACTTTTTTTAATACTTAGCAAATCTATAGAACAGTAACACTAAACTGTTAAATGTAAGCAAACTGCACAAATGCATATATAAATAAATATCAATAAATAACTGGCATGAAATAACAAAATATCAGAGTCCCTAAATGCGTGTAGCTATTCCCTGTTGTTCAAGAGCTTGATGGTTGAGGGGTAATAACTGTCTTGAACCTGGTGGTTTGAGTCCTGACGCTCCTGTACCTTCTTCCTAATGGTAGCAATGAGAATAGGGCATGGCCTGGGTGATGAGGGTCCTTAATAACGGACGCTGCTTTTTTGGGCATCGATCCTTGAAGATGTCCTGGATACTATGGAGGCTAGTGCCCATGATGGAGCTGACTAAGTTTACAACTCTCTGCAGCTGATTTTGATCCTATGCAGTAGCCCACCCACCCCATACCAGGTGGTGATGCAGCCTGTTAGAACGCTCTCCACAATACATCTGGATAAACTTGCAAGTGTCTTTGGTGATACAGGTTTCCCCCCACTATCCAAAAGTAGAGTGTTCCTATGAAACCTTTCGTAAGCCGAAATGGCGTAAAGCGAAGAAACAATTACCATTAATTTATACGGAAATAAATTTTGAGCGCTCCCAGACCTGAAAAATAACCTACGAAATCATACCAAATAACACATAAAACCTAAAATAACACTAACATATAGTAAAAGCAGGAATGATATGATAAATACACTGCCTATATAAAGTAGAAATAATGTATGTACAGTTTAGTTTCACTTACCAGAATCAGGAAGACAGCGAGCACACTGGAAGGTTCACGCATTTTTCTATCATACAGTTCTTTGTAAGCACTCAAAACATCCTGCAAACCTGCCCTAAACCTATGTGCCCTTTCAAAATTAAAGTCATACGAAAATCTCACGCAGTTCAAAGCTATGGCAGCTTGATGCTGAGATGCTGAGTGTAGTTCCTGGGGAAGAAGCTTGGCAGCGCCACTCTCGCAGCTCGGGGTGCGCATTGCCTCTATAACAGCTCGCTGCAAATCAAACACTGAATGCTATTTTCACTTTTCACCTATTTTCATAAAAGTGAAAATCCTCTTTGGATTTCTTTTGGTTAGCGAAAACAGGTACTAATGTAAGTCTCTCGTAAAAGCGAAGTGGCATAAAGCAAACTTTCGTAAAGCAGGGGATACCTGTATACCAAATCTCCTCAAACTCCTAATGAAGTACAGCCACTGTTCTGCCTTCTTTATAACTGCATCAAGATGTCGGGCACAGGAACTTGAAATTGCTCGCTCTTTCCACTTATATAAACCTTATGACATTATTTTATGACATTATTTTCCTGTTCAGACTAAAATATATTACCTCTTAAACCAAACGATTTATCATTAATGTTGTGCTTTTGTTGCTTGGCCTAATTTTGTACAGAGGATAAAGATGAGTCGATCAGTACACTGTAATTACAGTGTAATTGACAGGGAACATTTAGTGTTTGCACTTGCATAACAAAAAGCAGGAACTAGAAGGTTGTTGTTTAATTTGCCCTGCTTCTTCCCAAGAGTATTGCACTGATTGACTCAATGGTGAGGGAATTTAAGGGTACTGCACTCATCTACTGGTTTTCCACTAAACACACTGGAAAATGTTGATACATTTAAATGTAAGTGAATTTTTAATTGCATGTTAAATCTTAGTTACCATCAAACAACCTCTTTGGCCACTGGAAGTTTTATTTTATTCTCATTCCTCAGTGTTACATTCCTTCAGAAGTTAATTATGGTTGACCAATCTATTATCTTTAAGGTTACCCTAGAACCCATTTGTTACTAGGTTTTTTTTAATTTAGAGTTGCAGTGCAGAACAGATCATTCTGGCCCAGAGAGCTACGCTGCCTAGCAATCCACCTGTTTAACCCTAGCCTAATCACAGGACAATTTACAAACTCCAATTAACCTACTAACTGTTACATCTTTGGAGTGTTGGAGGACACCCACGCGGCCATGGGGAGAACATACAAACTCTTAAGGCGGCACTGGAGTTGAAATTCTGAATTCCAATGCCCCCAAGCTGTAATAGCTTTTCACTATCCACTACCCTGCATGTAACTTCTAAGATATTATTTGTACAATCAAATAAATGATTCTATAATACTAGACAGTATGAGATATATAAAATAAAATGGTTTAAGCCAAGCTACATTCTAGTGATTTTGAGGAAATTGGAAATACAGTATATAGTATGGGATATCACCAAAAATGTCATTTAGCAACATTGTCTGTCCTTCTGCCTTTACAGATTGTAGTCCCTGTGCTGCACAAATCACACACTTTTGCCCCATTTAATACAATATATATTCCCTTGCCTTGGTGCACGAATCTAGTTAATTACCTCATACTCCTCTGGACTAAATTTCATTTGCTATTCATCTGTTCAATTTACAGTCCAATTACATATTCCAGCAGGCGAAGACTTTCCTTCTCACAGCCATCCAAAGGGCCAATGTTTGTGCCATTTGCAAACTTTGCTCCTGGCCCCTACTTTTAGATTCAAACCATCTGAGTTTATTACAAAAAGCAAGACACTGAAAACTGACCTGTAGAGTCCCACATGGAAAAGTCATAGAAGCATTCATTAATCCATACCCCTTACTTTATGCTGAGCCAATTTTTCTATTCTCCTTTGGATCTGATAATTTTTTTATTCTGCTATGTGGACCTTGTCAAAATCCTTGTTAAGATTCATATCGGTGAAGTCAAAAACGTTGCCCTTATCGACACTCGATGCTATCTCCTTAAGGAATTCAGTCAAGCCAATCATACAAAACGTTCCATTAACAAATGTATGCTAATGCTCCTGATTAATCTGCATCTTTCTAAATGAAGGCTTATCCTGATCCTTAAAAGGAATCTATGTTTTTCCCACCACCAATGTTAACTAACTGGATGGTAATTACTTGGGACATCTTGTCTTCCTTTTCAATTTATACTGTTAATTGATAATTACTCTAAATTGTCACATTTGCTGCCATTTTCAGCTCCACCTTCTTTCCTTTCTTTTTTATCTTTGTTGGTTTTCCCTTCCCATTATCAATCTGGTTCAAAGGCCTTTGAACAGCATTCGTATTCCTACCCACAAAGCTACGAGGCCCAGATCTGTCTGCTTCGGTCAGCTTGCACCTGGAGCTGACTTGTGGCAGCTGAGTTACCTTCTGCTGATCTTGATCCAAAGGCTTTGTCAACAGCTGTAAATTTGGGTGACAGCAGATAAAGTTTTCTGTTTTAACATTTTAGGTTGATGACCTTCCAGCAGAATTGACATAAGTGAGAAATCGAAGATATTTTAGCTGGGGGGAAGGGAGAAGGCTAGAAAGAACAAAGGGAAGATGTTTGATAGACTGAATGACACAATTGCTGATGTTACTGGCTGATTGAGAGTGATGAAGGCCTATTGATCATTGATGATCTGTCTGGAAGAGATGTGCATAGAAAGAGATGAATTAAAAACAAGGAATGATAAAGAAAGGGAGGGGAAAACAATGCTGGAATTGTGAGACCAAAAGAAAACTGCTGATGCTAGAAACCTAAAATAAAATTGAGGATGCTAACAGTAGTCAGCAGAGTAGACAACTGATGCGAAATGTAAAACTGCAAAATCCTTGCTCAAATTCATAAGGTGAAATCAAGACTTTACCCTTAGCAACACTCCATGTTATCTCCTTAAAGAATTCAATCAAGTCAATCAGACAAACATTATAATGTGATGGATGTTCACCAGAGCTGAAAGTTTGATTATATGAAATTGTTGAACTCATTGCTAATGAGGGCTGTTAGATGTCACGTCTGAAAATGAAATCCTACTGTTTGAGCCTACAATAGAGTTCACTTGAACAGAGTAAAGGACAAAAGTGAGAATTCCAAGTTGGAGTGAAGTAGACATTAGGCAACTGGAAGCTCAAAATAATGTCTGAAGGGTGAAATACAAGTGATGAGCAAAGCAGCCACCACACCCACGTCTGATTTCCTGAATTCAGAGGAGACTATACGATGTGAACTGAATCCAATACACTGAGTAGGAAGAAGTACACTTAGCAAAATAATATGACCAACAGGCTGACTTGATAAGGTCCCATAAGAGAAAGTAAAATGTGATTCATTAATATGAGTGTACAGTACACTCTGTTGGTATTACAGGATATTACTAATTTTCATGTATATCTTTTAACTCATCAATCTTTCAGTGATCAATTCACTAATACCACAAAACTCTAACCTATTGGGGATGCTTTTACTGAAGTAATACACAGATGATAATTGCATGTGGAGATCAAGAAACAAGTGCATTTTGACATGGAGGTAAGCAGCCACAACTTTTAGACAGCATCTAAGCCCTTAGGCATCTACAGACTTGTTGCCTAGAATTTGAACTGTACCTATTTTTGGGGCACAAAAGCATGGCAATGTTCCATGAGAATACCCAACCATGAAGCCCTTTACAATTTGACATTCAAAAAGTCAACGAAAATCCCTTTTTGAGCCAGCATTAGGGTGATGCAGACCCAAAAGCAAATGCTTGTATACTACCTACATGATTCCTTTTGGGGTCTTACCAAATTTCAGCATCATCTGAGACTTCATTAAAACAGCAGTCAGAGTCGGGCAAACAAATAAAATGGCAGATGTTGAATTCTGAGACAGAAAAGCTGTGAGTGCTCATGCAGCTGAGCAGCACCCCTGCAGAGGGAAGCTAGGGTCAATATCGGCATCAGCCATTAAAGCTTACTTCCCATGATAGTCGTGCAGCAGCGAACACTTTGGCTGCCACAGGGGGACAGAGGCAACAGGGGAGGAGGTCAGAGCCCACAATCAATCTGAAGCAGAGGAATCTACAGGGGAGGAAGACGGCCCCCTCAGTCAGACTAAAGGGCATGCAAGTGCAGGCAAATATTATACATGTCTGAAAGATTTCCTGAACATTCAAGGAGCCACAAAACCTGGCAGGTTCACCATAAAAATAACCTGGCAAGAGGTACCACAGCAGCCTTCTCCTGGAGTGAGGATCTCTACACAATAGGGCAATGTTGAACAAACATTTTGTGCCCTCACAAGGTGCTCCCAGATCTACGCAACTCTGGTTATACCTCCTGAATTGAAATCTTTACAGAAAAAAAATGTATTTTGTGCAGAGATCTAAGTTTTGGAAGGAGGGTATCACTCATCAGAAAATGTAAAGATATTATAGCTAGTAAAGTAATTAAAACTGGGATTCATTCATTCATGTTTCATAATCATTGTAGATGGACCTATCCAGAGGGCTGCAATAGAATATATGCAATATCTGTACTCTCCCAGCTTATTATGGGTATATTTTTTTGCATCACCTTAAGAGTATTCCAGGCACACCTACAAACACACTTGCCATTTGCCTGGCTTCAAAGCTTATTGTAAGAGGTCTCCTAACTCTCCCACTAGAACACCATCATCTGGAGAAGAAGGAATAGGAATCCAGGGAAAGAAGGAGATGGGGTATAGTCCAATCACAAACAAGAGAAAATCTGCAGAAGCTGGAAATCCAAGCAACACACACAAAAAGCTGGAGGAACTCAGCAGGCCAGGCAGCATCTATGGAAAAGAGTACAGTTGACTTTTCAGCCCGAAACGTCGACTGTACTATTTTCCATAGATGCTGCCTGGCCTGCTGAGTTCCTCCAGCATTTTGTGCGTGCTGATGGGGTATGATGACGATAAGCACCATGCATCTTAACATTTGACAGCCCACTTGTCACCTTAGGGACTCGCACTTGGAGAAATAAGCAAATGGGGTGAGAAGACCTCGTGTTCTAGTTACATTTATCAGGCACTATTAGTCAGTTTGTTTGTTCTCCAGATTCCACTACCTTCTGTCTCTTGTGTCCTGACTGTCAGGCTGTGGTCTGATACAGGGAATCCCAATGGAGAGGGGATGGCACCGGGTGACATCAAAGTAGGATGTATGATCATTGGACTGCCCCAGAGGACTCAGAGAAGGACTGCAACAGATGGGCAAGGTGGATATAGCTTCACAACGAGATGGTTCGTACATAAGAACAGAAGAAAACAGGAGAGGAGCAGTCAAGCCAACTCCAGTCGGGGCTGATCTTCCCCAGGTCTTATCTTCTGTTCTGTGCCAGTTCCCCAAAACCCTCAATTCTCCCATCTTTCGAAAATTTATTAACTTCCTCTTTGAATATCCCAAGTGATCTAGCCTCTGCAAACCTTTATGGTAGAGAGCTCCAGAGATTCACCAACTTTTGACAAGACTTGACAAAGAAGGTGCAGAGAGGCTGTTTCATTTTGCATTAAAATCTGTCATTGGGAGGGCATATCATTAGAATAAATGGCATTCATTTAAAATAGAGAATTTCTTTTCTCAGAGGAGGAAACTGGACTGTTGACTATTGGGGTTTCTGTGAAGGACTTTCTGAGTGGCTATATATTAGGTAATAAACTTTGGCTGCCTTCAGTTAAGAAATTTGCATATGGGTTTGGAAAGCAATGCTGAGATGCTGAGGCATTCTAGCTGGTGTTGCAAAAGTACTTCACTACTCAGTATTTAGAATTCTCCTCAATAATCCATTGATCATCAGCACAAAACAGCACCAGGCATTTCAATGCTGAAAACATACTGGAGATGTGAAGGCAATGGAAGAGATGCAGAATGAGACTCCTCTTTAGATGTTAGCAGCCATCGAAATTGCCAACGTTGCAAAAGGGGAAGATGAGGACGCACACTGAAGAATCTGTAAGCCACCAATAGCTGAAAAGCAACATTGTGCTGGGTTCCTCCATTGAGGACAAAGCTAATGAGTGGGGAATTCATGGGACTGGAAAAGAATGGAAAACAATAAGTTTACATTTATAAAGTCCTGCTGATAACTGTACAAATGCAAGCATCTCAAAGTGTTTGGTTAATTAAGCTGTATCAAATTAATTTGTTCTGAAATGGGGTCACTGCAGTAATGTTGGAGGTGAAAGAAACAACTTGTGTTTAGCACGATCCAACAAGTGGCATTGTGATGATGACCAAAATTATGCTCTTCTGTTTTAGATGTACAGTAAGTGGATATGACTCCACTGAGGACACATCTAAAGTGTGCACAGCCGTGCCGGCAAAAATATAATTACACGCGCTTCCAACAACACCCTTTGAAGAGAAAAGGAGCCACTTTAAAACAATTTCAGCAACACAATTTTGCTATGAAGAGCCAGGCTGTGTTTGTAGCCTGTGCCCCAGAGTGGCATTTATGGTTCGTGTAGCTGACTGCCACCATCCTACACTGACCACTGAAAATATTGGAGCAAGTTCAACACAACAAATTTATCTTACTGAACAAATGGTCTGGAATATAGAAGAGAGTTTTCAGTACTGATTGGAGAAGTGTTTCATTTGGCAGCACTGTAATATCTCACAGTTAAATGCATACCAACAAAAAACTATCAGTTATTCAATTACTCCAGCACAGTCGAATGATAATGCTTTCAAAGAAAGAAATATGCTTAGTATCAAATGGAAGTGTATTGGTGACTTAAATATCAGTAAAATTGAGAATTTAAGAAGGTGAATTGATATGGTCTGAACAATAATTGTACAGTTTGAGTTAGCTCGTTGAAAAAGATACTGTATATGACAATTTATTTCAAGTTTAGTTTTATTATAAATATATCCCATTCAGAAAAATAATAAAATAGAAAAGATCCAGTAATCAGAATTGTATCTCTGCAGTGTTATCTTTGGTGTACAATGAGCTTGGATTCCCGCACTCATTGAAGGTCATTATTGTTCTTCTCTCATCATCAAGCACATTCATTTCTCAGCATTGGTCTCTGCCATCGCTTATTACAGGCTGCAGTTCAGGTGTAAAGCTGCTTTTGATAATGTACTTTCTTTTCATGCTGCTAAATACTTTGGTATAGATATTCCTAACACTACTGGCAAAAATTGTCTAGAATTTCAATCCCAACCTCAAACGCAATCTTTCCAGAGTTTGCCCATTCTCCCTTTAATGGAAGGACTCAGCGGGCAGTAGGCCTTTTTCTGAGCAGCATCCGTGACTCCATCTCCATGACTTTGAGCCAGTAAAAATTAATTGTGCTATATATGTCTAGCTTAAAAGGTTAAGAAACTTGGAGAGGAGTCTGGTATTTCTGCACATCCACTGTCCTGTGTAAACCAGACGGTGAGCTTGGAAGGTATATCAGTGTAAGCACTGGTGCCTTGTCATTGCAGATAACACTTGCTGCAGCCACAGTGAACCAGCAGTGAAGAGGGAGATGAAACTAGTGCGTGAGGCACTATTCAAGCAAACATTAATGAGTTTCCAACTGTGTTTCCCAAATTAAATTCTCAATTTTACACTCCTAAATTGGCATTGTAGATTTTAGGAATCAATAGATAAGGCAATAATAATAATAATACAGTAATCCAATAATAATTGTTTGAACCATAGCAAAGTTAATGGCATTTGTGTGTTGTTTTAGATGAACTTTTGTGTAATAACACCTACAATGAAGTTACCTTGAAACAATTTCTGAAATAAATGTCCATAAGAGAAGAGAGCAGAATTAGGCCATTCAGCTCATCGACTCTACTCTGCCATTTCACCGTGGCTGATCCATTTTTCCTCTCAACTCCATTCTCCAGCCTTCTCCCTGTAACTTTTCATGCTCTGACTAACCTTTCAACCACTGCCTTAAATACAGCAAATGACCTGGCCTCCACAGCTGTCCGTGGCAATGAATTCCACAAATTCACCACCCTCTGGTTAATGAAGTTCATCCTCATTGCCATTCTAAATGGACATCCTTCTATTCTAAGGCTGTGTCCTCCGGTCTTAGACTCACCTACCATAGGAAACATCCTCTCCATATCTACCCTGTCGAGGCTTTTCAACATTCAATAGATTTCAATGAGATCCCTCCCTCATTCTTCTAAATTACAGCGAGTACAGGCCCAGAGCAATTAAACGCTCTTCGTATGTTAACCCTCCAATGTCAATATTCAAAGTGAGGCCTCACCAGTGCCTTATACAGCCTCAACATTACATCCTTGCTTTTATATACTAATCCTCTCAAAATACATGCTGTCATTGCATTTGCCTTCCTCTCCATTGACTCAACCTGGAAGGAAACCTTAGGGAATCCTGCATAGGGACTCCCAATTCCCTTTGCTCCTCAGATTTTTGAATTTTTACCCATTTAAGAAGTAGTATTTGCTTTTGTTGCTTCTACAAAGGTGCATGACCATACATTTCTCGACACTGCTTTCCATTTGAAACTACTTTTCCCATTCTCCTAATCTGTCTGAGCCCTTCTGCGACCTCTCTGCTTCCTCAAGACTATCTGCCTCTCCACCTCATTCATATCAATTGACTCCAACATCTTCCCAATCACTGAAGTCAGACTAACTAGCCTATAATTTTCTTTCTTCTGCCTCCCTCCCTGCTTGAAGAGTGGAGTGACATTTTCAATTTCTCAGTCCTCCAGAACCAAGCCAGAATCTAGTGATTCTTGAAAGATCTTTAATAATGCTTCCATAATCTCTTCAGTTTCCTCTTTCTGAACCCTGGGGTATAGTCTATCTAGTCCAGGTGACTTCTTTGCCTTCAGACTTTTCAGATTCCCAAGCACCTTCTCCCCAGTAATAGCAATTCCCCTCACATCTGCCCCCGATACTCACAAACTTCCAGCATACTGCTAGTGTCTTTTACATTGAAGACAGATTCAAAATACTCATTTAGATCACTTTCCATTTCCTTGGCCCCCATTACTATGTCTTGAGTGTCACTTTTCAGAGGTCTGATACCTACTCTCATCTCTCTTTTACTCTTTACGGTGTATATCTGAAAAAGCTCCTGGTAGCCTCTTTGATTTATTGGCTAGCTTACCTTCATATTTCATCTTTTCCATTCTTTTAGTTACCTTCTGTTGGTTTTTAAAAGGTTCCCAATCCTCTAACTTCCCACTATTTTTTGTTCTATTATATGCCCTCTCTTTTGCTTTTATCTTGTATTTGACTAACTGTGTCAGCGACAGTTACATCATCCTGCTTTTAGAATACTTCTTGTTCTTTGGGATGTATCTACCCTGCACCTTCCAAATTTCTCTCAGAAATTCCAGCCATTTCTTTTCTGCCATCATCCCTGCTTTTTCCCCCTTCCAATCAACTATGTCATCTCTTTCTAAGGATTTGACTTCATTTTTTTTACCAACAGAGCCACCTCAACCCCCCAACTTACGTGCCCCTCCTTTCAATGCAATATGTATCCTTGGATGTTGAGCTCCCAATTATGATTATCTTTCAGCCATGACTCAGTGATGCCCATAACATCCTACCCACCCATCTCTAACTGTGCTACAAGACCATCTACCTTATTGCATATACTGTGTGCATTCAAATATAACACCTTCAGTCCTGCATTCGGCACCGCTTTCAATTTTGTCCCCATGTTATACTCCAATTCATCCTACTGACTGCAATTTTGCCCTATCATCTGTCTGTCCTTCCTGATAGTCTCTCTGCACAGTGCATGTAGTTGTACACCAACTGCCCCATCCTCAGCCCTATCACTCTGGTTCTCATCCCACTGCCAAATTAGTTTGAGCCCTCTCCAACAGCTCAAGCAAACCTACCCACAAGGATAGTGGTCCTCCTCAGGTTCAGGTGCAATCTGTCCCTTTTGTGCAGGTTTTACCTTTCCCAGAAGTGATCCCAATAATCCAGAAATCTGAAGCCCGGCCCCTTGCACCAGTTTCCCAGCCATGTCAAGTTGAATCTGTCTGTTCCACAGCTATCTCCCACTTTGCACCCTCCGTATACTTAAGCTTATTGGCATGCTAACGTACCTTTTTAGCTATTGCCCATTTTTTACAATGGTACACACTCTCAGGATGCCTCCATTTTAAAATATTCCCTTTTTGATTTCAACCACCCTCCCCCATATCTCAGTGAATTTCTCCACCACCACCTCGGTCCAAGAATTTTCCGTCTTGAGACTTTTGCATATTCCTGATTTCCATGTCACTCCCCATCATGGACAGTCATGTATCTTTAGAATTGCCTTCCAAAAATCTACCAGTCCCAACTTTAAATATGCCGAACGATTGAGCTTCCGTTGGACCCTGAAGTCGATGAGTCTAAATACTTACACTTTTCTTTTTAAAGAACTTTCTCACCTCATCAAAGTAGCTGTTCCCTTAACCTTTGTTCCCTGGTTCAGTGTTGACCATCTAAATTTTGGAGTTTACCCCTTGCATCTATGTTGAGTTGCAGGTAATAATGAGATCTGTTGACAACTGATCTTACCAAAACCAACAAATGAGCTTTCGAACATTTCGCTTGAAAAAGTGCAGCGCGGGAACGGGTCCTGTGGCTCACAATTGTCTGATAAACTAGTTAAACTAGGAATTACCTCTTCCTAGAGATGCTGCCTGGCCTGCTGCATTCACCAGCAACTTTTATGTGTGTTGCTTGAAATTCCAGTATCTGCAGAATTCCTTGTGTAAACTAGGAATTAACTGCTTAACTTAACTGATCCATTCTCTGTACATTCATGTCCCTAGCTAAGAGCCTTTTAATCACCTCTATTACATTTGCCTCTACTACAACCCTTGGCAGCACATTCCAGGCACTTGACTCTCACATCTGCTTTGAATTTACAACCCCTACCCCTCCATCTTAAATGCATGTTCTCTGGACATTATGATCCTGGGAAAGAAATACTAGCAGTCTACTCTATCCTTACATGTCATAATTTTGTAAAATTTCATCAAGTATTCCCTCAACCTCTGCTGCTGCACAGAAAATAGCCCAAGCCTGTCCACCTTCATCCCGTCACACATGCCCCCTAATCTAGGCAGCATCTCCCGAATTCACCTTTATTGAAACAATTATTTCATGAGTCTCTACAGCTTGGTAGCCATGTTGTTAATTCCATCAGCATCTTTACTGATAATAGTGCAAAAATTATTCAACTTTGATTAGTCTTGTTTTTCGGGATTGAACCTTACAAAACAATTTTCCATTTAGTTGACTTGCTATTAGTGTAATAACTACAGTATACTGGATTCATGGGAACAAGGCCAGGGAGTGTAAAGGTGCTAAGGAGAAGGACTCGGGGAGTGTAAAAGGAACATGACAGCGAGCCCAGGGGCTAAGCAAGAGTGCATTTTTTTTAATTCCCAGATCTTGGTCATTGCCTTTGCTGGATGAAGGTGGTAGGTATCACTCCTCCTGCACATCGGATCAAGCCCCCATCAAGCTGGTAAATCGCCCACTGTGATTCAGTAGGAGAAGGGAGTTTACCAGCATCAGGTATTATGGGGATGGTGGATGAAGATTCTCTTGAGATTTGGATTAGGCAGCACAGATTTGGATATAACCCTTGAAGAAGATGAGCCCCAGAGGCTAAAGCGTAGAGACAGTAAAGAGCCAGCAGCTGAAAACCGGTGAGCTGCAGGGTCATTGTGGGTGCGTGGGAATCAGGATGGAATGGGCTTGTCCAGGGTGGAGGTGATAGCGGGAAGGCAGTCAGGTAAAGTACAATGTTATTTATCTGTGTTCACGGTAAATGGATGATCAGGGTGCATCTATGTAAACAATTTAGCGGATATTAAAACTGTGCAGTTCCCAGTTGTCTTAGTTGCCTTGCCTGTGAACCCTGTCCTTATGGTAATTGATGTGCTATCACTATCCCATGTGTAAAGAAATCATACACAGTGGCTCATCCTCCAACCTTGAGAACTACCAAAGCAGAAGGAGTAACATTGCAAAGCAGGATTTGCCAAAGAATTGTACGGCACACAAACAGGCCACTTGGCCCATCATGTGCATGCCACTCATTGTATCTATCTACACTAATCTCCTTCGTCTGCATAGCACAGCCTTCCTGCAGCACAGATCATCAGCGCTACACTAGAGATATGTAATGGAAGCAAGTTGTAGTTCAGGTCATGGAGAGATTTCCACTTCACAACTGAAACCTGAATCAGAAATTCATTTGCTGCTGCTTCCTCTCCAATGGGACACAGAATATAAAAGTTTGGAAGTTATGTGAATACTTTACAAACCACTGCATAGAAGGAACTTGGTGTATCGTGTGTATTCAAGTCACCCCACTGTAGGAGGGATGAGGCTGGGACTGGCTGGCCTTCGTTCTCTGGAGTGAAGGAAGCTGATGTGTTACCGGATGGAGGTGTAAAAACCGTTAGGATAGATAGTCAGAATCCTGTTTCCCAGGATAAGGATATCAAAGTCAAAAGGGTAAAGGTTTAGGTTGAGAAGTAAAAGTTTTTAAAGGAGGTTTGGAGGACATTTTTTTAATACGGTGGTTGATACCTGGAATTGGCTGCCAAAGGTCATAATGGAATCAGATACAATTGCCACTTTTAAGAAGCGCTTAAATAGGCAAGGCATATATGAACCTCCGATGTAAGGTGGTCCTAGTGAAGCTCAGTAACCACTTGCTAGTGGTAAATAAAACAGAGAAAACCACAATCACACTTTTTTTGGTAAAAGATCACTGCAAAGGATAGTCTATAACCCACCTGTCGGAATTAAGCTTTAGAACCCCCAATACGACCTGGCGTTTTTGCAGCGTGAACTGAAGTCTCGAAGATGCAGGATGGTTGCGGCATGGCAAGGCAAACTGAGGCGGAGGGTCCGGGCCAGAGAGGAGGTAGTTGCTGGCAATTCGATGCGGCAAAGCCAAAGCAAGGTGAGCAGAGATGAGGCACAGTCAAGGCAAAGCCCGGAACACAAGTGCAAGGAAAGACCAAAGGATCGACTGATTAACACACCGAGCCAAATTGGAGAAGTTGGGTATGGGTCAAATCGAGGTGGCGGGGCTCAGGCCTGAGACCGTATTGAAGAGGCGGGGCCTGGGTCCATGAACAGGGAATGATCCGATGTTTGGACGGTTTAAGCACCAGGCGAGATTAAAAAGTCAGGGTGTTGGGGACGAAGGTGAGGGGCAGGCTAGTTCAGCTCGCTGTTTCATGAGGTTTACTCATCTCGGCACGAAACTGAGGCTGTGGCCTGCAACTACCAGGCTTTTGAATCGGCTTTGAATTGGCTTTGTGTCTGTGTCTCACGTCCGTGAATTTCAACTCTGAATGCTATTTGCTTACTTTTATTCTTTGTACAGTTGTTTTTTTTCTCTGCACACTGGGAGTTTGACGGTCTTCTTTTATGTTAATGGATTCTGTTGGGTTTCTTTGTTTCATGGCTGCCTGTAAGGAGACAAATCTCAAGGTTGTATAAAGTATACATACTTTGATAGTAGGTGTATTTTTGAACCTTGAACTTTGAACCTAATGCAAACAAATGGATTAGTACAGGAAGTCACTGGAGGGTGGCATAAGAACAAAAGGCCTATTTCTCTGTTGTACAACTCCGTGAGTACAATAATACCAACTATAATATGATATCTTATTTATATTAGGATCTGCAAAGGGACGTTTACTCCTGTTTTAAATGGTTGGCATAATAAAGTGAGCACCAGTAACAATGAGGATCTGGAACAGGAGGAAGGGAAGTGTTGCTCCCATATTGAGGTTGGACAAAACAACCATCCCAGGTAGCCACAGATCTCAGAAAGAGTTATAAAAGGGAAAACTCAAATAAATCCAGAAGGCGGCTTCCATACACATTGGTATGACTAATGAATATCAAATAGGATGAGTCTGTTAGCTACATATGTCATACATTGCAGTAAGATTCCCCTGAAGATTACTGATGTCAATGGAAATACTTCTGTTTAGTTTAAGTGAGTGGCTAATTTACTTATCTTCTATAAAGCATCCTTGCAAAATTGCTCTTATGTTTGTATTGTAGAAGAACCTCCTTTGCAGCAGCTATTCCTGTCAAAGCAATTTGAATGAGTTCTAAATAAGTTTTATATATATTTCAGCAGATGTTAATAACAAACATCTATTATATAAGAAACAGTGTTTCAAGCTAGTCCTAACTGCCGAGATATTGCTTATTGATTGGCTAACTTTCATGTAGCAAAACAAATCTCTTATCTGTTCTAATAAATGACACCATGGTCCATAAAAAGTTTATTGATCCATTTACACAACAGTATGGAATTTAGCAGCCTGCATAAACTAAATGTGTGCAATATTTATGTAGTATTAATGTCTGAAAGATAATCTTATGGATTGACAGATGGGGCCTCACGGTGTTGCTGAATTATTTAGGTGATTATTGAAGCTCAAGCTCTTAGCTTTTTACACCACTGGAGTTTTTATCTATCTGTCACAACTCAGTAATTTCTGAGGCTGTTTCTGAATTGATGGTCTAGTTTCACACCATTTGTTTTAAATCAAGCTCAGCTCCAGGACCCCTCTGTATGAATGTTTGTTTGAAAACAGTGGTTGGTACTCAGCATGGGATTAATAAATCTTGGCATTACACTGCTAACGTGATAAAATCTTACAGATAGTTTTCTGGTTCAAAAAGACTTAACAGATATTTGAGGTGTAGTTGATCTTTTTATTTTATGAATATGGAGATTGAAATCAAGGCTGATTCAATGGTAGAAAAGTAAGCTCCTATACCTAATAGAATCTACTGGTGGTAGATTATGCTGCTGGGACCCACCCACTTCAAGGTTTGACGTGTTGTGCATTCAGAGACGCTCTTCTGCACACCACTGTGGTAACGCGTGTTTACTTGAGTTACTGTCGCCTTCCAGTCAGCTTGAATTAGTCTGCCCATTCTCCTCTGACTTCTCTCATTAGCAAGGTACTTTCACTTACTGAACCATTGCTCACTGTTTTTTTTTGTTTTTTACACCATTCTCTGTAAACTGTAGTGACTGTTGTGCATGGTAATCCCAGGAGATTGACAGTTTCCGATATACCCGTCTATAACCGGCAGACATTCCACAGTCAAAGTCACTTAGATCACATTTCTTCCCCATTGTGATGTTTAGTCTGAAGAACCACTTCACCATGTCGCTATAATTTATCCAATGAGTTGCTGCCACATGACTGGTTGGCATACAAGTGCACATAATAAAGTGGCCATTACATGTACCTCAAAGGGTTATAGAGCTCTAGAAGATTGTAGAGATGGGGAGGTGGGAGTAGGGGTAGCTAGGGCAGTAGGTTATGAGTTCAAGAAGGGATTTTAATCATTTTAAAGCAAAAATTCACAGATGGTGATTGGCATGGATGGATAACATAGCTTTGCAAAAGTTTGTAGAGGGTGCAATGAAAAAAGATGGGTATGAATGCATTGGGGTTTCAAGCCCAGAGGTACAAATACATGGATGATTTCAACAGCAGATGAGTTAGTGCAAGGGGTAACTCAAGCAATCAAGGAAATGTGGCTCAATGTAGTTTATCTTAGATCAAGTATGCAGATATAGTGCAAAATATGATTCAGTTGCAGAGATGCCAATGAGAAGAATGAAGTTTAGGGTGCAGAAACTGACCTGATAAAAGATCATGTCAAAAATTAGCTGAAGGAAATCTGTGCTCATGCAGTTCTGGATTTGAGACAAGGACTCTGACAGCAGAGGGGTTAAAAGAGATGATGTGTAAACCTTGGTGCCTGCATAGATGCAGGATGGGTCAAAGATACAATCCTCAGAGATACAGGAGGTAATGGTATGAAGAGAAGACTGTAGGTGATTCTCTTGCAGCCATCCATAAGGAAGTATGGAAGCAGGTGAGTATCCTACCACAACAGATCTTTACTTCCCCCCTCCGTATTCTGCAGGGATCACTGTCTCTGCGATTTCCCTGTGCATTCACCCGCCCCCATTAATCTGCATCCCGGCATTCATCTCTGCAAGCAGTCCAAGTGCTCCAACTGCCCATTTACCTCATCCCTCCCCACTATTCAGGCCAAACAGTACTTCTAGGTGATGCAGAACTTCACCTGAAAACCTGCTGAGGTCATCCATTGTGTCTGGTGCTCCTGATGGGGCCTTTTCTGCACTGGTGAGACCAGTCATAAATGACTGCTTTGTCGAGCACCTTCCCTCCATCCGCCAAAAGCAGAACTTCCCAGTGGACAAACATTTCCCATTATTGTTCCGATTTGTCGGTCCATGGCCTCCTCTTGTGCCAAGAAGAAGCCACCCTCAGGGTGGAGGAGCAACATCTTATATTCTCTCTGTGTAGCCTCCAGCCTGATGGCACAAATATCGATTTCTTTCAGTAAAATTTTTCCCACCCCTCCTCTCTTCTTCTATTCCCCACTTTGGCCTTTTACCTTTTCTCCCCTGCCTATCACTGCCCCCTGGGGTCCCCTCCTCCCTTCCTTTTTCCTATAGTCCACTCTCCTCTCCTATCAAATTCCTTCTTCTCCAGCTCTCTACCTTTCCCAGCCACTTGGCTTCACCTATCACCTTCCAGCTAGCCTCTTCTCCTCCCCCCACCTTTTTATTCTGCCACCTTCTCCCTTCCATTTCAGACCTGAAGAAGGGCCTCAGCCCAAAATGTCGATTGTTTATTCATTTCCATAGACACTGCCTGACCTGCTGCATTCCTTCAGCATTTTGTGTGTGTTGTTCTGGAAGCAGGAGAGTGTAGTCCAACCTGCTAGATGATAGAAAAGAGAAGCTGCAGAATGGTGGTGTGCTTAGCTGTGTCAAACTAGTTTTACATCTACTCATGAAGATCACTGCAGTTTTAATAAGTTTTCAGAAAGGCAATATAACACTTGTGATTCCAGCTATGTTCTTTGTGTGAATGCATTGGGGAAAAGATCACCCAACTTTGTTATTTTACAAATAATGTGCAAAGTTTTTGTAAGGGGTTTCTTCTTTCACGTTACTTGCTAAGGCTAATAAACTGGCTTCTCTATAGTGTTATAATAAAATGATTTCTCTGTAATTTTAACTGATGAGGTAATGTTTTCTGTAGCAGCAGGTTTGGGTTATAATTAGTGATAATGGGACTTGTATTCGTTTGCTAACCAATTGGAATAGATGTTATTCTTTCTTGTGTATCTGAAAGCTGTTGTTTGCGCGCGATTTGGGAGAGAAGGCGCGAGGAGGATGAAGTGAGAAGACGTGGCTTGAGGAGATGGTGGCCAGACCCGCTGGGCCTGGGCTCAGGGCGGGAACCTAGGGGTTGACAGTGAAGGAGGATCAGTGAAAGGGAATCCATGAGTTCCAACGTTTGTGCACTGGACATGTTTATGAGATTATTGGCGCATTTTATTTGTTTTTCTTTTCTTTTGATTCTCTACTAACCCCATACTTAAATATAAAATCTTAATTGTTTAAGCACACATTGTGGACTGAATGTTATTTTGGGATACGGATGTTACGGATCCACCCAAACAAGAGTGTTAAAGTTTGGCCGGGGCGAGGGCGGCACCCCCGAGATCATGCCACTAGATGCAACGAGTATTACATATCCCTGTGCTAATAAATCTTCAGCTGTGTATAGACTGTTCTCCCCGCAGTTACAATTGGCATACGCTCTTCCAACCTCTTTTCATTTGCTTTGAAGATTCCTAGAAAAATAACTGATACGAAGAAAGATTTTTCAGTATTGGGTGACCTGGTTTTGCGAAGAGTCAGATCAATGGTGAAATAAAATATTTAAAATTTCTATGCATTCAGGAATGTTCTCTTCACACTGGGATGAAACCTTTATATTAAATCAGTGAGTTGACAAGTTTTTCTATTCACTTGAAATCAAAGTTTTACTTCAGCTCCTCATCCCAGTTTGCAAGCTTTGTTTCATTACTGTCAAGTTCCAGGCACATTTGTAACTCTAAAATAACACAAGTAACTTGTCAAAGATAGGCCAGTATATTTTATAATATACTTATTATAATCTATAATATAATTATAAAATTTTATAATAAATAATGTTTAAGTTTAGATGCAAGTATTTTTTGCTATTTATATATCCCTTAAATACATTACCTGGTGTCTGCTGCACTGAGCATGTCCATAATTTGCTGTCTTCATCCTGGCCTCAGCTTCCAGTCTTAAAGTGAGAGTGGGTGGCTGGCACAAGTGAGGCTTCATTCCGAATGCATTCCAGCTTAGTTAAACTGGGACAAATAAAGAAGAAGGTAGAAGGCCACTGGGATTCTGTAAATATTACGCATTCATTTCTGCAGCTTTGAAACTTATTTCAGTAAGATTTTTGATTTATTTATTATGTTTAACTTCTCATAGAGTGACAGCTACAAAGAAACAGGCTCTACAGCCAATCTCATTCATGCTGACTAGGAAAACAACCAAAGCCGTGCTGTATTTACCTGCATTTGGCTCTGATCCCTCTGACCATTTCTGAACAATCCACCTATCCAAGCATCTTATAAAGTCTTATTTGATACCCAGAAGTATTCAGTGAGCTCCCTTACAAATGCATTGCTCTTTTACTATGTTTACACCTTGCACCTGAGACATTAGTCTCTGTCACTACAGGTTTCACCAATGTGCTAAGTATTGAACGTTTCTGAAACATTTTATTTCAGATGTTTTCCTACTAAAGCCTATCTTTGATTAGCGAATCCAACTGAGGATTTTCAGATCCTAGCAAGAGCAGATCTGGATTTTGTTAGCGTTTATAAATGCTCCGTGCTTTGTTATGAAAGTGCACTCCTTCAGTTTTGTCACTCCTTTATCAATCCCATGAGGGAAGGGAAAGGAAGCAGAGCACGTCTTCTTGCTCCCAAAAACTCTATTCCTTTTGGAAAATAAAGGGATTCAGATTCAGATTCACTTATTTATCACACATACATCGAAACGCACTATGAAATGTGTCATTTGCGCTATCAACCAACACGCCTAAGGAAGTGTAACAACGTAGTACGCCCACAATGCTCAGCAGAACAACACAGAACAAAACAAGCAACAAAAAACAACAACAGCAGAAAAAAAAGTAATACACACAAAACAACACACTGGAGGAACTCAGCAGACCAGGCAGCATCTACGGAAAAGAATTACAGTCAATGTTTCGAGCAGAAACCCTTCGGCAGGACCGGAAAAAGAAAGATGAGAAGTGGTCCTGCCGAAGGGTCTCGGCCTGAAATGTCAACTGCATTCCCCACCCCACCCCACCCCCCACAGATGCTGTCCGGCCCACCAAGCTCCCCTGTCTGTGGATGGGATGCCGTCGATGTTTCAGGCTGAGACCCTTCAACAGGACTACTCCTCAGCTTTTTTTCTCCAGTCCTGCCGAAGGGTTTCGGCCCAAAATGTCAGATGTACTCTTTTCCATAGATGCTGCCTGGCCTGCTGAGTTCCTCCAGCATTTTGTGTGTGTCACTTGGATTTCCAGCATCTGCAGATTTTCTCTTGTTCGTGATTGGAATACACACAAAATGCTGGAGAAATTCAGCAGGCTAGGCAGCATCTGTGGAAAAGAGTACAGTCAAGCTTCAGGCCAAGAGTATGTTTTTTGTAATGTATTGCACTGCAGTGCTGATGCAAAACAACGTAGGTTGAGGATATTGAACCTGATCCTGATTATGATTATCAATGATCAAAAACTCAATGGACTTGTTCCAAGCTCGGTATTCCACAGAGTGCAATCTGAATTCTTATAACCACTTCATGATATGTGTTACGTACCCCGTAACTGGGTTGCCAAACCAGCAGAAATGGATCACTCAGTTGGAGTCTGGATTACTAGAACTAAGAAAGTTTTATTAAAGAAACAAGCAACACAGTACTCTAACCAAAAGGATAATGAATGCAACAGTTCAGCAATGATAAACATACATGTACACAGAATTAAGATAACAGGATCAATCAAGCTCTATCGTTGTCTAGGGGTAAATGACCAGTTTCAAAGTGACGCAAAGTTCAGTTCAATTTAGTTCAATTCAGTTCGCAGTAATCGCTGCCGTGGGAGATGGACAGTGTGGGGGAAGGAGAGAGAGAGCAAAACGAGTGAATATTCAAAACGGCTTCCAAACAGACCTTCGCAGTCAGCTTTCGGGCGAGCCCTTTGTGATGTCACCTGAGGTCACCGACAGTGACCCCTCCGTTTCCAGATACGGTCGTTTCCCTGCGGTGAACCCAGCACCCAGGCAAGGGTGGACACACACCAGGTTCCCGCCGATCGTGCCTTTCCACCCTGTGCGTCTATGGCCCGGTACTTCCCACCAACTTGTGAGAGACGCACCGCTTCCAGGGTCTTGTTACCTCAGGTGTTGTGTGTGTCTTGCCTTAGCGAACCTGTCCCTTTTTATCCCCCTGTTGGGGTATCGCCTGTCCATCACTTCAAACAGTTCAGGGTTCTAAGGGGGAGCCGATCTTGACAGCTCTCCTTCCTTCATTAACATCTCTAAATGGTGCTCCATTGTTTTCCTTATCCCTCTCTCTCCTGAAGACAGGTGGCAGACCAACTGCTGATTCCACTGGTGCCAGCACAGGCCAGCTACATCTTAATCTATGTATATTCTTGTCACATCTACTGCATATAAGGCAAGAGTGTAATGAAATATTCTCCATTTCCCTGCTTGAGGACAGTTCCTTGAAAACTGAAGAAGCTAACCCCATCCAGTCACCACTTGAATAGGCATCCCCCCATTTGCCACGTGAGCTATTCCATCCACCATTGACATAACATTGCCAATCTACAATTTTCTTTAATGAATCTTCTTCATGAAAATTCTGTTGAGGAGCACATGTGATGTTACTCTCTGCCATAGAATTCAATTGTTTTGAATTGTTCCACTGCATGGTATTAAACTTCACTGCTAAATGTATGCATCTACACTAAGGCAATCAAATTAAATTGGGTGTGTGCCTAGTCAGTCATCAACAGCATGTGCACAAACACATCCTAACCTTCAAGGTTTTGCTGAGTGTGGGTCTTTATGCTCCAGGACTATCTCAATGGTAGCAACAAGAAGAGGGCATGTCCTGGGTGATGGGGATCCTAAATGATGGCATCAGCTTTTGAAGATGTCCTTGTTGCTGGGAAGGCTAGTGTCCATGATAGAGCTGACTGAGTTTGCAACTCCCTGCAGCTTTTACCAGTCCTGTGCAGTGACCCCTCCATATAAGATGGTGATGCAACCAGTTGCCAGTGTTCTCCATGGTACATCTGTCGAAATTTGCTAGAATCTTTGGTGTCATACCAAATCTCCTCAGACCCCTAACGAAATATAGCTGTTGTACTGCTTTCTTTCTAACTGCATCAGTACGTTGGGCCCAGGATAGATCTTCAGAGAGGTGGACATCCAGGAATTTGAAACTGCTCACCCTTTCCACTGCTGATCCCTCGATGAGGACTGGTGTGTGATCCCTCGACTTCCCCTTCCTGAAGGCCACAGTCAATTCCTTGGTTTTTCTGATGTTGAGTATAAAGTTGTTGCTGCAACACTACTCAACCAGCTGATCTATCTCACTCCTGAATGCCTCCTCATCACCCTCTGAAATTCTTTCAATAATAGTTACGTTATCAACAAATTTACAGGTGCCTTTTGGGCTTTCCCCAGCCACATAGTCATGGGTATAGACAGAATAGAGAAGTGGGCTAAGCATGAAAACTCGAGGTGTGTTGGTGCTGATTGTCAGCAAGGAGCAGATGTTAATTCTAATTGCACTGACAGTGATCTCCCACTGAGGAAGTCAAAGATCCAGTTGCAGAATGAGGTACAAAAGCCCGGGTTTTAGAATTTGTTGATTAGTACTGAGGATATGATGGTGTTGAACACTGAGCTGTAATCAAGAAAAAGAAGCCTGACTTAAGTATTGATGCTGTCCAGTTGGTCCAAGGCCAAAGGAGGGACAGGTGATGAGCAGAGGGATCTTGGGGTCCAAGTTCATAGCTCCCTGAAAGTGGCTACACAGTTGATAGGGTGGTTAAGAGGCATATGGCACGCTTCCCTTTATTAGTCAAGACGTTAAGTTTAAAGGTCATTAGGTTACTTTGCACCTTTATAAAATGATTGTTGGGCCACATCTGGAGTATAGAATACAATTGTAGTGGCCTCATTATAGGAAGGATGTTGAGGCTTTGGAGAGGGAGAAGAGGTTTACCAGAATACTGCCTGGATTAGAGGGTATGTGTGATAATGAGAGATTGTACAAACGTGGGTTGTTTTCTCTGGAGTGGTAGAGGCTGAGTGGAAATCTGATAGAGGTTTATAAGATTATGAGAGGCATAGATAGAGTAAACACTATCTTTTTCTCAGGGTTTAAATGTTTAATACTAGAGAGTATGTATTTGAAGTGAGGGGGATCATTTCAAAGGTGGTGTGAGGGGCTAGTTTTTACAGAGAGGGAGGTGGATGTCTGGGTGTGCTAACTAGAGTGATGGTAAAGGCAGTTGCATTAGGGACTTTTAAGAGGTGTTCAGATAGGCACATGTGTGTGAGGGAAATGGAAGGATATGGACATTGTGTAGGCGTGAGGGATTAGTTTAGTTGGCCAACCCACTGAGTCCCCCCAGCACTCTATTTTTCACTCTGTATTCATGCATATGCAGTCTCTATTCTCCCATCTACTACTCTGCTATACATTCTTAAGTATTGGCCTTGCCATTGGTTTATTGTTGTCACATGTACTAAGATACAGTGAAAACCATGTCTTGCTACCATTCATAAAGATCTAATCGTTACACAGTGCATTGTGGTAGAACAAAGAAAACCATAACGATGCAGAATAAAGGGTAACAGCTACAGAGAAAATGCAGTACAGGTAAACAATGAAGTGCAAGAACATAATGAGGTACATTGTGAGATCAAAAGTCCATCTCATCATTCAAGAAGTCTGAAAAGGGTCTGATTACAGCAGAGCCGAAGCTGTCCTTGAGCCTGAAGGTACGTAGAACAATACAACACAGTACAGGGACTTTGGTCTTTGCTGTGTTGACCTTTCAACTTACTCTAAGATCAATCTAATGCTTCCTTCCTACGTAGACATCCATTTTTTTCCTAACATCCCTGTACCTATCTAAGAATTTCCTAAATTTCCCTGGTGTATTGCCTCTACTTACACCCCTGACAACGTGTTCCATACACCTACCACCCTCTGTGTAAAAAGTCTATCTCCGACATCTTGAAACGTCGACTGTTTATCCCACTCCATTGATGCTCTTCTGCACCCTCTCTATATCTTCCACATCCTTCCTTTAATGAGGTGACCAGAATTGAACAGGATATTCCAAGTGTGGTCTAACCAGAGCTTTATAGACCTGCAACATTATCTCACAGCTCTTGAAATCAGTCCCCCAACTAATGAAGGCTAACACACCTTACGCCTTCTTAACAACTCAGAAAGGAGGTGAGAATGTACCCAAAGTAAAAAAAAAGAAAAAAAGAGAAAGAGGGAGCAGGTAGAAATTGCCATCACCCTTTCTCTTGTTCTCACCTGCCCATAACCTTCCTGTGGTTCCCCATTTCTTTCCCTTTCTTCCATGGCCCACTTTCCTCTCCTATTATATTCCTTCTCCTTCAAACATTTACCTCTCCCACCAATTCTCTCTCAACTTCTTACTTCATACTCCTCTCCCACCCACAACCATCCCCGCCTCACCTGGTCTCACCTAACACCTGCCAGCTTGTACTCCTCCACTCCCCCACCTTATTATTCTGGCTTCTGCACCCCTTTTTTGCCAGTCCTGAAGAAGTATCTCAACCTAAAATGTCAGTTGTTTATTCCCCTCCCTAGGTGCTGCCTTACTTGTTGAGTTCCTCTAACATTTTGTGTGTGTTGCTCAACCTCTCCCTCAATGTTACAAAAACAAAGGAGCTGGCTGTGGACTTCAGGAGGAATGGAGACAGGCTAACCCCTATTAACATCAATGGATCTGGGTTTGAGAGGGTAATAGTTTCTTGGCATCCACATCACCAAGGAGCTCACATAGTCTGTACATACCAGCTGTGTGGTGAAAAAGGCACAACAGCACCCCTTTAACTTCAGATAGTTGAAGAAGTTTGGTATGGGCCCCCAAACCCTAAGAATATTCTACAGGGGCACAATTGACAGCATCCTGACTGGCTGCATCACTGCCTGGTATGGGAACTGTACTTCCCTCAATCGCAGGGCTCTGCAGAGAGTGGTGCGGACAGCCCAGCACATCTGTAGTTGTGAACTTCCCATGATTCAGGACATTTACAAAGACAGGTGTGAGAAAAGGTCCCGAGGGATCATTTAGGACCCGGGTCACCCCAACCACAACCTATACCAGCTGCTACCATCCGGAAAATTGTACCACAGCATAAAAGCCAGGACCAACAAACTTCTTCCACCAGATCATCAGACTGATTAACTCATGCTGATCTATATGTATTTCTATGTTACAATGACTATTCTATTTATTACAAATTATTACAAATTACTATGATTGCACATTGCACATTTAGACAGAGATGGAACGTAAAGATTTTTACTCCTTGTGTATGTGAAGGATGTAAGAAATAAAGTCAATTCAATTCAGTTCAATATTTCCCACATTTATGATGTGGCTTATTTTTATTTATTTATTTATCAAGATACAATGCAGAACATGAGATACAATGCGGCACATGCCCTTCGAGCCCTTCGAACCGCGCACCCAGCAACCCCCGATTTAACCCGAGCCTCATCACGGGACAATTTACAATGACCAATTAACCTACCAACCAGTATGTCTTTGGACTGTGGGAGGAAACAAGAGCATCCGGAGGAAATCACTTCGTCACGGGGAGAATGTACAACCTCCCTACGGGCAGTGGCGGGAATTGAACCCCGGTCTGCAAAGCGTTGTGCTAACCACTACGCGATCGTGCCATCCAATGTCCTGACCCCACTGCCTCAGCTCCACTGCCGGCACAATCCCCGTCCTGTGCTGTTCCCCACTCGCACTCTGGACATGCACAGCCTCCAACAGCCCATCTTGCATTTTGTCTTCCCGGACTAAACATTCAGACACTTGCAATTTTAATTTATTATCTTCTGGAAATGCACTGCACACCTGTAGGATTTTATGTAAGATTTCTATTCTGCACTCATAAAACAATGAAAAACTTCAAGTATACGTGTAACCTATAGGATCTGACAGGTGTATCATAAAGTTTATTCAAAACATGAAAACAGGCCTCACTCATTTGCTTATTGCACTCAACAGCAGCACAGCATAGTCTGTTTTAATACTGTGATGTTAGTGGGGAGCAAAGCTTTGCTGCCAACCCCTGCAGAACTCCTGGTTTCTTTGCTTTTATCACATTCTTTCACGCTGAGCTCCGTGGAGTTCTGCAGTTTTATTTTCAAACAACATCTATTGTGATATTTTGTAACACTATAATTGTCAGAATGTTGGGATGTGGCCTAGGTGTGGAGGGAAAGACAAAGAAGCGGGCTGACGGTTCACTGACAGTAAAAAGAAACGCTGCAGAACTTCAAGGAAAAGGAAAACAATAGACACTAGGCTAACAAGGCCATTGACTAGAACTTTCAAACTAAAAGTAAAACACCAACACCACGGCTGGAAGCAATAACTAAAATGGCGCGCGCGGCCACTTCGGTGGGGATGTCTGTTATCTGTCAAGTAGGGTACTGTGCACAATTCTGATTTGATGGAGACAGACGTGAGAGTACGGAGGAACATCTGGAAAACTTCTGAAATGCCCGCTTCGCTGCCACTGCTACTGTGTGGTAACCGGAATCTCCGGAGCAGAAGGCCCCGAAATCCTCGGCTTTGCGTGTTTCAGCGGCCGGGGCGAGGTCGAAGGCGCTCGGCAGAGGATGGCACTCGGGAGGCTGTACCAGAAAGGCTGGTCAGAAGCTCGAAGTTTTTGGACGGACGGACTCAGTATCGGCTGTGGTCGGCTGCTTCCAAGGCATCGGCAAGCTGACGGTGCCTGGAGGTTTATGGCAGGGAGTTTCTCCCTTTTGCCACCTGCTATCGGGGACTTGGGAGTCGATCGACTTGGGCACTTTTGAGACTTTTTTTACCGTGCCCATGGTTTGTTCTTCATCAAATTATGGTATTGCTTCGCACTGCTGTAACTATATGTTATAATTATGTTGTTCTGTCGGTGTTAGTCTTTGGTTTGTCCTGTTTTCTGTGATATCACTCCAGAGAAACATTGTATCATTTCTTAATGCATGTATGCATTTCTAAATGACAATAAAAGAGGACTGAGTGTTCTCATAATCTAAATACTAAATGACTACTGTTCCTTTACAGCAACAATTGAAACGGTAAACGGTAGTCCTCTTTCCTGGACAAGGACAAGGGTAAGCAGGGAGCCTAAATGTTGCTGTGCTTTTGGTCAAGTCATGAATAGAAGGCAGTTAAATGCCACCATAATGAAACAGTAATTAGCTGGAACAGGGATGCTCATGAACACAATTGGTGAACTGGTTACGCAGCCTGCCTGCAGGGGCATGTAGACCCCGCAGCAGAATCCATGGTTGTGACTATAATCTTTCAAAATGCTGCATAAAGAAAGAATAATGACCATTTCCTTCAGTAGCAGTCAGTGAAATATATTTATTATTTGGAACATATTTCTATTAGTCTTGATGGTACCATAAATAGGGCCACTTGTAGCCTGAATATAATCAGTCTGCAATAATACTGGGAAGTTGTCTGTTTAGATGGGCTATGGATGTTATATCTTTCTCCACTGCAAAGAGCTTGAGCAATGGAACTTCACTGAGTGGCATGATTTGCTCAGCAGTCATTGAGACTGCAGATATACTATTGAAGACCTATCCAAAAGCTCCTTAAACTTCACTATATAGGAAGCTTATCATTCTTATAACCTGGGAGAACTGGCCATGCTTCTTCTTCTAAGTGAAATACATTCCCTTTGCACCAATCGCAAAAGATTTTTTTTGTTTTTGACAAATGTCTCATTTGTTGAGGAAGGAAGGTTCTTGAAGATTGATATTACCCACTTCAGCCATCATTGCTAACAGCATCACAGAGCACCAGTAGCATGTGAAGCAGACTAAATATTAGCCATAGTCAGTCATGAGAGCTGACACAGGCTTGCAAGAGCACATAAACAAAGCAGCCTAGAAATACACAAGAATGACTTATCTGCAAGATAATGACAAAATTTTGTCACATCTAAACCTTGATAAGAGTTACTATCCCTCAACCTTCAGGCTCCCGAATAGAAAAGGATAACTACACTTGCTTTTCCCAACATTGAAATGTTCCTACAACCAATGATCTCACTTTAAGGATCCTTTATCTCATTATGCCATGTTCTCATCATTTATTGCTGTTTATTTATATTTGCATTTGCACAGTTGGTTGTCTTCTGCACTCTGGTTGATCTTTCATTGATCCTGTTATAGTTACTATTCTATCGATTTGCTGAGTATGCCCACAGGAAAATAAATCTCAGGGTTGTATATGGTGACATATATTTACTACGGGGGTATGTATACCACCAGATTAGACATGCTCAGGCATCATCCCTGATGACGGTGGCAGAGTTTGTCATCGAAGTGCCGGTCATAATCGATACTTGTACCAGCTGGAAGCCCGAGAAGAGTTTATTTGTCATATACGCTGGGAAAGCAGTAGATCCTTTTTATATGTACTTTGATAATAAAATAACCATTGAACTTTGAAATTGGAACTTTGACAATAAACAGAAAGAGGCACCACTTACTTATTATTCATGACTGAATATACAGTCATTCACACATGGCATAGCCGAAGTTAAATTGTGAACAGGTTAAAATTTCCTGAAGAGTTATTCTCATGTTAATTGATATCTGCTATTTATAATTTCATAATTACAGAATCGGAATAAACCCGAAAGGACTGACTTCCTGTTACAGTGATGTCAAAAACTATGGAGAATTGATTAGACTGGCAATGTTGAAGGCTTTTTGACCAGAGGATGGTAAGGTTCAGCAGATAAGCACCTTTAAATGTGGTGGAGGCAGATACCATGAATACTTGAAGTATCATGTCTTGCAGAGATAGAGATCTAGAGCTAGAATGCGAGATCAGGCTGGAAAAGTCTTTATTAACTTGCACCAATGTTATGGGCTGAAAAATCTCCTTCTTTGTTGTAAACATTCTGAATTTATGATTATATAAATCTATAATACCTTCCTGCAATTGTATACATTATGTAAATAGTCACTTTTATGAAAACATGTGAATCTTGCATATATGCATTGATTAAAGAATAAAGATTCAAAGTTCAAAGTATATTTATTATCCAATTATGTATACATTATTCAACTTTGAGATTTGTCTCCTTACAGGCAGCCTGAAAACAAAGAGACCTGAAAGAATCCATTTAAAAAAAATACTGTCAAACACCTAATGTGCAGAGAGAAAAAAAACAAATCATACAAACAATAAAAGTCAGGAAGTAGCATTCAGAAAGGAAGTGGGCCCACAGACACGAAGCTGGGCATCACTGCACCCAGAATAGACTGGCGATTCTGATCAGTGCAAAGGTGAGTAAACATCACAGAGCAGTGAGCAGAACCAGCCCGAGCCTCACCTCTGGTCCCGACACCCTGCCCTTTCAATCTGACCTGGCATTTAAATCGTCTAAACACCGAGCCATTCCTCGGTTTAGGACCCAGGCCCTGTCACTTCGGTCTGTTCTGGACCTGGACCTCACCGCCACGTTTCTGCCAGTACCTGACCTTTCCAAATTGGCCTGGTGCTTAGATTGGTCAAACCTTGTGTCTTCCCTCGCTCTCTGTTCCCACGCCTTCACTCACCTCCGCTTGCCTCGACTCTGCCTCTCCGCTGCTTGCCTCCACCTCACCTCTTTGATGATGGCTAAGGGGGGAGAAAATTGGATGAGAGTGTTCAAAATGAGGATGT
The DNA here is from genome assembly GCF_030028105.1 of Mobula birostris. Taxonomy (NCBI): domain Eukaryota; kingdom Metazoa; phylum Chordata; class Chondrichthyes; order Myliobatiformes; family Myliobatidae; genus Mobula; species Mobula birostris. Next base: position 123,155,756 of record NC_092373.1, on the reverse strand, counting down.
GTGAAAGAGGATGGAAGGATGAATAAGGTAGACAATAGTTCTATGTTGAATGAGGCAGCCTGCATTTAAATTCAAAAATGGCTGCCTTATACAATATAAGCCTCACTTTTCTCCCCCATATCATTTTCCTGGTCTGGACCTTCAACATACAAAATTGTGGACTGGTGAATAACTCTCTGGCAGTGAGAGCCAAGATATTGCAGGCAACAAGTACGGCAGGCTTGAAGCTGATCTGTGATAATATATTGAGACTGAATGCTGGAGGGACTCAGCAGCTCGGGCAGCATCTATGGAAAGGAATAGCAGTCAACATTTTGGGCCAAGACCCTTCATTAGGACTCACCCCAAAACATTAATTGTTCATTCCTTTTCAAACTTGTTGTCTGACCTGCTGTGTTCCTCTAGTATTTTGAGTGTGTTGCTCTGGGTTTCCAGCATCTGCAGAATACCTTGTGACTATTTTGAGACCCGGCTGGTGGCATAATAGCATCAGCACCGGACTTTGGTACGAAAGGTCCTGACTTCGAATCCAGCCAGCTCCCCTGCACGCTTTCCATCCAAGCAGGGTTACGAGCTGGTGATCTCTTTGGAAACTCACCCGACAGAAGGCACTGCTGTATCTTGCCTCATACACAGTTCCCCACTACGTCAGAGAGGCGTGGTGGAGGAAAATCGCCCGCTACCGCACCTTTCCTTTATTTTGAGACTAATGTTGAATGAATTCTCCTCCAACAGGAGCTCCTGAACTCGTGATGCATTCATTCACTGTAAGGTACTACAAGCTCACCTTTTGTTCTGTTATGTTACGTTGTTATCAAGAGATCTTAGTATTTTTCCTTTTTTAAGGAACACCAGGTTTACTTCCCCTTTAAGACGGTGAATAGTTTGAATCGTACACAGTATCTTAAATGTGGCAATAAAGAAAGCGGGCATGTTTTATATCATGTTCAGCAGCAGGCCAGGTATCATTAATCACAGTCACAGTTTATAATGGTGATGAGGATTAACAGTCTGGAGGTGAAATTGCTGTTAATCTAAGCATTTTTATTGTGTAACTGCACCCAAAAATGAACTACCGCTACTGAGTAGTAGGATTTATTTTGTGCCTGCATGCCTGACTGAGTCAATCTGATGAATAAATATCCAGCTGCCTGCTTAATCTGAGTGCCCCATCTGTAAATTAACCACAGCTAAAAATGCATTTTTATACTGTAAGTCTGTGTTACACTATGATGCTGCTACAGCTAAGCTTTACATTGCACCCATACCTACATGTACTTGTGTACATGACAGTAAATTTGACTCAGACTTTGAATTGGTGTTTCATTGTAATAACTTCGTAAATTGCTAAATTGGTTTATTATTGTCACATAGAAATTGTCATACTGGAAATGACCATCTCCAATAAGGGAGGCTCTAACCATTGTCCCTTGACATTCAGTGGCATCACCATCACTGAATCCCCTACTATCAACATCTTGGGGGTTACCATTGAAAGGAAACTGAACGGCTCTAGCCATATAAACACTGTGGCTACCAGAGCAGGTTAAAGGCTAGGAATTCTGCGGTGTGTAACTCATCTTCTGACTCCATGAAGCCTGTCCACCATCTACAAGTCTCAGGTCAGGAGTGTAATGTAATACTCGCCACTCACCTGGATGAGTGCAGCTCCATCAACACTCAAGAAGCTTGACACCATCCAGTACAAGGCAGCCCACTTGATTAGTACCCCTTCCACAAGCATCCAATCCTTCCTCCATCATCGACAAACAGCTGCAGCAGTGTGTACTATCTACAAGATGCACTGCAATGACACATATCAACAGGGACATATCAAAGTTCCTAAAGCAGCACCTTCCAGGCCCACGGCCACTACCATCTACGAGAACAGCAGATACCTGGGAATACCACAACTTGGAAATCCCCCTCCAAGTCACTCACCATCTTGACTTGGAAACATAACACTGTTCCTTCATTGTTTTTGTGTCAAAATCATGGAATTCCCTTTCTAACAGCACTGTGGGTGTACCTACACCTCAGGGACTGCAGCCGTTCAAGAAGGCAGCTCTTCACCACCTTCTCAAGGGCAAATAGGGATGGGCAATAAATACTGGCTTAGCTGGCGATGCCTACATCCTGTAAATGAATAAATAAAGAAAAGTACCAAGGTACAGTTAAAAACTTGTCTTGCCTACTGTTCATACAGAGCAAACTATTATGACAATTCATTGAGGTAGTACAAGGTAAAACAAAAACAGAATGCAGAATAAAGAGTTACAGTTACATAGAAAATGCAGAGTGGTAGAGAATAAAGTGCAAGGTCAGAAGAGATGGATTGTGAGGTCTAGGGTCCATCTCACCATACTGGGGAATCATTCAACAGTCTTATAACAACAGGATAGAAGCTGTCCTCGAGCTTGGTGGCACATGCTTCCAAGTTTTTGTAACTTCTGCCCAACAGTAGGTTCAGGGGAAGGGGGAAGAAAAGAGAATGACTGGCATGGTGGGGTCTTTAGTTATGTTGGCTGCTTTACTGAGTCAATGAGAAATGTACTGAGAGTCCATGAAGGAGAGGTTGGTTTCTATGATGTGCTGAGGAGTCCAAAACTCTCTGTAGTTACTTAAGGTCACGTGCAGTGCAGTTGCCATACCAAGCCATTATGCATCCAAATAGGATGCCTTCTACGTTTCAGTGATAAAAATTGATAAGGGTCAACAGGGACATATCAAATTTCATTAGGCTCCTGAAGAAGTAGGCGCCAGGGTGGCATAGTGCGTTAGCGTGACGATTTTACAGCTCAGTGCGCTGGAGTTTGGAATTCATTCCCGCTGTCCTCTGTAAGGAAACTCTGTTTGACCTCCCGATGGAATGTGTGGGTTTTCTCCGGCTCCTCCAGTTTCCCCCACAGTCCAAAGACATACCGGCTGGGTTAATTGGTCATCGTAAATTGTCCCGTGATTAGGTTAGGGTTAAATCAGGGTTGTCACGGGTTAATGGGTCGTGTGGCTCGAAGGGCAAGAAAGGCCTATTCTGCGCTGTAATTCTAAATAAAAATATAAAAATGTAGAGGCACTGGCACGCTTTTCTGGCTGCGATGTCAAAGTGATTGTACCAGGAGAGGCTATTGGTGATGTTCACTCCTGGGAACTTGAAGCACTGAAACCTTCTCGATCACTGCACATCCACAGCCTGACTTCCTGAATTCAATGTTTTGCTGACGTTGATGACACCGTGACACTAGGCTCTCTATCTCCTTCCCGTGCACCAGCTTATTGTTGAGATACAGTTCACTATGGTGGTGTCATCTGCATTATTGTGACAGAGTTAGAGCAAAAGCTGGCACAGCAGTCGTGAGTGTTTGTTGCAGGGAGTAGGAGACCAAGGATGCAGGCTCGTGGAGCATCTGTGCTGAGGATAATGGTAGCAGAGGTATTGCTGCCTTTCTGTACTGATTGCAGTCTGTTGTTCAGGAAGTTAAGAATACAATGGCAAAGAGAGGTGTGCATCCCAAATCTATGAGTTGCTGATGACTTTGCTTGGATTTATATTATTGGAAGCCATACTAAAGTCAATAAACAGTATTCTAAAGCAGCCCTTCTCAACCTTATTGCCAAGAAAACCTTAAAATAATTTTTAGGTCTCAGGGAACACCTGTGTAAAAATTATTATATCTACAGCTCATGGTACATTAGCATGATCAGTAAGTTGTGGATATAATAATCCAAAAATAATTGTCAATGCTCCTTTAAGTAGAGAATGAATTTTTAGCCAACCTTTCTTGAAAAAACAGGTAGTTAAGCATAGCATATCTTTCTTGAAATTAATCTCTTTCTTTCCCTTTCATAAATTTTAAAAACTCAAAAGGCAAACATAATAAGTTTTCGTTAAAAAACAACTGGCTTAAGACGAAATGGGATTTAATTTTCCTAAAGGAAGGCTCGGTAGATTTAAATAAAGGTTGTAAATTGATTTTAAGAAATGCTATTTACAACATGAAAATTTATTGACAATGTTGAATAGTAAAGTTACTAAAACCATAAACCAAAGGCATAATAAATAACTAAACGAGAGAAGTACAAAAAATACAAAAACTTCACAATACAATTCACTTCTAACCGACACAATCCACCTTTTGCCACATTTACAACAGCAAAACGGTAGCCAGCAGTTGAATCACAGCACATAAAGATTCCTCTTGTGGAATGAAAATGACCCTCCAATTCTCTACTATGCTGGTAGTTTGTTTGCTCCAATAAGTCAGTCGGTGGCACGTAAGGGGAAGTTGGGGGAGGTAGTTTGGGTTGGAGAAGCTGATGCCACAGCTTGAGTTGGGTGACACACACAAAATGCTGGAGGAACTCAGCAGGCCAGGCAGCAAATATGGAAAAGAGTAAACTGTTGATGTTTTGGGCCGAGACCCTTCATTAGGACTGGAGAAAAAAGATGTGGAGTCAAAGTCAGAAGGTGGGGCGGGGGGGGGGAGAGGAAGAAACGCAAGAAACTTAGGGGGAAGGGGTGAAGTAAAGAGCTGGGAAGTTGATTGGTCAAAGAGATACAGAGCTGGAGAAGGGGCAATCTGATAGGAGAGGACAAAAGGCCATGGAAGAAAGAAAAGGGTGGAAGAGTACCTGAGGGAGGCAATGGACAGGCAAAGAGATAAAGTGAGAGAGGGAAAAGAGGATGGGGAATGGTGAAGAGGAGGGCCATTACTGGAAGTTCAAGAAATCGATGTTCATGCCATCAGGTTGGAGGCTAGCCAGACGGAATATAAGGTGTTGCTCCTCCAACCTGAGTGTGAACTCAATGCAACAGTAGAGGAAGCCATGATTGACATGTCAGAATTGGAATGGAAAGTGGAATTAAAGTGGGTGGCTAATGGGAGATCCCACTGTTTCTGGCAGACAGAGCATAGATGCTCAGCGAAGCTGTCTCCCAGTCAACACCGAGTGTTACTGATATACAGGAGGCCACACTGGGAGCACCAAGCACAGTAAGTAACCCCAACAGACTCATAGGTGAAGTGCTGCCTCACCTGGAAGGACTATTTGGGGTCCCGAATGGTAATGAGAGAGGAGGTATAGGGGCAGATGTAGCACTTGTTCCACTTGCAAGGATGTGCCAGGAGGGAGATCAGTATGGAGGGATAAATGGACAAGGGAGTCACATAGGGAGTGATCCCCGCAGACAATATTCCCTCTAATCTTTAGTAGTCAGTGTGCTCAAAAATCATATGTTGTGCAATTTTTTTTCCTGTGACAAAGGTATGTGCGCACTGAATGCACACATGGCACAGTTAATGTAGGTTTTCAAAATATTTGACATAAAACTGCACAGAATAACAACAAAATAACATACATATTTAAGTCACTCAGTTATTCTTTCTCTCTCCTGTCTTTGGCATTTACCTATTCCTTGTAAACTCTATCTAGACTAATAGAACTTCCATCCAATTGATATCTTTTGATTCTCATTAACGTATCCAAATGACATTCACCTAAACGGTTTCTCAGCTTGTTTTTGAGTTGATTCATTGGGATAAACCTCGCTCACAATCCGCACTAGACACAAGAAAGGTTTCCCCAATGTCCATCAACTGTGCAAGGTCCCAAAACTGTTTATTTTGAAGTACAAATGCCACCATTTGAGCAAAGTTTGAGATCAGTTTGGATTTAATTTTTTCTTGCACGGAAAATTTGAAATCATTAAACTGTCTAACTATTACAATATTTTCAGCTAGAAAATCATGATATTTTAGACATAAGGCATTAACTTGTTCATCTCCAAATGTGAAGTCACAATCTGCAATTGCAGAGAAATCAAAACCTGACCATTCTTGTACCTCATCTTCACGAAACCTTTCTTCTAAATGAACACAAAGACTATTTATAAAAGTCAACAGCAAACTTGTATTTACTGTGACATTTTCTTCACGTTGTTGGCTTAGCAAAACTTTAACTTTGTCACTCCACAAAATGTCTCCCAGATACTGCTTTCTTATTTTGTTAATTTTGCCTCGCACAAAATAAAGTGAATCAATCGGTGTCAGGCCACCCTTTTGCAGAACCTTGCACAGTGCAGCCAGTTCATCAAAGACATCACTTAAAACCTGTGAAGCTACTTTGTATGTGATGTTTATTAATTTCTTGTGACAGCATTTAGCCACAGGGTCATTTGACTGATCTTTTTCAATAAAAACTTAGTAAGCTATCTACAGGATTTGAAACAAATCTTTGTAAACTTTGACCACTGTCCGCCAAAGATGGCTGCCACCGTGATGCAGCTGTACAAACCGGACCAGGAAAGGTGAGGTGATGTAAATTAGTGACGTGCATTGTGGTATTTGAAAAACTGACTAACTAGTTAACAGAAGCATTTAGCTAGAAGATTATCTTCAATAAGTATAATTATTAATTACTACATTATTTTAGGTAACTAACCTTTTGTGCACACATTAATTTCGTTCGTGCGCTGGTTGAAAAACGTGTGTGCGCACGCACACACACACAGCTTAGAGGGAACATAATCTGCAGAAAGCATAAAGTGGGGAGGAGGGAAAGATGTACTTGGTGGTTCGATTCTGTTGGAGGTGGTGGAAGTTACAGAGAATTACGTGCTGGATGCAGAGCTGGTAGGGTGATAGGTGAGGACAAGAGGGTGGGGTGGCAGGAGGATGGGGTGAGGGCAGACATGCGCGAAATGGAAGAGATGTGGTTGAGGGAAGACCCTTTCTTTGGAGAAGGAAGACATCTCCTTCATTCTGGAATGAAAAGCGTCATACTGTGAGCAGATGCGGGGAAGATGGAGGAATTGAGAGGAGAGGATGGCATTTTTACAAATAATAGGTTGAGAGGAGATATGGTCCATGTAGCTATGAGAGTCAGCGGGTAGATTGGGAGACCGCTTCGCCAAGCGCCTACACTTAGTCTGCCAGAAAAAACAAGATGTCCCAGTGGCCACCCACTTTGATTCCACTTCCCATTCCCATTCCAGCATGTCAACCCATGGCTTACTCTACTGTCGTGATGAGGCATGCAGATTGAAGGAGCAACACCTTATATTCCATCTGGCTAGCCTCCAACCTGATGGCATGAACATCGATTTCTGGAACTTCTGATAATGACCCTCCCTTCACCATTCCCCAACCCCTTTTCACTCTCTCACCTTATCTCCTTACCTGCCCACCACCTCCCCAGTGCTCCTCCCCCTTTTCTTTCATCCATGGTCTTCTGTCCTCTCATATTAGATTCCCCTTCTCTAGCCCTGTATCTCTTTCAGCAATCAACTTCCCAGCCCTTTATTTCATCCCTTGCCCCCTTTCCAGTTTCACCTGTCACGTCCCTTCTCTCCCCCCACCCCCACCTTCTAATTCTGACATCTTATCTTTTTTCTCCAGTCCGAAATGTTGACTGTACTTTTTCTCCATGGATGCTGCCTGGTCTCCTGAGTTCCTCCAGCATTTTGTGTGTGTTGCTCGGATTTCCAGCATCTGCAGATTTTCTCCAGGTTGGATGAATCCATTCAATGCTCAGAAAACCCATTTCAAGCTTCTCATCAGCCTACCGTCCTTCCCCTCCGTGCATTACACCACTCACCAATTATCAACGGCCTCCCCTAGCTCGCATCAAAAACTGAGAATGGACTCAATCAAGCAGACAGTCCTACAGCCCACCTCTGCAAGCATTAGCATTGCATGTTGTTCAGTTTAAAAAATTATGTTTATTTTTTCTTTAATCACCATCTCTCACCGTCACTAGGTTCGGATATGGCCCAATTGCAGAATGAGAGACACTGAAGCGGGTCGATAAATCACAGACTTTAATGTTAAAGGGGAAGAAAACAATAAATGCTAGGCCAAACAGGGCCATTGACTAAAACTCAAATGGAAAACGAAGCCTATACTGCGGCTGAAAAGAACAACTAAGAATTAAACGAATACTGCTAGTCTTCAGATTCAGTTGACTCAACAGTCTAATTTCTCAGGCAAGGTGGAATGCAGGTAGCGAAGTGTTGCTGTGTCCAAGTCTCAACAAATGCTTCAATGGAATGAATGGAGTTAATTATTATCACGTGAAATAATAATTAGCTGACAGGAGTGCAATTGCCGAATCTGCTGGTCCCCCCACCACCACCCCTCCCGGCACAGCCCCTGAGACGCCACAGACCTGTGTCCGCTGGAAGTCCCAGATGAGAGACTTGTCCAAGATGTCCTTCAGTGACGCTGGTAGATAAGTGCCATGGTGCGCACTGCCAATATCAGAGCCAAAGCCTTCCACGTAGAGACAGAAACAAGATCTTTTACAGAGGTAGCTCGTCCAAGTGACACCGTGAGACAGATCATTCTCAAAGTGAGGATCCTCCAATTGCAGTTAATCGGGCATCTGCTCAACAATTAAACTAACACAGAATCCTTGAGCCTTAACAAACTTAAACAGAAAGCTCTAGGAAACCGCATTACAAAGAGTGAATCACTCGAGAAAAACACAAGAACTCTTAAACCATTAATAACTGTTGTTAAGCAATGACAAACCAATTCAGGTATTCTAAAAACCTCAGAGCCTAATGCTCTCTGATGCCCTGCACAGGCCTGAGATAGTCACGACAGGACCTCCCTCCCTATAGCTGACACCTAATGGCCCTGGAAGACCTGAAAACTCAAGATCCAGGGAAGACTCGACAGACCTGGGGAACTTGAGAGGGAGACATGGGGAACTCGAGAAGCAGGGAGACTTGGGGATCTAGAGAGACCCTGGGGACCCCAACAGACCGAGTATGACCAGGGAATCCTGAGAGACTGAGAGAACTGGGAACCCCAACAGACTCAGAGACCGGGGAACCTCGAGTGAGAACAAGAAACCTTGGGCGGGGCCAAGAGGGAGGCTTGGGAGTCCTCGAGATGGGGGAGGGGAACATTGAAGACCCCTAAGCACATTAAGTAAGCCTCAGAAACAATCGGAAAAATAAAAACCTTGGGAAAATAGAGTAAAGTCCTTGGGAAACCTTGAAAACATGAAACTTGAAACCTAGAGAAGGAACCTTTTCAAATCTTATTCAATGTTTTATCTTTCACAATTTTTCCAGAGGCAATTAGGATATACTCTCAATTTTACAGATCAAGACAGCATAAACAGGTTTCTTTCATCACAAAGCTAGCTGGTTCTCTGTAGATCTGTTTAATTTGCTACGTGAAAGTTCAATGTTTCCAGACTGTACCATGACTTTCATCAAGATGTTAAAAATACTTTACTTGTGTATTTGCACACACCAGCCAGGGATCAGCTTTTGGAGTAGGGCTCTTCCAGAATTTACACTATTGGCTTGAATGATGATTTGTTGAATCAATTGATAAGCTTGCTTAAAGCGTTCATTTGTTACACAGACTTGAGTCACAGGACCACAAAGCTGGGAACCTGGTTACTTGTGCCTTGAAAAGCTTGAAAGGATACTGGTGAAACTCAATGTAGACTAGAGAAGCTTGGAATGTATACTCGGGACTCTCGGAATGTAGAGTCAGGATATACACTCAGAATAAAGGCATCGTCTCCTCAAACCACCAATGTCAAAACGTCACTGTTCAAACTTTTCTGCCGAATCATGGTTGTGACACTTGCGGAACCCCTAGCAACCTCCCATTTAATTCTAGGACTCCGTAGAACCCCAGTTGAGAAATCCTGGTCTAAGGTAAGTGCCTTTACTTGCTAGATGTTCCAGAGATGAGTGTCTGGCCAGAGAGATGGCATCTGCTGTTGGCCTGTTTCAGTGGTAGGCAAATTGCAGTGAATTATGATTGTCTTGGAGGCTGGAGTTAATGGGTGCCATGACCAGCCTCTCGAAGCACTTCATGATGGTGGATATCAGAGCCACTGGGCGGTAGTCATTAAGGCACAACACTGCTTTTCTTAGATACCTGGGTGATAGAGGTCTTCATAAAGCAGGCGGGAACCTTATATTGAAGGTTAAAATGTCTGAAAACACTCCTGCCAGGTGACCTGTGCAGGAACTACGGTCAGTGGCCAAATTATTAGGTTCACCTGTAAACCTGGTCTTTAATGTCAATATCCAATCAGCCAATCATGTGGCAGCAGATCGAGGCATAAAAGTACCCAGACTTGGTCAAGTGGTTCAATTATTGTTCAGACCAATAATGATAATGAGGTAGAAACATGATCTAAGTGACTTTGAGGAATGATTGTCAGTGCCAGACAGGAAGGTATGAATCTCAGGAACAGCAAATCCTGCGATTTTCACAAAAACGTCTCAGGAGTTTACAGAGGATAGATCAAAAACAAAAAGCATCCAGCGAGAGGTCATCTGTGACCAAAAGTGCCTTGTTGACAGAGGTCAGAAGAGAATAGCCCGACTGATTCAAGCTGATAGGAAGGAGGAAGTAACATAAAGAAATACGTGTTACAACAGTGGTGTGCAGAAGAGCATCCCTGAATACATAGCACATCAAACCTTGAAGTGGATGGAGCTACAGCAGCAGAAGACCATAAACATACACTCAGTGGCCACTTCATTAGGTACAGGAGGTGTGTGCGTGTGTGTGTGTGTGTGTGTGTGTGTGTGTGTGTGTGTGTGTAAAACAAAGAATTTGATGGTAGTGGCAATTGTATCTTGAATATTACATTGGAAGTATGTTTTATATCCCTTTTAACTAGTTCCATAAACTTTAGCTAATTGGGTCAGTTGCTTAATTGGGACAACTCATAAAGAACAAAAACAAGGTGAGAAAGAAAGTCAGAATCCCTTTGTTTGTTTAGGACAGTATGCCACTTAATTGGGAGAGTAGACTATGGCCAAATAATTTCAAACTAGCATCAGTCATGTGCACTAGTGTGGCTGTTAGACAGTACACCATGCTTAGAATGAACAGTTTTTAAATTGCCTCAGTTGCGTGTTCTTGTGCTATGTTATCCATTTGGGCCGACAGACAAGCATTCAAAAAGCAGTGATTTTTGATGATTTTGTTTTTTATTTTCATTTTAAAAATTTCAGACCCTTGCCAAGATGCCACCATAAAATTTGACTCTAGCCAGAAAACTTATCCTTTAGACCAAATTAAAAGCCAGAATGTCAGGAAATTTGTTGTTAGAGTATGACACTACTTCTTGCAGGAAAGCAGTGAAGGCATTCCATTATCTGCACTAGATGTTTGCACTGATTTTTGAAACATAGAAACATAGAAACCTAGAAAACCTACAGCACAATACAGGCCCTTCGGCCCACAAAGCTGTGCCAAGCATGTCTCCAACTTAGAACTACCTAGGCTTTACCCATAGCCCTCTATTTCTCTAAACTCCATGTAGCCATCCAAAAGTCTCCTAAGATACCCTATTGTTTCCGCCTCCACCACCGCCAGCAGCAGCCCATTCCACACACTCACCACTCTTTGTGTAAAAACTTACCCCTGACACCTCCTCTGTACCTACTTTCAAGCACCTTAAAACTATGCCCTCTCGTGCTAGCCATGGGGAAACGCCTCTGACTATCCACATGATCAATGCCTCTCATTATCTTGCACAGCTCTATCAGGTCACCTCTCATCCGCCGTCGCTCCAAGGAGAAAAGGCCGAGTTCACTCAATCTATCCTCATAAGGCATGCTCCCTAATCCAGGCAACATCCTTGTAAATCTCCCCTGCACCCTTTCTATGGTTTCCACGTCCTTCCTGTAGTGAGGCGATCAGAATTGAGCACAGTACTCCAAGTGAGGTCTGATCAGGGTCTTATATAGCTGCAACATTACCTCTCGGCTCTTAAACTCAATTCCACGATTGATGAAGGCCAATGCACCCTATGCCTTCTTAACCACAGAGTCAACCTATGTAGCAGCTTTGAGTTTCCTATGGACTCGGACCCCAAGATCCCTCTGATCCTCCACACTGCCAAGAGTCTTACCATTAATGCTATATTCTGCCATCATATTTGACCTACCAAAATGAACCACCGCACACTTATCTGGGTTAAACTCCATCTGCTACTTATCAGCCCAGTTTTGTATCCTATCAATGTCCCGTTGTCACCTCAGACAGCCCTCCACACTATCCACAACACCCCCAACCTTTGTGTCATCAGCAAATTTACTAACCCATCCCACCACTTCCTCATCCAGGTCATTTATAAAAATCACGAAGAGTAGGGGTCCCAGAACAGATCCCTGAGGCACACCACTGGTCACCGGCCCCCATGCAGAATATGACCTGTCTACAACCACTCTTTGTCTTCTGTGGGCAAGTCAGTTCTGGATCCACAAAGCAATGTCCCCTTGGATCCCATGCCTCCTTACTTTCTCAAATGCCTCGCCAAAATCCATATACATTTCATCTATGGCTCTACCTTCATCAATGCGTTTAGTCACATCCTCAAAAAATTCATTCAGGCTCGTAAGGCATGACCTGCCTTTCGCAAAGCCATGCTGACTATTCCTAATCATATTATGCATCTCCAAATGTTCATAAATCCTGCCTGTCAGGATCTTCTCCATCAACTTACCAACCACTGAAATAAGACTCAGTGGCCTATAATTTCCTGGGCTATCCCTACTCCCTTTCTTGAATAAGGGAACTACATCCACAACCCTCCAAACCTCCAGAATCTCTCCTGTCCTCAATGATGATGCAAAGATCATTGCCAGAGGCTCAGCAATCTCCTCCCTCGCTTCCCACAGTAGCCTCGGGTAGATCCCGTCTGGTCCCGGTGACTTATCGAAATTGATGTTTTTTAAACCTTTCATAAGCTCTTCTTTTCTTCTTGACTAGATTTATGACAGCCTTTGTACTCCACGGATCTTGTACCCTACCATCCTTTCCATGTCTCATTGAAATGTACCTGTGCAGAACTCCATGCAAATATCCCCTGAGCATTTGCCACATTTCTTCCATACATTTCCCTGAGAACATCTGTTTCCAATTTATGCTTCCAAGTTCCTGCCTGAAAGCCTCATATTTCTTACTCCAATTAAACATTTCCCTAATTTGTCTGTTCCTATCCCTCTCCAATGCTATGGTAAAGGAGATAGAATTGTGATCACTATCTCCAAAATGCTCTGCCACTGAGGGACCTGACACCTGACCAGGTTCATTTCCCAATACCAGACCAAGTACAACTTCTTCTCCTGAAGGCTTATCTACATATTGTGTCAAGAAACCTTCCTGAACACACCTAACAAACTCCACCCCATCAAAACCCCCTCACTCCAGGGAGATGCCAATAAATATTTGGGAAATTAAAATCTCCCACCACAACAACCCCGTTATTATTACTCCTTTCCAGAATCTATCTCCCTATCTGGTCCTCGATGCCCCTGTTATGGTCTATAAAAAACACCCAGCAGAGTTATTGACCCCTTCCTATTCCTAATTTCCACCCACAGAGACTCCATAGACAAGCCCTCCATGACTTCTTCCTTTTCTGCAGCCGTGACACTATCTCCGATCAACAGTGCCACATCTCCACCTCTTTTGGCTCCCTCCCTATCCTTTCTGAAACATCTAAAGCCTGGCACTTGAAGTAGCTATTCCTGCCCCTGCACCATCCAAGTCTCTGTAATGGCCACAACATCATAGCCCGAAGTGCTGATCCACGCTCTAAGCTCAGCCGCTTAATTCATAATACTCCTCACATTAAAATAGACATATCTCAAACCATCGGTCTGAGCACGTCCCTTCTCTATCACCTGCCTATCCTCCCTTTCGCACTGTCTCCAAGCTTTCTCCATTTCTGAGCCAACCTCCCTTTCCTCCATCACTTCAGTTCAGTTCCCACCCCCAGCAATTCTAGTTTAAACTCTCCCCAGTAGCTTTAGCAAACCTTCCTGCCAAGATATTGGTCCCCCTCGGATTCAAGTGCAACCCATCCTTTTTGTACAGGTCACTCCTGCCCCAGAAAAGGTCCCAATGATCCAGAGGTCTGAATCCCTGCCCCCTGCTCCAATCCCTCAGCCACGCATTTATCCTCCACCTCATTCTATTCCTGTACTCACTGTCACGTGGCACAGGCCGTAATTCCAAAATTACTACCTTTTTGAAGTCCTGCTTCTTAAATTCTTTCCTAACTCCCTGTAGTCTGCTTTCAGGACCACCTCCCTTTTCCTACCTATGTCATTGGTACCAATGTGTACCACAACCTCTGGCTGTTCTCCTTCCCACTTCAAGATATCGTGGACGTGATCAGAAATATCCCGGACCCTGGCACCTGGGAGGCAAACTACCATCTGCGTTTCTTCCTGCATCCACAGAATTACCTATCTGACCCCCTAACTATAGAGTCCCCTATCACTGCTTCCATCTTCTTCATTTCCCTACCCTTCTGAGCCACAGGGCCAGACTCTGTGCCAGAGGCACGGCCACTGTTGCTTCCCCCAGGTAGGCCGTCTCCCCTAACAGTACACAAGCAGGAGTACTTATTGTTAAGGGGGACAGCCACTGGGGTACTCTCTAGCACCTGCTTCCTGTCCTTCCCTCTCCTGACTGTTACCCACTTCTCTGTCCTCTGTGGTCCCAGGGTGACTACCTGCCTATTGCTCCTCTCTATCACCTCCTCACTCTCCCTGACCAGACGAAGGTCATCGAGCTACATCTCCAGTTCCCTAACACGGTTCCTAAGGAGCTGCAGCTCGACACACCTGGTGCAGATGTGGCAGTCCGGGAGGCTGGGAGTCTCCAGGACCTCCCACATCTGACACCAAGCACAGAAAACCGGCCTCACACACATACTTTGTCTGTATTCTAAACAGATAACCTACTTCACCTTGACCCTTTATCGTCAAAGCCCCATTAAGCCAAAGCCTTCCTATTCTGTCTCCTTCTACTCTGTCACCTGCTCTGTAAATCTGTCTTCTTTTTAAACTCTTCCTGCTGTTCTCACTAGCCGACCTCCACATGCTTGTGCAGTTGTGCCCTGTTCAAACCACTGAAGAAATAACCGTAACCTTTTCAACTCCGCTCACTTTTTAACTCTTCCCGCTATTCTCACTGGCCAACCTCCACGTGCTTGCACAGTCATGCCCCGTTCAAACTGCTGAAGAAATAAATCTACTTTGCACTTTGAGCTTTGGGAAACTTCCTTTGATTCTGAGAGCAATCTGAGACTTTGTTCATTTACAGTCAATCAAAAGAACATGGCAATGAACATTGGATGAATTCTTCCGTTCGTAACTAATACAGAGATTTATATCACTGTACTAGTATTGGTAGTGTTCTAATTTGTTCTGCATTTCTTTTAAATATATAATTTGTTACTCAGTTAAACTGTAGTTTATCTTTTTTTTTTACCTTTTTTTTTAATTTCCTTGAAACTTCTGCTAATTGTTGCAGCTGTTTAATTGGGCCAAGATATATTGGTTCCAATATGTCCCAATTGACTGTAATCCACTATATATATGTATTCAATTTCCACAACCAATTTAAATCCTCACAAAGGAGATGAAAGTGCATAAATGCATTCTGCCAAACATATGGTACTGAGTGAGATCAAAGCTATAGTGAATTAGGATGTTGTCTTTATCTGTGTATATGAGTAGTCCGGTTATAGAAATGAAACATATCAAAGAAACTGCACCTTTCCTTGATATAACACCCACTCTTTCAGATTTACGAGAAGTTTGTACTGAGCTCACAATTACATTTACTGTGTTTTATTGTGTAATTTCATTATCACCACAAAATCATTAATGGGGACATGATAAATATCACTCATGGAGGCCACCAAGGGATAATGAATATTGAAATGCAAAGCAATTGTTCTGGAGAGAGTTTTATTCCTGAGAATAGAATATTTGACTGAAAACAAAATCAATAAATGTCTGGAGGTTCAAGCATTTATGAATTCAAACTGACAAAAATAATAAAGTACAAATACAAACTGCTGGAAGAACGCAGCAGGTTGAGCAGTATCTGTGAGGGGAGAAGAATGTCAATATTTTGGGCTGAGGCCCTGACTTCAACAATTCTTCTCTCCCTACAGATGCTGTTTGACTTGTTGAATTCTTCCAGCAGTTAGTTGGCTCTTGGTAGTGTCACCCATGCCAAGCAGGTCAAAGGGGAGAGGTCAGAATAAGAGTGGTCCATCGGTCCTCCAGGCTCTGGGGTTCAGCTCGGGGCTAACAACCTTGACTGGTGAAACAAAATTGTTATGGAAACAGCAATGAAGAATCCTCCTATATCCGAGTGCAATGGTATTCCTGAATCTCCATCGGGGCTTGCATGAATGACAGTAGCAAAAACCAAGAGGAAGCTACTGACGTGATGATGGAAGCCCTGAACACCACCAGAGATGGAGGATCTTCATTGCTGCCCCAAATGCCAGCAGCATAACAGGCAGTAAGTAAGTAAGTAGCTATGAGTTGTGATCAATGTTAACTTTGCTGATCTAACCTCTGATCATTGATTTGTAATTTTTGCCAAGTCTTACCAGATCAGACTCAATGGGCCAAATGGCCTAATCCTGCTCCTATATCTTATGCTCTTATGAATCCTCTGTTGTCCGATTTAATATTTCCACACTTGGAAAATCTACTTTAAACTTAATCATGCTTTTGTGCTGTTTGGTATTCTGGAGACAATGAGCATGGACAATGGGCAGCCTCAGGAAATTTGTAATCAAATTAGGTTTTGCACATTGTAACATAATACATATTATTGGCCATTTTCTAGTGGTGAAGAGCTGAGATTTATGTAGCTATTTAGAAAGTGGTCCATACTGCTCATGCTAAAGAGAAATTGTAGGAGCAGAAACTTTTATCACTTCTAACAAAACAACAGAACAACTCCACATTCAATAACCACAATATTGTCTGCAATACTTATTTTCGTGCAACTTTTCCTCGCATGTCCTCCAAAGGTATCTTGTGAAATAGATGATTCTTATCAAAGCAAGTGTAAAAGACAAGCAAAATAACAGAAATCCATAAAATTTCATTACAGTCTAGTGAAATGGTTATAAGAAAGTCAACAACTCCATATAACGTGCCGTCATTTGAGATGTCGGCCAAAAAAATATCCATGACCGTATATTGTATGGTTTATATAGCATCACACAAGACGTGTTACACCTCAAAACCATTCAAAACACCAAACACTGTAACCTCAAGACTGAAGACAAGCTGAGCAATTGCAGAATACAAAATAGATAACTTCACGGGTGAAAATCATTTATTGTTTCCTATCACACAAGCTCCTACGTAGCTGAAAGACTTAAAAATGAAGTGATACGAAGACGAGGAAAATTGGGATGTTTCTTATAATTAACATGGTGTGAGAAGCAGCTTTGTTGTGATATTGTCATGCTATATAATTAAAAATACCCTCAATATTCGCTCTTTAAGAATGCATACAGTTCTCACATACTCAGCTTCCCTGTGATGCTTGAAATATAATGTTGGTAATCCTATTAAGCTACAGCTACCAAGTAAATGTAGACATTGCTACTGAAGTTGGATAATGATCTGTGAGGTTGAACTGTGTTGGTGCAGAGTTTAATGGTGTTAAGTGAGAATGGAGGCTATAAGGCTACATTGTCTATAATATTTAGAAGCTCTCGGCACTGGTCCTTGGATCCATGTTTGGGTGTAATCACTCTGACCATCATGGAGTCAGAGAGTCGTAGAGCATTGTAGGACAGAAAGAAGTCCTAGTCCTATTGACCCACGACTGGACCACAACCCTCCATACTCCATATATTCATGTACCTATCCAAAATTCTCTTAAATGTTGCAATTGAACTTGCATTTATCACTTCCATTGGCAGCTCATTCCACACTCACATCAGCCTTTAAGTGAAGAAATTCCCACTCAGATTCCCCTTAGATATTCACCTTTTACCCTTAACCTATGACTGCTAGTTCTAGTCTTTCTAGTTTTTCCCACTGAGGTTTTTCCCAATCTCAGTGGGAATAACTGCTTGCATTTACCCTTTCTATACACTTCATAATTTTGTACACCTCTATCAAATCTCCCTTCATTCTCTTACACTCCAAGGAATAAAGTCCTAACCTGCTCATCCTTTTCCGATAACAAGTGGCCCTCAAGTCTCAGCAACATCCCTTGTAAATGTTCTCAGTACTCTTTCAATCTTACTGATCTCTTTCTCACTGTCTTGTGGCACTTCAGTTCAAATCTAGAACCATTCTGAAACATGGTACGATACCTCATACCTCTTCCCCCTCACCCTATCTGCACTGGCATTTCCCATGCCTAAACTACTCCTATCTACGTATGTATCCAACTGTCTATTAAGTGTTACCCATTACCCAAATGTCCAAGTGATGTCCACTGTGGGACATGAAACAGTAGCTGTATTCTTTTGCAAGGATAAAAATCACTACCCATACAGCAACACGCTGAACAAAGCATAAGATCTTGAATAAATATTGTGTCACAACTCCATCAGTATGAATAGGCACAGGATTCCTGAGGATCACAGGTTAAGCACAATTATCCTTGTGCATAACCTGCGCAGAACACCCCCCTCCCACCCCACCTTCCACATTCATGTTTCATTATTGGTTGCTCCATTGCTCAACCCCCACAACATGCTTAATCAAAATCCAAGTGGAATTTCTATAGTTTCCACACTTATCTCAAAATGCAGTATTAATTCAATCATACACAATATGTAAAATGATGATCTCCTTGGCTATACTTGTTCCCTCCACATTAACTCTTATTGTGAAACAGCCTTCCCGCCTTGAATTAATTTGTTCACACCTCACAGTTATGCAACAACTGTGCTAACACAGTTATGCTAACTTAATATTTTGCACAAAAAAATAAAAGCAACATACAAGTTACTGACTTATTTGCATACATTCTCTCACAGCTGATTAAGAGGCAGCAGAGTTACTAGCTGTTCAGAACTGCCTACTTGTCTTATCTGAGAGCAAATCATATTAACATTGTTACTAGCTCTTTTCTTCTGACCACCACTAAGAGATCCAAATGAATATAAGACTGTAAGACCATAAGACATAGGAACAGAATTAGGCCATTTGGCCCATCAAGTCTGCTCCGCCATATCATCGTGGCTGATTGATTTTCCTTCTTAGTCATAGTTTCCTGCCTTTTCCCCAAATCCCCTCATGCCCTGACCAGTCAAGAATCTATCAACCTCTGCCTTAAATATACCCAACGACTTTCTCTCCACTGCCACCTGTGGCAACAAATTCCACAAATTCACTACTCTCTGGCTAAAGAAATTCTTCCTCATCTCCATTCCAATTATGCTCCAAAGAAAATAGAGCTGGAGATTTGGCTGAATGATTGCAGCCTTTACTGCAAGCATTCAGTCAGCTTGGGCTTACACCAAATCCACACACCTAACAAAAACTCAACAATGGACAAAAAGACTGAGACCTGTTAAAGTTGCTTACCTTCTGAGGAGGCACATTACAGCCTTCTGGATTCTTTCTAAATTGAAAAATATTAGGCCAAGAGCACGGCCAGCAAATTCATTCCAGGTTTCCAATATTTGTAGATTTATTTTATCTTGCTAATTTCTGGTAATTATTCCACTTCCTTCACTCACACCTCCTTCAAGTGACCGTTCATTTCTGTATTTGTTCCATTTATACCTTTCTCTTGGGACCAACATTCCCTTGCTACGTTATCTTCCTTTGACTGAATTCTGTGTTTTTTTTTCTCCTTCTGTTCGCCCTTCCTCTGCATCTTGTTTAGTTGTTTTACCTCTGCCTTTGGAAGGTGATAAAAATAAAATTGATCTTTCTTCATCAGAAGTTATTTTTATATTTCCAAAATAAACCTTATTCATAATAAAGAATATATTCAAAAGAAGGCATATGACAAACAGGCATCCTCTTAGAAACCTTCTCAGTAGAATCTCACTATACTCAAAGTGCATCATGTTTTAATAGAGAGATAACAGCAGATGAATCAATACCATTTCAATAGCGACAAAAACATTATTTACTCCATCATCTTGAGTTTGATAAATGCTTCCACTGAATTATCTATTTACAATAGGTGCACATCATAACTTGCCATGAGCCCTGTGAGCCTCTGCAGCTTGCTGGAGACCATTGTTCTTCTAGGTGTTCCAGATACCCTCTTGTTTCCAGTTTCTTCATGGGGATTCTACCATTCCTACACTCCTGGGTCGATTCGTGAGCCAGCTGTCTGCTGCTCTCGGGTTGAGCCAGTGCCAACGACCACCATGACAGAGTCCGCTGTTCCTCTGCATTGGGTCGAGTCCTATGAGTGCACAGATGGCAGAAGGACTCCACTAACTATGGACCCAGCGGAGGTTCGAGTCCCTCAAGTCTATGCTCCAAGTGTATGTTCCAAGCTTCTCTAGTCTATGTTCAAGATTTTGTTTCCAAGGTTCTCTGGGTCTAACAGGTCCGTAAGGTCTCTCATGTTATGCTTTGTTTCTGAGTTCTATGCAATATTCCTGAGTTACAGTCAATGTTTCCGAGCTGCTTGCAATGCAATGCTTCTAAGCTGTGTGCGCAAATGCTTCCAAGCTATGTGTGCAAATATTCCTGAGCTTTGTGCACAAATATTCTCAAGCTATGTGCACACACTTCCTGAGGTATATGAGCACGGTTCTGGATTTTCAAGCCGGAGTGCATGAGATCTGTTCCACATTTTCAAACCTGAGAGCATCAGATCTGTTCTGGGTTTTCTAGCCCTGTCTTGAGTTTGCCAGAGCTCCCTGGGATGTCAGGTGCCATCCTTAGGGAGGGAGATACCATCATGATCCTTGCAGGCCTCTGCAGCTTGCTCTTGAACATTGAGCTTCTTGGTTTCTCGAGCATCTGTCTTTACTAACTGTGACCTTAACTAGAGCCATTAAGCCCTTGTGCTTCTTGTTTAATCTTGTCAAGTTAATTGTGACTAGCGCTTATTTCCCATATTCTATGATTATTTAAAGGTGCGTGTAGTTAGCTCTTTGGCAATGTCCTACTGTGCTACACAGAATGATCTGTCTCGCAGTGTCACTCAGTCAACCCTCTGTTGATATTCCTGTACCTTGCCTTTCGTTTCCCTCTCTTCATGGGAAATTCATCCACTCCTGGGTAGAGTCGTGAGCCTGCTGTCTGCGGCTCCTGGGTGAGCCAGTGCCAGCAACCACTGTGACAGACAGAGTCTGCCATGGGCCCGCACTGGGGTCCAGTCCTGTGAGCTCACACCATGACAATAACTGATAAGAGAACAAAGTAATTCACATGGATGACCAAGTAGCTTCTGACGCAAAATTGATGTTGAGAGGGCTGACTCCCTGAGTACACTAAAATCCCAATTATTGACAGACAAGGTAGAAATTCCTATGACTATGTTTGATGTGCTAATTGACAAAGTAAGTCTACTCTGGCATCTTTCTTCATCTCAGTCACAATAGTGCAGTACAACAGAAGCTGTCTGATGCCCTGTTTGATGCAGGCCAGTTAACAAAGGTCCGATGTCTTACATTTGATTGATGCACACAAAAATGGTTTATGGTCTTGTCAATTCACTGACCATATCTCCTGAGGAACAAGATTCCTGTTGCTGACAAATAGCCCATTCTCTCTAAAGGACAACTTGTCTGCAAAGCTGTCTGTCCTTTTCATTCACTGGCATTTTGGAGCAACACACAGAATGGTGAATAAACTCAGCAGTTCAGGGAACATCTATTTGTCACAAGTGCAGAGCATGGGTGGACGCAAATGCAGGACACAAATACATTTTGTTGCATTAACAAAAATAGAGTTTATTAATAGTTACTAGGAAAGCAGGGAAGCAAGGATTATACAGAGAGATGTCAAGGAGTGTATGAAGCGGAAGTGGGAATATGCATGGCTGGAGTTGGGCTTGGACCCTGGACAGACTGGGACTCAGGGCCTGGCCTTGGCCTGGGAGTCGGGACCCAGACCTGGACTTGGACAGGGACTTGGTACTCGGGACCCGGACTTGGATTTGGAACTTAGAACATAAGAGCCTGGACTTGAAACTCGGAACATCGGAGCCTGGACTTGGAACTCCGAACATTGGAGCTTGGACTTGGAACTTGGAACAATGGAGCCTTGTCTTGGAACTCAGAACACTGAAACACAGAGCTACAGAACACAAAGCCAGGACTCTTCCTTGGCTACAGTACACAGAACTGGGACTCTTCTTAGACATAGGACACAGAGCCGGGACACTTCCTTGGATACAAGACACAGAACACAGAACACAAAGAGACAGTTCTCTACTCAGGGTAGCGGCAAATGGCCAGACCTACCCAGCAGAGGCGAGGACACAAAGAGACAGTTCCTAACTCAGGGTAGTGGCAAACAGCCAGACCTACTCAGCAGAGGCGAGGATACAAGGAGACAGTTCCCGACTCAAGGCAGCGGCAAACAGCCGGACTTACCCAACAGAGACAAGTACACGAAGAGACAAAACCACACAAAGATAGACAGTTCTTTACCGTGGCATAAAGTGGCTGCAAGTAGCGGCAAGCTCCCAACTCGGCCTCGGAACAATAGACAGTGGTTCTAAACTCACTCTGGTGGGTTAACTTGATGGACCCGCTCCAGCGAGGTAGCATAGCAGGCTCGCTCAGGCGTGGTAACTTGACAGGCTGGTTCCGGCAAGGAGAGGCGACTTACTGGCACTCGCTTAGGGGAGAAGACTTGACTTGCTCCAGCAATGTAACTTAGCTCGCTCCAACAAGGTGACTTGCTCGCACTTGCTTTGGTGACATGAGGTGACGTCAGGTGACGGTCTAGCCCCGAGCAGATGTAAGCCCAACACTATATACTGACCTTTCAGCTGAGAATCAAGTGCCTTTAATTACAGAGCCCAAGAAACATGGGAAAACAATGAATTAAAGGAAAATAAGGAGTCAACAGTCCCGATCGTGACACAAAAGAAATGTAAAGGGAACCAGGGAATAAACGATCAGGACCATGACAGTACCCCTCCCCACCCAATGGGAGTCTCCAGGCAATCGAATAGATTTGTCCGCATTATGAAACAACCTGAGCAGGTTGAGGGGGTTTTGGCTGGTGGGCAAAACGGGCTAACAACACATCGACCTTTTGTAGCTGTCATTGTAATTGCACAATTTTTCCTAAACTGATACCTGGAAACTTCGAGTCACTTTCTTGAATTCTATAAGTTGCACTCTGGGCGGGATTCCAGTAGGGGATTCTGGCTAGCGAGAGTTTGGAAAACAGTGTTTGTGTCTTTTGGGTCCATGTTTGGCTAGATCATTCTGTCACAAGTGTGGAGCACGGGCGACCCAAATGCAGGACACAAACACATTTTGTAGCATTAACAAAAACAGAGTTTATTAATAGTTACTAGGAAAGCAGGGAAGCAAGGATTGTACAGAAAGACATCAAAGAGTGAATGAAGCGGAAGCAGGAATATGTGTAGCTGAAGTTGGGCTCGGACCCTGGACTTAGACTGGGACTCAGCGCTTGGGCTTGGCCTGGGACTCGGGACCCAGACTTGGACTTGGACAGGGACTTGGAACTTGGGACCCGGACTTGGACTTGGAACTTGGAACATCGAAGCCTGGACTTGGAACTCGGAACATCGAAATACAGAGCCGGGACTCTTCCTTGTGTAAGGGGTTTCTTCTTTTATGTTACTGCTAAGGCTAATAAAATGGTTTCTTTGTTATGTTATAATAAAATGGCTTCTCTGTAATGTTAACTGCTGAGTAGCAGCTTGTTTGGGTTATAATTACTGATAACGAGAATTGTATTCATTTGACAATCAATTGGGATAGATGTTATTCTTTCTTATGTGTCTGTAAGCTATTGTTTTCGCAGGCTTTGGGGTGAAGGCGCGATAGGGACAGAGAGAGGAGACGCGATACTGTAAGATGGGTGAGGATCGGAAGCAAGAGGGAGTCCCAGGGCTTTTCTGGAGGAGAACCGAAGAGGAAGGATGTGCTGGACGTGCTCTGGTCGACCACCGTGGTTGGTCCCAGGCGGCGGGTCAAGGAGGTCGGAGGGGATTGAATGGTGGAAAGAAGACTCTGTTAATTGAGCTCCAACAGTTGTGCATGAAGTGGTTGAACCTTGATAAGTCTGGAGCCTTTTACTTTCCTTTTATATTGTAACTCTATTAATTACATAGTTCCAGTAAGATCTATAAAGTGTAATCATTTAATCACATTTGGTGTATTGTCTGTTATTTGGCGTGGTGGGGTACATCACACAGCATCTGCACAAACTTGATTACCCAGTTTGGCGGGGACGAAGGCTGCTTCCCCCAGACGAAAGTGAGCTGAGCGAACCTGAGGCTTACCAGGAGGCTACATTGGGGGGGCTCATCCGGGATTGGATTCTCTGGCAGCTGTGTGATCGCCCTGTTTAATTTATGCGTGCTGCGGGGGCGGAAAGCTGGCATACCTTTGTGCGATTGCTGGTTAATACTGCATGCGTGTTGGATAGGGTGGCTGTTGGTACCCCGGAGGTCTTTCTTCGAGTTCAGACTAGCGCTGACAAGATAGCTGTGGGACTGCCAGTGCCTATTAGTTCCCCAGGTGAGGTGGGGCCATGGGCTGTCATACTATTAGGAGAGAGAGGGAAGAGTGGTCTGATTCAGAGGTAGTGTCTGTAAAGAAATGTTCCAGCTATGGCAGGCTCCGCCTGGTTTTTGGGATAATGTCCACCCCTAAAGGGGTGGAGACGTGGGTGGAACGGACCTCCCAGTTGTTAGGTGAGTGGCAGTGCTCAGTTGAGGGAGAGTGACAGGGATTGGTTTGAAGTTTGGATAGGCGGGCTGTTGACATTGTCAGAACTGTCAGGTTCAATTACCCCATAGTGACAGCTGCCAGTTACCTGAAAGTGGGGGAAAATGCGTTTGGTTTGACTAGAAATAAAATGCAGCACCTGGTGGGGGGGGGTTTCCATACCTGTGTCAGGAGATTGGGGAAAAACTTTCAGTGTATCTTCTCTGGCTAGGGGGCAGATAAATAGCTTGCAGTGCCAGGGGATCAGCCCCTCCCTCAGTTGTTCAGCTGATCAGAGAGGTGTCGGGAAACTTAGTGGAGGCCCAGTGAGGGAACGGTTCGGGGTCTCTGGGGGAGCACGTTTCCAGCAATGTACCAATGAACTTTCGAAAGGAAAAGACCCTATTCTTGAAGGCTTAGAGGGACCATGCCCTCGAAACCAAATTTCCCTTGGGATTAATAAAGTATATCTATCTATCTATCTATGTCGTTACGGATAGATGGAATCTATGCTAAAGCCATCCTCAACACCAGGGCGCAGGTCAAGTTGTTGTACAGTTCGTTTTACAACTGGTTTCTGAAGCATTTACCTTTGACAACATTAAGGGCACTGGAGATTTGGGGTATAAGTGCAAGTAATTATCCAGATGATGGTTATTGGTCAGTGAAACTGGAGTTCTCAGAGGCCAATGTGTGAGTGTCTGAGGATCGTGAATCATTAATGCTGATGTGTCCAGACACCATTGAGATGAGCAGTGTTTCGATTCTGGAGGGGAACAACACCCTGCTGATGAGGAGGCGCATGGGGGCCTGCCAGGAGGAGGCGGGTTAGAGCTATCTGGGGGCATTGTCTGTGCACCCAGTGTTTGAGCTGCTTGTGAGGACGTGCGTAGAAGCATGGGGCCAGTACCAAATTTAAACAAGAGCCGATGGTGGTATGGTCTGGGAGAAGTATCTGAGGGTGAGACCCTTTTAGTAGATGCTCCGAAATACCACGAGGGAGGGGAGTTAGACCATAAGACAAAGGAGCAGAAGTAGGCCATTCGGCCCATCGAGTCTGCTCCGCCATTTTATCATGAGCTGATCCATTTTATCCTATTTAGTCCCACTGCCCCGCCTTCTCACCATAACCTTTGATGCCCTGGCTACTCAGATACCTATCAATCTCTGCCTTAAATACACCCAATGACTTGGCCTCCACTGCCGCCCGTGGCAACAGATTCCATAGATTCACCACCCTCTGACTAAAAAATGTTTTCGCATTTCTGTTCTGAAAGGGCGCCCTTCAATCCTGAAGTCATGCCCTCTCGTACTAGACTCCCCCATCATGGGAAACAACTTTGCCACATCCACTCTGTCCATGCCTTTTAACATTCGAAATGTTTCTATGAGGTCTCCCCTCATTCTTCTAAACTCCAAGGAATACAGTCCAAGAGCAGACAAACGTTCCTCATATGTTAACCCTCTCATTCCCGGAATCATTCTAGTGAATCTTCTCTGTACCCTCTCCAACGTCAGCACATCCTTTCTTAAATAAGGAGACCAAAACTGCCCACAGTACTCCAAGTGAGGTCTCACCAGCGCCTTATAGAGCCTCAACATCACATCCCTGCTCCTATACTCTATTCCTCTAGAAATGAATGCCAACATTGCATTCACCTTCTTCACTACTGACTCAACCTGGAGGTTAACTTTAAGGAAATCCTGTACGAGGACTCCCAAGTCCCGTTGCATCACAGAACTTTGAATTCTTTCCCCATTTAAATAATAGTCTGCCCGTTTACTTTTTCTGCCAAAGTGCATAACCATACACTTTCCAACATTGTACTTCATTTGCCACTTCTCTGCCCAATCTTCCAATCTATCCAAGTCTCTCTGCAGACTTACCGGCCCCTCCACCTATCTTCGTATTGTCAGCAAACTTAGCCACAAAGCCCTCTATTCCATAATCCAAATCGTTGATGTACAATGCAAAAAGAAGCAGCCCCAACACTGATCCCTGTGGAACACCACTGGTAACCGGCAGCCAACCAGAATAGGATCCCTTTATTCCCACTCTCTGTTTCCTGCCAATCAGCCAACACTCTATCCACTTATGTAACTTTCCTGTAATTCCATGGGCTCTTATCTTGTTAAGCAGCCTTATGTATGGCACCTTGTCAAAGGCCTTCTGAAAATCCAAATATACAACATCCACTGCATCTCCCTTGTCTAGCCTACTGGTAATTTCCTCAAAAAATTGTAATAGGTTTGTCAGGCAGGATTTTCCTTTAAGGAATCCATGATGAGTTCTGCCTATCTTGTCATATGCCTCCAGGTACTCTGTAACCTCATCCTTGACAATTGACTCCAACAAATTCCCAACCACCGACGTCAAGCTAACAGGTCTATAATTTCCTTTTTGCTTCCTTGCCCCCTTCTTAAATAGTGGAGTGACATTTGCAATCTTCCAGTCCTCTGGAACCATGCCAGAATCTATCGACTTTTGAAAGATCATAGCTAATGCCTCAGCAATCTCCACAGCTAATTCCTTCAGAACACGAGGGTGCATTCCATCTGGTCCAGGAGATTTATCTACCTTTAGACTATTCAGCTTCCTGAGTACTTTCTCTGTCGTAATTGTGACTGCACACACTTCTCTTCCCTGCCACCCTTGAGTGTCCGGTATCCTGCTGTCTTCCTCAGTGAAGACTGATGCAAAATACTTGTTCAGTTCCTCTGCCATCTCCTCATTTCCCATTACAATTTCTCCAGTATCATTTTCCATCGGTCCTATATCTACTCTCACCTGTCTTTTACTCTTTATATACTTGAAAAAGCTTTTAGTATCCTCTTCGATATTATATACTAGTTTCCTTTCATAGTTAATCTTTTCTCTCTTAATGACCTTCTTGGTTTCCTTTTGTAAGGTTTTAAAGACTTCCCAATCCTCTGTCTTCCCACTAATTTTTGCTTCCTTGTATGCCCTCTCCTTAGCTTTAACTTTGGCTTTGACTTCTCTTGTCAAACACAGTTGCATCCTTTTTCCACTCGAAAATTTCTTCTTTTTTGGGATATACCTGTCTTGCACATTCCTCATTTCTCGCATAAACTCCAGCAACTGCTGCTCTGCCGCCTTTCCCGCCAGTGTCCCTTTCCAGTCAACTTTGACCACTGAAGACACCTCGATGAGAGAGAGGTCGTGGCGACTGGCCCCTGCAGCCGTGGAAGATGTGTGTGTGGATTATAGGACTCTGAACAGGCGCACTGTCATTGACCAGAATACGGTCCTGAGCGCCGAAGACGCGATGGTCTGTCTGAGTGGTGCTACGTGGTTTAATGTGCTGGGTCTGAGGAGTGGATGTTGCCAGATCCTGGTGAGTGAGGCCGACAAGGAGAAGACAGACATTCTAGGTCCCTTAGGATTCTTCCGGTCCGAAAAGACGCCACAGGGCATATCCGGAGTCCTTGCAACCTTCCCGTGGGGCATGGGGAAGACCATGGGGGATGTGGAGGTGTTTGGAGTTTTGGCATATGTGGATGATCGCCTAGGGTTTGGATTTGCCTTGGGGGACTATGATGCGAGGGGAGCACCAGGTCCCGGGTGACTAGGGATTAATGAAGTAAAGCTTTCTTTGGACCACTGCCAGGTCTGGAGAAGGACGCAGTTCCTGAGTGAAGAGATTTGCACCACTGAACTGAACACTCAGAATGCAGGCTGGAGACCGAGTGCTGCAATTTTGGGACAACCGTTGAAGAATTGGAGCCCACACTTGTCAAAGTGGAGATGGGGAAACAGAATTCCAAGCCGAAATTGCGGTCATTTACTGATGAATTAATCCAGAGAGACGAAGCAATGACCAACCTTTGAAAGGATCAGCAGAAACTCAAGAAATCGATCCAGAACAGATTGGAAGATGCTGGTGGTGTAATTGCGTCCCTGATGGAGATGGACACGAAGCATGAGTCTGAACTGCTGAGACTGGGGTGAGAGTTGGAGGAGTCAGAGAAGAAGCTGACGTCTCGATTGCAGGAGGCTGAAGAGGCTGCAGAGGCAGCCCAGGCTAAGTGCTTCAGTTTGGAGAAAATCAAACAGCAGCTAACAATTGAGGAAATGGGGAAGAATATGGATTTGGAGAATGATGTGCTGCATGTGTGGTACATGCTGCCTTTCGCTAACTTCCCCTTGTTGGATGAAGAGACTTTTGGCCCTTCTTCCACTGAGTCAGGGGTAGTAAGGAGAGTTATCTGTAGGCAGCCTGGGTTACAGCAGGATCCTGAAGGGAAAGAAGCAGGGCCCTGGACATGGGACAGGGCGCTCCGAGTTGCAGTGGGGGCATGAGTGAGAGATTGAGACAGGATTTCGCAAGCAGATCCGAGGTATCCCCAGTAGTGTCCGAGCCTGAAGGGTTTAGGTGAGGGGGTACGGAGGTCTCGGAGGATTAGGAAACTCCCAGATAGGTTGGCCTATGTAGCGTCCGTGGAACAGGGCATAAGGTCTACTGTTTGGAGAGACATGTCACTGTTTGTACCTGGACTAGGTTTTTGTGTCTGCAGGGAGGGTTGGCGAGTTATTTAGAAGTCATGAGGACATGACTAAATTTGATGGGAGGAGAGTGTAAGGGGTTTCTTCTTTTATGTTACTGCTAAGCCTAATAAAATGGCTTCTTTGTTATGTTATAATAAAATGGCTTCTCTGTAATGTTAACTGCTGAGTTAACGGTAGCAGCTTGTTTGGGTTATAATTACTGATAACGAGAATTGTATTCATTTGCTAACCAATTGGGATAGATGTTATTCTTTCCTGTGTGTCTGTAAGCCATTCTTTTCACGGGCTTTTGGGAGAGGGCGCGATGGGGACAGAGAAAGGAGACGCGATGCTGTAAGATGGGCGAAGATCAGACCCAAGAAGGAGTCCGAGGCCCAGAGCTTTTCTAGAGGAGAACCGAAGAGGACGCGCTCTGGTCAACCACCGTGGTTGGTCCCAGGCGGTGGGTCGAGGAGGTCGGAGGAGATCGCATGGTGGAAAGAAGACTCCGTTAATTGAGCTCCAACGGTTGTGCATGAAGTGGTTTAACTTTGATAAGTCTGGAGCCTTTTACTTTCCTTTTATATTGTATTTGAATTAATTACATAGTTCCAGTAAGATCTATAAAGTGTAATCATTTAATCGCATACGGTGTACTGTCTGTTATTTGGCGTGGTGGGGTACATCACACAGCATCCACACAAACTTGATTACCCAGTTTGGCGGGGCCGAAGGCTGCTCCCCCTAGACGAAAGTGAGCTGAGCGAGCCTAAGGCTTACCAGGGGGCTACACTTGGATACAGGACACAAAGCTGGGACTCTTCTTAGACACAGGACACAGAGCTGGGACTCTTCTTGGACACAGAACACAGAGCCGGGACTCTTCTTGGACACAGAACACAGAGCCGGGACTCTTCCTTGGCTACAGGACACAGAACCCGGACTCTTCCTTGGATACAGGACACAGAATACAGAATACAAAGAGACAGTCCTCCTGTCAGGGTAGCGGCAAACGGTTGGACCTACCCAGCGGAGGCGAGGGCACAAAGAGACAGTTCCTAACTCAAAGTAGCAGCAAACGGCTGGACCTACCCAGCGGAGGTGAGGGCAAAAAGAGACAAAACAACATAATGATTTTCAGTTCTTTTATCTTGGCACGAAGTGGCTCCAAGTAGCGGCAAGCTCCTAACTTGGCCCAGGCGAGGTAGCATAGCAGGCTCGCTCAGGCGGGGTAACTTGACAGGCTGGTTCTGGCAAGGAGAGGCGACTTACTGGCACTTGCTTCGGGGAGAAGACTTGACTTGCTCCGGCGATCTGACTTAGTTCACTCTGGCAAGGTGACTTGCTCGCACCTGCTTCGGTGACATGAAGTGACTTGAGGTGATGTTCTAGCCCCATGCAGATGTAAGCCCAACACTATATACTGACCTTTCAGCTGAGAATCAAGTGCCTTTAATTACAGAGCCCAAGAAACACAGGGAAACAATGAATTAAAGGAAAACAAGGAGTCAACGGTTCCGATCGTAACACAAGGGAAATTTATAGGGAACCAGGGAGTAACCGATCTGGACCATGACATTAAGGAGGGAAATGCACAATCAACATTTCCAGTTGAAACTCATTTTCAGGAGTGGAAGAAAGAGGGAAGAAGCCAATATAGAAGGGTGAGGAAGGGTGGACCAAGAGCTGGCAGATGATAGGTGCATCCAGTGAGAGTTGGAAGATACTGTACGTAGGTGAGGAGGGGTAGTGGGAACAATGTGAGAACTGTGAGGTAATAAGTGAAAGATACAAAGAGCTGAAGAATATAGAATCTGACAGCAAAGAACAATGGACCATAAAAGAAAGAGAAGGAGGTGAGGAGGGGAATCGGAGGAAAGAATGTGTAGGTGCTGGACAGGTCAAGAGGGCTGAGGAAGGGCAAGCAAAGAGGTATGGGTGATTGCAGGAAAATAAAATTGAATGTGTGTACAGAAGAGTGTGGCTACTGGAAGGTGGAGAAATCAATGGTTATGCCATCAGGTTGGAGACTATCAAGGTGGAATATAAGGTGCAGTTCCCCTAACCCACCTCAACTTAGCTATAGGCAAGGCTATGGACAGGCATATCAATCTGGGAATGGGAACCTGGAATTGAAATGGCTAGCCATTGGGAGGACCTGGTTGTTACGGCAGACTTGCATAGGTGCTCAACAAAGCAGACCCCAAATCTGCATCAGGTCTGTGATGTACTAGAATCCACAGCTGGAGCATCAGATATAATAAATGACACTGATGAACTTGTGAAGGACAACCTTATGCAGAAGGACGGTTTAGGGCCCTGAATGGTGTTGAGGTGAGAGGTGCACAGGCAGGCGTAACGTTTGGGATGGTTGCAGGGATAACTGGCTAGATGAGGATTATTAGGTAGGGACAAGGGATTGAAAGTGGAAAAGATCCCCGTGGAAAAGAGAGAGGAAGATGTGCCTGGTGGTGGGATCCTATTGGAGATGGAGGAAGTTGCCTAAAATGATGAGTTGGTTGCAAGGGCTCACAGGGTGGTAGATGAGGGCTAAGGGAACCCTATCCTGGTTATGTTGGGGGTCTGTTGACAGCAGATGTATAAGGAAAAGAAGAGATATAGGTGAGAGCTGCATCGATAGCAGTGGAGGGAAAACCCTGTCTTCTGAAAAAAAGAGGACATCTTAGATGTCATGAAATGGAAAACCTCATCAGAAGAATAGATTTGAGGTAGGCAAAGGAAATAAGAAAAGAGAATAGTATCTTTACAAGTGACTGGGTGGAAAGAAGTGTTGTCAAGGTAACTATGTGAGTCAGTAGTTTTGTAGAAGTTATCAATAGATTAGCTGTTTCCTGAACTACAGAGAGAGAATAATAAAGAGGAAAAAGGTGTTGGAGATAGACCGAGTGAATTTGAAAATGAGGTGGAAGATAGTGATGAAATTGATGAAATTTGCAATCTCTGTATATAGTGCAGAAAGAATAGGGTCATTGCTAGTATAGATTTGAAACTTGGAAAGGTATAGTGAGGCCAAAGTGAGTACCAATGGCTACATCTTTGGTCTGGAGAAAGTGGGAGAACTTGATGGAGAAGTTGTTGAGAGTGAGAAGCAGTTCTGCCAGATGGAGGAGGGTGGTGGTAGAGGGCAGTTGGTTGAGTCTGTTATCCAGAAAGAAGTGGAGAGCCCTGAAGGGTTCCTGTTTGTGGATAGAAGTGTACGGGGACTGGACATTCATGGTGAAAATAAGGTGGTCTGGACCAGAGAGCTGAAAGTTTTTAAGTGGTAGTGAGTATGCAAAGTGTCATGGATGTAGATGGCAGGGACTGAGCCAAGGGGTACAAGGTGTGATATGTACACCCAAATTCAGTGGGGCAGAAGCGGGCTGAAACAATGGGCTCACTGGGAAGTAGCTTTGTAGATCTTCAGTAGGAAGTAGAAAAGGGCGGAACAATGAGGCTGGAGGCTGTTGAGGGGAGATCGCTGGAGGCGATGAGGTCAGTGACGGTACAGGCAATGGCAGCTTGATGCCTCTCAGCAGGGTTTTGTTCCAAGGGTAATTATGCAGAGCTGCCAAAGAGCTGTCATCTGGTCTCCATAAGGCAAAGGTCAGTCCTGCAGACAACAAAAACTGGCAATTTCCATTTTAACTGATATTTTTTGAAGACTAGCTCTGGTTTACATTAATGCCTACTACCCACAAAATTCCATAGCTCCTGAATACTCCCTAACAGCCAGATAGAATGAAACTCATCTAAGTGAAATATTAACTATAGTATCTTTTTTGCTCCCTTCTTGCCAGCTGGCCTGCAGAGTACAAACAGATTTTCTATTTATGAGGGTTGGATAAACAGGTCTGTTTTGTTTCTGCATTAATGTTGCTCGTACAGTTGATCACAGATTTGCATGAGAATGGGTCATGTCCCCTACAGCAGAACATCTAACTCTTTTTTTAAAATGATTCCACTGACTTTGCCACCACTTCCTTTCCTCTGTTTTTTTCTTCTATTCATTTGATTGTGTTCCACTGTGACTTGCTGTCGAGGTCTATGTTTCAAGCAATACAACAGATTTGTCTTTTGATCAATGTTTATTATTTATGTCCCTCTGTGAGGTTCCCTCTGCATAAATTCCTTTCAAGTTGAAAAGCACAAGACCTTAATTCTCTCCCTTTGATGAATTTGTGGCAAAATTAAATAAATAAATTCACACCTGTCAATGTGAAATTTCTGAAATCTCACACTTGTCCCAAAGCTCTTCAAAGATAGAGTGGGGTAGTTTGGAAGCTGGAAGGATCTCAGAATCAGAATGAAGTTTATCATCACTATATTATGTGAATAAAATGTGATGTTTTAGTGCAGTAGTTCAATGCAAAGGCATAGAATTACTATAAATTACGAAATCGATAAATAGTGTGCTAAAAGGAACAAGGAGATCATGATCATCTGTCATGGACCCTTCAGAAATCTGATGGCGGAGAGGAAGAAGCTGTTCTTAAATCACTGAGTGCGTGTCTTCAGGATCCTGTATCTCCTCTCTGACAGTAGTAATGAGAAGAGGGCATGTGCCAGGTTTTGTGATGGATGCCATCCTCTTGAGGCACCGCCTTTAGAAGATGCCCTCCGGGGGGGGTTGGGAGGGCTGTGCCCGTGATGCAGTCTACAACCCTCTGCAAACTTCTGCAGTCCTATGCATTGGACCTATTGTGAAAGGTGGCCCAATAACTAGCCGTTTCACAAGCATAGCGAGACTACAATTTAACAACACTATGACCACTTAGATCACTCTGCACTAAAATGGACTGTTTTTGCTGTAATTCTGCTCTCTCTGTAACATTGTCTGTAACTTACGTTTATGGTTTTCTAATGCCTGCTGATTACATGATGCAGTGTGTCTGTGATGCCTCTGCAAGTAAGATTTGCATTGCCGTTGTGCACTCATATACTTGTGCATATGCCAATAGACTCGATTTTGTCTTTGACTTCACAGCACAGAGCACAGTGACATTGATTTGGACTGTTCAGTCAAATATGCATCCCTTTATACCTGTGCTGATATTTGCAAGTATTCAACTAAATGACTGTAGAAGCCATCATTATACACTACTGTAGCACTAAGGATAATTTACTGTAGGTATACTTTGGCCTCTTTTAATGCAAAGTTGCAGTGCTTTATTTTCTGAAGAATTACCTCAAGAGGCAGTTTGTTGAGAGATGCTGTTGCCTCTGAAGAAAACAACACTGAATCAACGTTGAAGCTCTTTCAGAGCTTGCATTGCCAAACCCATCACCTGTTGATATAATAAGAAAATAGCTACTGGTGGATCATCAGAGAAAGCACTCTTATCAGGCAACTATCAGGCTCAAGAGCTTGAGATACTTTTTTGCTGTCAAGGGCTTCTTGATCTTCTAGCATCACAGAATGCAAAAATAACCAGAAAAGGTTAGGAGCACCGGTGGGTAAGAACTTCAGCACAATGGTGCAGATTTGATGACAAGAAGCAGTGAGAGTGGATAATATATTGAAATTATCGTGACAATTTTGACAGTGTTACACTGAATTGTAAAAAACAAGATTTACTACATAGATGTCTGAGTTCATTTTCTGAAGTACAGCTTTGCAGAATAGGTTGATAAGATGTTCACAGACTGCTTTTGCTGAAATGCAGTTTGGGAGTGCGTACGTTTTATGAAGTGAATATGTACGTAAACAGCTACATAATTTTAGGTATTTTTATTTCTGCTACCCAACATGGGCATTTAAAATGCCCCATTCGTGAGGTTTCATGAAGTACCATCAAGAATTTGAAGTACAGCTGCACAGTGGACTTTCAAGGTCAGCAATAGAAACTAGCCTTTTTAGTATTTATTTTTTGAAAACTACATCATCCAAAATACAATTTCTGTATTTTTGACAGACCTTTGACATTATTGAATAACTGAAGCATAATGTATTCTGTCAATGAGATAACTTTATCAGTGACAGCCCTTGAGACTGAGGGTTAACTAATTGATTCAAAAATGCCTTTCTGTGTGCCAGCCTGTGTTCTACTGAATAAAATAACTAATTACAATACAGGTCTATCTGTCAATCTGCTAATGCATGGTGGTTCTCTCAGATACTGTTAATGGGTTGATTCTTAAACAATACATCAAGTATGCAGGCACAAAATGAATGAAGCCGATTAAATTCCAACATGGTTAGCTAAGTAACTCTGTAATCACTGTTGTAATGTGAACAAAGTCACCAGAAAGGCACAGCTGGTAGATATAAAGTAGTCTTTTATTCAACAAAATGACACACTCCCTGAAAGAAGAGGCCTGTTCAGCCCAATATTACATGACATTCTATATGCTAAAGAGTCAAAGGACAATTCTGTATTTGCAATGTATTTACAATGCTTCCTTTGAATTACATACAACGTTCACACCTCCTTCTTCGCATCCACACTCTGGACACCCAAAATGAATGTTGAATCAGCATTGTCTGGTTTTTCAATTAACTGCGCCTCACTGCTCTAGGAAAGTATTATCCAGGGCTGCATTTTAAAATTAATCTACAGTCCACGATCAGGTCTAAAGATCAGTTGCTGAAGTTGGTTGCTTTAGTTAATATCTGGCTATATACCCTCAGTCCAGAATATGCCCTAACGGTTCCTCCTCCTGGCCCTCCTAGACAAAAATTAATTTGTTCCAGGAAAAGCCAAACTTTAAGGAGGATCTAAACATATAAGGCAGTATAAAAGCCCTGTACTTTGGAAGCCAACCCCTTCCTCAATTACCTTTTGTTCGTCTACATTTATGCTATTATCCCTAATGGCTACCTACTAGACTCTGAAGGGGAGATTGTTCCAGAAATTTGACCACCAGTCTTTAAAATCCACCTTCATCATTTGTATGACTGGTGCCTCCTTCCCTGCAGGCTAACTGCAGTTTAAGTGCATTCTTTATCTTCACTCCTCTATTTTCTGATAGCTAAAACTCTGCAGTGGCTATCAGTGGCTACACTCTGGTCGGGGCACCAGCAAGGCCCATCATTGATGTACAGGAAGGGGTTGGAATGGTCTCTATTTGAATGGCGCAAGGACCTCTCCCTGATGGCACCCCCTTCCAAACTGCCTAGTCGATCGCTGGCCTGCCTGCTGAAAGGGCCCGGCTCATTCCTATCCACTCCCCATTCTGGTGGGGGGTTGAATACCTTCAGATGCTGTGTGCAATTTCTTCTCTTTCTCGGTCTGCCATGCCATGGCAGTTGTGGAACCTGGTATCTCTGCTGTAACTCGGATCCCTTTCCATCTACTTTCCCCAGTATTTTTTCAATTCTGTGCTATACAACTAATCATCTGTCTTCAGCAACCAGGCTTCATTAGAGAGTACCGTTACCAATACACTTTAACATGCTCTTCACGGCTGTTCATGTTGTCGTGCTCTCTCGGCGTCCTCCGACTTCACTTTTGCTGTGGGGTCTGCTTCCACCAGCTGTGCCCGGTCTGATGCAGCAGGCTGCTGTTCATCACTTGGGTTCTCTGCAATAACACTGCTACTGGGTACACTTGATCTCCTGCTCTGTCTGAGAGCGCAACAAGAAGGTGAGTCATACAGTTTAACCGGAGTCCAGCGTTTCCACTGGCTGCCTCCCCGGGATAGTACACAAACACAGGCGTCATTCGTCCAGAGCACCACTTGTGGTTCTTTCCACCTGGGAGTGAAACCAGCTCCCTTACCATGACTTGGTCACCGGGCTGTCGGACTATCTTCTCTCCCTCAGGCTCTCTCTAATCTGCAATATGCTGCTGCTGCTTTGCTTTTTCCCTCAGTGTGTTATCCTGGTTACAGTAGTCCTTCACATCTCTGTGTAATCTTACTGAATTGACATTTACAGTTTGTTCCTGTACGCTTGTAATATCTGTTCTTCCTCTGCCCTCCTAGCACTGGTGTCTGCCCACTCATTCCCTTTCTGTCCCTTTCTGCTGAGACTTTGTTATAATCACCTCAGGCAGCTGCACTGCTACTAACAGCCCCTGACTGTGCTCGGCCCCTTCCCTTGGGACCTCCTGACAAGATTCTCGCACATCACTCTCTTTCTCCTCCCTGCTTTGGGGCTGCTGTCTCTCTGTGGGCCATGTTAGCTACTTTGCAGGTCACACATGTTCATTGTCCCAGTCTTGTCCATGTTATTTCTCCTTTTCCTGAGACTATGATCACACCTGCCTTACACAGTGTGTCTATCCCCAGGATAGTACCTTTATTGTTTGGGCACACTCATAAATCTACAGGAAGCTGCACTCCTGCAATTTCATGAACCTGGGGCTGACTTTCTCTGCCTTCAATGTTTCACCTCCTGCACAGGTAATGTAAATCACCTCTCCAGTCATGAGCAAGGGTAGATCAGTTATCAATACTGACAATATCGTGTCCACAAACATTTCACATTACTGGCCCCCAGTAAACATCTTGTGTACATTCATGGATGACTACCACTGACGGGAAAGAGCTGTTGTAGATTCAGCCTACTTTGGTGAGTGATTTCCACACTTCCCTCATTTTCAGGACACTACCTCCAACCATGGTCTGAGAAGCCACAGCTGTAACAGGCCATCTCCTTTACCCTCCCATGTTTATTCCAGCAGTTCCTTGCTGCGTGCCCCAGCAACTGGCACACAAAGTAAGTTCTCTGTGATGTCACAGCAGTTACACTCACTATAGCTACTTTACGACTTCTCTTCCCCCTCCTCTGGTCTATCTCTTTGGCCCATGACACTATTGTGGAGTAGGTCGACCCCACCTCTATCCCCAAATCTAAAGCTTCCTGGTGGGCTGAGCTCAGGCCTTCCTTCAGCATTTTCAAGAAGACCGGATTATCCTGCCCTGGATTATCCAACCCTGAATACGCCTCTAATGCTCGATATTTATATCATTCAACATAATCCATGGCTGTTTCATCAGCTCTCTGAATCACTGACATTATCATTCCCCAGTTGCTCTCAACTCCACTCAATTGCTGCCTCACTTCTCCTTTAAAGAAACGATATCTTTCTTCATTCCTGCGTACCATCCTGCACTCCTAGGGCCATACAGTCCCACATATTCCTAGGGCACTTTGCATTTACTGACACCTGTATATCTTTAGAGTGCATCTCGTGAATTTCAACCATTTCCTTGAGCTTGCACCAAAGTTCCGAATTCCCACATGTGACTGTAAGTGAGGGCTGCTCTGACTAAATGCTCCGTCTCTCCCCAGGAAGAAACAGAATGAATGGTCAAAATCAAAGTCAAGGGCTGCTTCAAATCATCAGGGTTCTCAACCTGATGTTTCCTGACCTCAATAGGTGCCATCCTGACAAATATATCTGGGTAAAACATCTCCCTGAAATATCCCCACACTAATTACCACACTACATAAAATATAAATGACGGTTACCAGTTAAACAGCACATACTTAAAACGGTAGAGTATGTACTCCGCGATCTGCCACTCATGTGTGTCTGAACTCATACTGCCTGTTGTATTGCTTTGCATCTAACTGTTACAACAACGTTTTGTTAACGTATTGTTAAAATATGCACAAACTTGCAAACATGGTTGTCAAAATATTGTTTCCAGAATAAGTATACACGCCCCACTCTCATGTCCCGAACTGTCGGTAACCACCCTTTGAAACTGGTGGCCCCGTTTCACAAAATTAACACACAAATGTTTAGTTTCTTACATAAAAACACACACAAGCACACACACCACACTACTTATATATCTACTAGTTCAGCTCGCCACTGTGTTCATGATACCTCGTAATTCCATAGACACCAACCCGAACAGGTCCAAGTGTGAGCGTTAATTTTATAAATAATCACCCACTTAAACTGCTGCTGAGATTGCTGGCCACATGATGGGTCACAAGAAGGTATCCCAGATGAGCCTCCAAATGTTGTAATGTTAAGAAAGTCACCAGAGAGATACAGTTGGTAGATGTAAAGTAGTCTTTTATTCAACAAAATTAGACACTCTCTGAAGGTAAATGTCTGTTCAGCCTAATATGACATGACATTTCATATGCTAAAGATCAAAAGACAATTCTATATTTACAGTATATCTATAATGCTTCCTTTGAATTACGGTATGTATAACTTTCACACCTCCTTCTTTGCACACGCAATCCAGACACCCAAAATGAATGTTAATGAGAATTGTCTGGTTTTACAATTAACAACTATGCACAGCTCTAAGAACCTTTTGTCCAGGGCTGAGTTTTAAATTTAATTTACACTTCACGTTCAGGTCTAAAGATTGGTTGTTGAAGTTAGTTGCCGAAGTTAATATTTTGCTCTGCACCCTAAGTCCAGGAAATACTCTAATAATCACAGACATTAAATCTAGTTGTCTGGACAGGTCTGGGGTAACGTTACTGGAATATGAGATGAGTGATGCTGGACCACTAAAACTTCGCCTGGCTTTTCAAATCTCTTTCTGATTTAATCATGATTGTTTAATACCAATTCCACAAATGTCCAAACAGAAGCTTATTTAATAAATTATTCTTAGTTTTAATGAAGTCTCTATATGTTCCTCAGAATATGCAGGTAGACTTATGCAGCCAGAATTCACCTCCTCACTACATCTGATATGGATACATGACTGTATGATGAAGGTGGCTAGCCCAAACAGAAGTGACAAATTTGAATGTGGGGAACTGGTATAAATTACAACCAGCCCAGGTCTTTCTACAAAATGCACC
The DNA here is from genome assembly GCF_030028105.1 of Mobula birostris. Taxonomy (NCBI): domain Eukaryota; kingdom Metazoa; phylum Chordata; class Chondrichthyes; order Myliobatiformes; family Myliobatidae; genus Mobula; species Mobula birostris. Next base: position 123,115,851 of record NC_092373.1, on the reverse strand, counting down.
TAAGGATTTACTGAGGTGAAATGGCCTAAGTTCACTTCAACAGAAGGCCTAAACAGCAGATAATGGATTTTCAGCCTTGCTCAGTAATTAGGGCAGGCAGCTGGTCTACTTCTCACAATTCAGATGCCCTGACAGAATATTACCCCAGTCTGGAGGCTGTTAAAACCGGTAGGATTGGCCATTAGAAAAGATGGCAGGAAGAGGCTGAAGTACCTGAGAAATGTCATCAAGAATGAAGTAATGTGGAAAAATATAATGACTTCACCAGTTAGGTCAAGAAGAATTCTACAAGTCTCCCAATTGCTACTCATTAATATATCAACACAGACAGTCAGATGGGCAGACACACACACACACACACACACACACACACACACATACACACACACACACACACACACACACAGAGGTTTAATCAGCTTGTTTTAGGAAGAGGTAACGAGCAAACATAGGAAAGCTACAAGAAGTGGCAGGGAGGCTTGCTTGTTGCACAACACTTCACGAGGTTAGAGGGGAGAGTACGCCTCATGGGTAGAAGCTCTCTGACTCCCTGTTACTGTCTTGAAGTAGAGCCTGCAAATCAACATCCATCCAAAACTCATATGATTGCAATTCAACATCCATCCAAAACTCATATGATTGACCAATGATAAATACCTTATTTAAAATCTGTGATGTCTATTTCTTCAAAGGTAATTTGGACCCAGCTTAATCCACAACTCAATCCCATTTGGTAATCCTTTTCTGGCTATCACGAAAGCAAGTGAAAAGTTGTGAGGCAAAACTCTGATAAGAGTTAGTATGGAGTTGAAGTGAATTGAGTTATCTTTCTGCATTAATGACCTATGTAAGTATGGAAAGAAGTGATAATGAAAAGAACAAGGTCAAGGCAAGGAAACGTCCTCCTGATCACCACCATCTGTCCTCGTCTAGATATTAGCTTTATTTGTCACATGTACAATGAAACATACAGTGAGAGGTGTTGTTTTGCATCAAATCAAATCAGCAAGGATCGTACCGAGCAGCTGCACATGTCACCACACTTCCAGTGTCAACATAGCATGCCCACAACTCACTAAACCTACAGAAGCTGTACGTCTTTGGAGCTTAGGAGCAAGGTGGAGCAGCTGGAGGAAAATCACTCAGTCATGTGGAGAATAGATGAACTCAGCGAGAATTGAACCCCAATCTTACAGCTGGCATTGCAAAGCATTGCTCCAACCACTACACTGCTGTGCCATGCTGATTCCATTGAATCAATCAGTGATTGTCCATGCTGAAAAACATTTGGAGGAAGTATCTCAGGTAACAAGGCACAAAATACAGTCAATGAGGGGGATTTACAAACATACAGTATAAGTTAGGAGAAAAACCAGGGGGCCGACCTCTTAAAGCGAATCTGCCATTTTACAAGCTGATAACTGCTCTGACTGCAACCTCCATTCTATATTTCCATCTACCCATAGTAATATTCTTACCCCTAACATTAATTATCGATCTACCTAATAAGGAAGAGTGTTCAAAGATACATGACCAATGAATGAAAGGAAATAAAGTCACTTAATTGCTGTATTAAACAAAGCAGAGACCTCTGGTTCTGCCTTTTGTCACAGGAGGATCCACATCCACCCCTAGAATCTGACGTGTTTCAATTAAGTCTATTTTCACTCTTCCAAAATCCACTGAATATGTCTAGCCTATCTAACCTTCCTCATAAGACATCCCATCCTTTCTAGGTATTATTCCAGTATGCCTTCTCTGAACTGCATTAGTATCCTTCCTTAAATAAAGAGATTTCAACTTCACACTGTAACTGAAGCATAATCTCCCTGAAATTGTATTCAATTCCTCTAGAAATAACCCATAAAATTGTATTAGCTTTCCTAATTACTTGCTGTACCTGAACATTAGTCATTTGTGAATTGGCACTAAGATATTCAGATCCCTCAGAATTCTGCAATATCCCATCAATTATATAATATGCTTCTTTTTATTATTTTTTCTGTCTGAATGAACAATTTTACATTTTTCCAAAATGCTCCATTTGCTAGACCTTTGCCTACTTATTCATGAATCTATAACTCACACCTATCTGTGCCCATCAGCAACGGCTTGCTGTCAACAACATTGTCTCAGCTAGCCGAACCCTGGATGAGTCTGGACTTGGAAGAAATGGGACTGGATTCTGGACTGGATCAGGGTCTTATGCTAGCATAGCGGTTAGCACAACACTATTACAGCTCAGGGCATTGGAGTTCAGAGTTCAATTCTGATGCGGTCCGTAACATCCTTCCTGTGAGCACATGGGCTTCATCCGGGTGTTCTGGTTTCCTTCCACAGTCCAAAGACGTACCAGTAGTAGGCTAATTGGTCATTGTAGCTTGCCCTGTGATTAGGCTGGAGTTAAATAGGTTGCAGGGCAGAGAGGCTTGTTGGGCCAGCAGGGCCTGTTCCACTCTGTCTATCTAAATAAATAAACCACTATTATCTGTCTGGCTCCCTGAGAGATCCACCAGCATAGAGAATCCAGTCTGCTCAGAAATATCCCATCCTTCTCCTCATTCCTCTTCCAAACTTCTCTTCATTCCTCTTCCAAACTTCTCCTCAGGAAATGCACTCAGCATTTTCAATAGAGCCACCCCAGACTGCTGCTTAGCTTGACTGAGGGTGGCAGTTTGAAGTCAGTCTCATAAGAGAGTCTCTTGTGGGGATCTATCCCAGACATCCACAGATCCTTCTGGGGAAAGAAGTAACATATCAGGAAGGGGCTGGGCATTGTATTGTATTATGAATCCACAGAAGTCAGATCATGATCACTAGGAACATCACTAAATACTTTAAAAATAACATTTTGTCTGCAGTGTTTTCTTCCAGTCATTTAAATTATTTTCACAATTTTCCAGGCACATTTTCAGTAACATTTTATAGTACATGGAGCTTAGAAAAATAGAGGGCTATGAGCTAGGGAAATTCTAGACAGTCTCTGGAGCAGGTTACATGGTTGGCAAACATTGTAGGCCAAAGGGCCTGTAACGTGCTGTAAATTTCTATGTTCTATGCATGGTTCATTATGATTTGTTAGTGTTTAATATTATGTCACTCTGGTCTTGAAGGTTCAGTACTGAAATCATGTCTGAGACAGTAACATCTCTCATTAACAGGGATACAAACCTTAATGTACAGGTATGGAAATAATTCACTGCATCACTACAAGCTTCCCAGTAATCACTTATCTACAAAACTCCAGTCATAAATAACCACAAACATTACCTTGTGCAGAGAAGAATGCCATTGTCTTACTGGATCTATGCTCTTCTTCTTCTTCATGTGTCTTGCGTGTTACACGCTTGAGCGATCATGGCTCTCCACATCAAACGATCCCTTGCAGCGTCAATGATATCTCATACACTGAGATCTGTTAGTTCTTTCACAGTGTCCATATATTTTCTTCTTTGCCTTCCTCTTTCACGTTTCCCAGGCATATGGCCTTGCATTGTAAGGCATTCTATTTCTCCCTTTCTGATGACATGGCCCAGGAATTTAAGTTTCCTCCCATTTAATGTTCTTATTAAAGATCTTTTTGTATGGGCATGTTGGAATACCGGCTCATTAGTTACCCTATCTGTATATGATATTTTCAGCATTCTTCTAAGAAATCACATTTCTGTTGCTTATAAGTTTCTCTGGAGTTCTGGTGTTATGGTCCATGTTTCGGAAGCATACAGCAAGATTGAACAGATGTAACATTTTAGTAGCCTAAGCCTTGTTGTCATAGAAATGAGCCTGTTGGTAAAAATGGGTTTCATTTTTTGGAAGTTGGTTTTGGCAATGGCAATTCTTCTTTTTATTTCTACTTTACTTCTAGCATCTTGTGATATAAAACTACCAAGGTAATTAAAGCTGGAATTTTGTTCAATCTCTTGGTTACCAATGTACAATTGGCAGTTGGGAGTATCCTGTTGTTTTGATATCACCATACATTTGTTTTTTTTTACAGTTGATGGTTAGACCAAAATCTGCACTTGTTTGTACTACATTGTCTGGGAGGATTTGTAGGTCTTCTGCAGCACTTGCTATTAGGGTGGTATCGTCTGCATATCTTATATTGTCGATGTTAACACCTCCAATTTTTATCCCATCTAGGTCTTCTATTTCTCTGAGAATGATTTCACTGTAGATATTAAATCATTCCGGTGAGGCAACGCATCCCTGTCTAACTCCTCTTTGAATTTTAGTCCAACTGCTTATATTATCATCAATTTTTACCGCCGTCATTTGGTTCCAATATAAATTTTGAAGCAGTTGTTGGTCCCTTCCGTCTATGTTTAGTTTAGTAAGAATTTGAAATAATTTTTCATGTTGCACTTTGTTGAATGCTTTAGTGAAATCAATAAAACATAAAATGACATCATTTTGATATTCAATTGCCCATTCTGAAAACATTTGTAGTATGAAAATTGTGTTCCTAGTTCCTCTATCCTCAATAAATTGCAGTTTAGAAGTTTCTGGCCTCAACTTGTTTTTAATTCAACTCTTATCAATTCTCAACAAAATCTTTATTATGTGACTGATAAGACTGATTGTTCTATAATTTTCGCAGTCAATAGTTCCAGGAATTTTTGGCAGAGTTATAAATACTGATTTCAAGAGATCCACAGGCAATACGCCAGACTCATATTAAACATTAAACACTTCAAAAATAATATCTATGCCCAGAGCTTCTAGGGCTTGTATCATTTCCACTGAAATTTCATCAGATCCAGTGGCTTTACCATGTTTCTTGCTTTTCATTGCTTTAGTTATTTCTTCTTTGGTAATAGGTGGGCCAGGATTAGGGTGTTTAATAGCTGGGGGTTCCCCTCCATTATCCTCAAACAGCTGCTCTGTATACTGAATTCACCTCTCACATACTTTATCTGGATCTGTTAGTATGGATCCATCTGCTGATCTTATGTATCCTGTAAAGGATATTTTCTTAATTCCAGTAATTTCCTTAATTTTCTTGTGCATTTCTTTGCTGTTGTTAATATGGCCTTCTACTTCATTGCATTTTTGATTCAGCCATTCTTCCTTTCCAATATTGCACAATTGTCTGATCTGCCTGTCTAGCTCTCTGTATTGTACTTCATTATTCTTCGCTAACCTTCTTTGTTCCATCAGATCTAGAATTTCCTGGGTTATCCACCCTTTGTTGGTGTGTTGGATTTCTTGTACTGGGATTATCTCCTCTGCTGATTGCTGTATAGCATATTTAAATCTGTCCCAAATAGGTGTTGTTTCATTTTCGTTAAGGTGTTTTTTTACAGCTGTTTTGAATTGTTGCCTAAGTATGCTATCATTTTTAAGTTCTCCCAACATATACTTCTTTCTCTTTTTTCCATGTTTTTTCTTTAATTTTGTTTTGATGGTAGCTATTACTGGATGGTAATCTGAACCACAGTCTGCTCCTGGGTAGGCTTTAGAATTTGTGATATTATTTCTAAAGCATTCATTAATGGTAATGAAATCTATTTGATTCCTTGTTCTATCTCCAGGGATAACCCAAGTACACAATCTACATGGATGGTTTTTGTACCAAGTATTGGTGATCACTTGGTTGTTTCTGACACCAGTCAGTAAATCTTTCTCCATTTTCATTTTTCTTCCCTAATCCAAAGGGTCCTATGATGATATCAACCCTTTCCTGTCCAACTTTGGCATTAAAATCTCCCATGACTAGTTTTATATCCTGAGATTTACATTGCTCATAAGCACTGTCGAGATCTTCATAAAACTTGTTGATATCCTCTTCATCTGCATTATTTGTTGGCACATAGGCTTAGATTATGCTAATGTTAAAAGGGTTACCCTTTAATTTAACTAAAAGCAGCCAGTCGGATATCACCCAAAATCCCATAAGACATTTTGATACTTGTTTGTTTAAAATAATTCCAACTCCATACATATGCTGTTGACCTCCAGAATACATTATCAGAGAACCATTCTTAGTGAATTTGCCACTGTCAGTCCATCTAATTTCTGACAGGCCTAAGATATCAACTTCCAACCTTTTCATTTCATTTAACCAACACACATCAAAGTTGCTGGTGAACGCAGCAGGCCAGGCAGCATCTCTAGGAAGAGGTACAGTCGACGATTCGGGCCAAGACCCTTCCCCGAAACGTCGACTGTACCTCTTCCTAGAGATGCTGCCTGGCCTGCTGCGTTCACCAGCAACTTTGATGTGTGTTGCTTGAATTTCCAGCATCTGCAGAATTTCTCGTGTTTGCGTTTTCATTTCATTTAATGTGTTGTCCAACTTTCCTTTCTAGTGAAGTGCATAGGTGTTCCATGTTGCTACCCTTAGCCCTTCCCTATTGCTCACAGTCTCTGGATGACAGTCTGGTGTCACCTGCAGCACATGACTACCCCTACCGAGGGAGGTGTTGTTCTGTTGATTGGAAGCAACCCCATTCCCGCTGTTGTCTGGTTTCCTTCTTTTGTTTCTTTCCATGATTGACTAGAGAAATTTCAACAGTGGTTTGCCGTTGCCTTCTGTTGCAGCAGTGCTCATCGAACTAGAGCATTTGACCTCTACTGCTGTACCCAGTTAGGAATCATACACTAAATGCCGCCAAACCTTTGCTGTTGTTGTATAAAGACAATCCTCCGCCAAAGCTTGGAATCCATCTCCCTGCTGCCCGAGACTTCAGTGATTTTAGGTGACACCACCACCATTGGTTTGGTTATTCTTCTGGCACCAAACACTCACCATAGACAGAGCTCCTCCAGCAAGACAGGCTGCACCCAGACCTAAATCCTACATAAAGATGGAGTTGTCTTGGGTGGGAGAAGCTATATAATCGCTATTGGCATTTCCTGATATTTAGTCAGGACCCAGCCACCCCATGCACCCCTGGATCTATGCAGGAGCATGATTTGTGAACGTTGTTTAAAGATTGTGATCTTCAGCTTCAATGTTCTAAGAATGGCATTGTCATACTTTCTTACATAACCCTGCACTGAGACGTTCCCTATTGATGTATTACAAGTTCTTGTAGCTATCAGCACTTAGCAAAGTGGGTATGATCATAGTAACCATTTCTTAAAATAACACATAATGATGCAAGCAATAGTCCTTTAGTTCAGTCAAATATTGCAACTGAACGAACAGTTGTTCTAAAAATGGAAAGGTATCAAAGGGATCTGAATAGGTCAGTGAAGGACAATGATTACAGAAGACAATTGGACCTTGGAGATATTCCAGGACTTCTCTTACCAGGAAGCTCCCTCACAATAAAATAGATTTTGGGGAAGTCATTAGTAAAACTTAGTTATTCTGCAATTAAATAAGAACTGTTGATTTTCAGATTAGCAAATTGAAAAAATTGTGCTAGGGACTATTACGTAAGTTACACTGCTTTTGATGTCATTGGGGAGGAATGTACTAAAGCCCTGCTGAAGAGTCAGCTGTTGCATTTCCCAGTAGGTGCTAAGACATCCAGAAATGAGCACAAAATTGTTCTTTTCAGGGTTGAGCCAATTTTCAAACTGCATTGCTCTAGGATTTTTAAAGTGATGTAAACAAATTCTTAAACTGCCTAATCTACCCTCTGGCATGATTTCATCACCTAAAGTGTTTTCGTCCTTTATTTTTAACTAATTAGATGTAAACTGTAGGCAAATCACATTACAACAGTTCACAAAAGAGTTGAACTGCCTTTTGAGAAAGACTTGTAAAGATGTAGATATTGTGCTTTATATGTCTGCACATGAAGTTAACATAATTACCTTTATTGGTGTGTAATTCTGCCGATGCACATGAGACTACTGATTTCCAAAAATTTCATTTCTCAGAAACTTCACAGAACCTTTACAAAGTACTGTCCAAACAGAGCACCCATGAGAGGTTAGAACGAGGTTTCAGTGCAGATGTAGTAATTCTTCACTGCTCTTTTATGTTGTGTACTTAATACTTAAGTAACATTTGAGTAATCTTGTAAATATATTGGTTGATTAAGCATTCTTGTTCGTTTAACTAATTAATTATGGCTAATATGTATAAATACATGAATTGCACACATCATCACGCTATCACATGATACCTGCGCACCTCGCTTAAACAGAAAGTTAGACCCTCATTCCCAGACTCCCGTGTCTTCCTTTGATTTTGGTTAATATCTTGAAGTCACAAAACATACCATCTGATGTATGGTTACCCTTAGGTTGCAAGGACTGCTTCTCCTAATCCTCTAGCTGAACGATCATTAACTTTTGATTTGTGTCAGAGATTGAAAATTGATGAGGCTTGATAATTAGATGACCATTGTGCTCCTTGAAGTGTTCAATTGAATCAACAGCTTCAACCTAACATCCTCATCATAATTCAAAACGTGTTCAGTGAGGTTTATTCACTGTGATTGAGCAGGAGATGATAACGATGACTTGCTTTCAATCCAGTTCTGAAGAGTAGAGTTTGCCTTTTCACAAAAGCTTGAATTCTTTTAATATGCAAAATCCATTTCCCACCAGCTAACTCAAGATCTAAAACAGAACAGGGACTTGGTCTCATAGTAACGAGATACAAGATGACTGGAAATCAAGATCTACTTCAAATACTTTGCACACACTTTGTGACTCTAAATGAGCCCCAAGGAGACTGAAGCTGTAAAATTGGTCTTTCTTCACCAGGATAAGCAGACATCTTGGAAAATCCTTCTTTCTTGGAGATTCCAGATCTGGAGAAACTCTGCATACTGTGATAGTTTACAGCTTATGAGCACAAAGATAAGAATAAGAGATTAAATATAGTTCCAATGATTATATTACATACCAACTTTATCATTTTGGGTGCAGATGGGTGACCTTGCATAATTACTTATTTATACTCGGGTCGTGTCTTGAATGACAGGACAATTGTGAATAAAGTCTTCTCGGCTTCCAGGCAGGTAGAGGTATCAAGTATAACCGATGTTACAATGACAAAATTCGCCATGATGGAGTTTGTCATCAAAATGTCGGTTGTAATCAATACCTGTATCTGGCTGGAAGCTGAAGAAGGTTTTATTTGTTATAGACACTGGGAAAGCACTAAATCCTTTTTAAACTGTAAATATTCAGACATCAATGGATAGTGTGAAGGTTTCTGAGCACAGAACCCCAGGCCTCTAAAATATAATTCTTTTATTACAGTGTTGAGGCATGGCTCCCTTAATGTACAAGTACCTGGACTATTAATTGACAACATAAATATGTCTTCAGCTATGTGTTAAGCAGCATGGAGACATCTTTAATTATGGGTTAAGACAGGAGATGGCCACTTAATTCCCTGATCTAATCCTGGGAGTTTCAATGAGAGCCTTTTAACATAAATCTTCAATTATTGTCTTCCCCTGAGTAGCTACAATTGTGTAGAGTCAGAACATCCCATGTCTAGTGCAATGAATGTAACAATTTCTTTTTTTAACTACTCATTCTTGATTGTATTAACTGACTATTAGGCCAATCTATAACTCCTGAAAGTGATCCCATATCTAACAATCCTGCTGTGTATTTGATATTTCAATAACATTTCCATAATTCTTGAGTAATCTTGTATGGAGAACTATATATACATAGTTTGATTAAGTATTCTTGTTTGTTTAAATAATTAATTACAGGTTATATGCAAAAATGCATTAATTGCATATGTCATCACACTACTACATGACACATTCACATATCACTTAAAGAAAACACAAATTTATACCCATATTTCGGACTTCCCACGTCTTCCTTTGAATTAGTTTAATGCTTTGAAGTTACAAAGTGTAACAAATCCCTCATACAGGCCTAATGTGCCCATGTTACCCATGTGTTCATATGCACTCTGACCACGCACTCACGTTCTTACCCACAATAAAAAGCAAAAAAAAACTGCATTTACTGTAAACACAGAAGTTCAGGCAAAAATAATGGAAGGGGAAATAAAGTTAACATTGTAATATATGGATCGATTTCTTTTACCCCAATGACTCCCCTTAGCACTATAATTATTCACTAATAACTTATGCGTTCGCAGTGATTTATTGCTCTCTCTGAAAAGTGAATAGAGTTAACTTCTCCTCCGAGTTCATGCTTTTATTTATTTGATATGTAGTTGTACAGACACAATAGATGTTTCAGAGTGAAGTGTCTTCAGCTGCTTCTTGTTTTGTTCTTCTGATGCTTTTAAAAACATCTTCCTTCTTGCACCTTCTCTTGCCTCATCTTCTTTCATTCCTCCTAAAGTCTCCCACACTGAGACCACTCTCCCACTTCATTCACCCTCCTCTCCATTCACTTCACTCTGCCCCCATGACACCCCACCCTATCCCATTCTCTGCTCCTGCACTCTTCATATTCCCCTTTTCTGCTCCTCCCCAATCTGTCCCAACTCTTCACTCATCCTCTATCTCAGTCCTTTGTCCTTCTGTGAGTCCCACATCTTTTTTTCCTCCCCCTTTAGTCACTCTCCTCAACCCTGCTCCCTCTCTGTGCTCTTTCAGTCTTTCATCACCTCCTCGGCATTCTGTTCCCCAGCCCATACTCTGCTCACCCTCCTGCTAACCATTCACCATCTCCCAGGGTGAGGGTGCCCTTATTGGACTAGCCATATTATTAAGCAATTATAGCTTAAGACATTATTACAAACTTCTTTACACCTCATGCAGTAAAATATATTTTAGGGCTCTTTCGCAAAAGAATATATTTAAAATACATGAAAATATGAAAGCAGGAGGAGAGATAGCAGCGTGGCGCGCGTGTGCAACCCTCCAGTGAAAATGATATCGTATCCATTAAATAGGGGCCGTGGACAATTCTGATTTTAGTGGAAACGGACGTGAAAGCACAGAGGAACATCTGGAAAAATTTCTGAAATGCAGGTTCGCTGCTGTTGTTACTGCGCAATCGAGAATCTTCCGGAGGGAAGGCCTCAAAATCCCCGGCTTTGCCTGCTGTTGGCGACCGAAATTGAGGTTGAATCGTTTGGATAGAGATGGTGCTCATTGTCAGAGAGCTGATCAGAGGCTCGAAGTTTTCGGATGACTCAGAGTCGGACAGTAGTCGAGCATGGCAGGGAGAGTTTTTCTTCCTTCTCCCGTCTGCGTGAGATGTGGGACATTTGAGAGACTCTGAACTTTTTACTGTGCCATGGACTGTTCTTCATCAGGTTATGGTGTTGTTGCACTGTTGTAACTATATGTTATAATTACGTGGTTTTGTTAGTTTTTTCAGTCTTGGTATGTCCTGTGTTCTGTGATATCACACCGGAGGAAATATTATATCATTTCTTAATGCATGCATTACTAAACGACAATAAACGAGGACTGTGTGTCTTTATAATCTAATCTAATCTAGTATTCATATTTCAGGAATTTCTGAAAGTTATGCTGGAGGAGGCTGCCAGCCAGTTCTCCTGAGGAGGAGGAGTGAATTACTGACAGCAACATCTGCAATTCTTTGTTTAACTGCCCACTTGCTCATTCCCGATATTGCTGTCGATATCATAAAATACCATTTGTGGTGATAATTATAACAATTAGCCAATTCCATTTGCACCTTCCAGGTCAGAAGCAATTTGCAAGTTAACCCTACCATCAGATCTCTTTGATGCTGCCTGATCTGCTGATTGCCCCAGCACTTAGTCTTCTTTCATATTACCAGCATCATCAATTTTAATTTAGCATAAAAGAAATAAATAATTCTATACACTTGAAATCAATTTTCAGTTGTTTGAAAGAAGAATTAAATACAAATATGTCCTGATTGAAATTATTTTTTGGCAGAAAACCATTTTTCAACTAGTGTATACTAATAAGTGCACTCTCACATATATAACTGAACATTGTTCCACGCTAAATCTATTTTGTTTTACATTTTGCTGTATAAATATTAGATTAAACTTATACAGAAAAGGCACCCTTGCAGTTACTCAGTTACATTGGGTGTCTACACGTGCTATATTTGGCACACTGTGTACAACTGGGTCTTCGTACCTATATTTGCAGTATAAATGTCTATGTTCCAAATAACATATAACCATATAACAATTACAGCACGGAAACAGGCCATCTCGGCCCTTATAGTCCATGCCGAACTCTTACTCTTACCTAGTCCCACCGACCTGCACTCAGCCCATAACCCTCCATTCCTTTCCTGTCCATATATCTATCCAATTTAACTTTAAATGACAACATCGAACTTGCTTCAACCACTTCTGCTGCAAGCTTGTTCCACACAGCTACCACCCTCTGAGTAAAGAAGTTCCCCCTCACGTTACCCCTAAATTTTTGCCCTTTAACTCTCAACTCGTGTCCTCTTGTTTGAATCTCCCCCACTCTCAATGGAAAAAGCCTATCCACGTCAACTCTATCTATCCCCCTCATAATTTTAAATACCTCTATTAAGTCCCCCCTCAACCTTCTATGCTCCAAAGAATAAAGACCTAACTTGTTCAACCTTTCTCTGTAACTCAGGAGATGAAACCCAGGTAACATTCTAGTAAATCTTCTCTGTACTTTCTCAATTTTGTTGACATCTTTCCTATAATTCGGTGACCAGAAATGTACACAATACTCCAAATTTGGCCTTACCAATGCTTTGTACAATTTCAACATTACATCCCAACTGTTATACTCAATGCTCTGATTTATAAAGGCCAGCATATCAAAAGCTTTCTTCACCACTCTATCCACATGAGATTCCACCTTCAGGGAACTATGCACCATTATTCCTAGATCCCTCTGTTCTACTGTATTCTTCAATGCCCAACCATTTACCATGTATGTCCTATTTTGATTAGTCCTATCAAAATGTAGCACCTCACATTTATCAGCATTAAACTCCATCTGCCATCTTTCAGCCCACTCTTCCAATTGGCCTCAATCTCTCTGCAAGCTCTGAAAATCTACTTCATTATCCACAATTCCACCTGTCTTAGTATCATCTGCATACTTACTAATCCAATTTGCCACCCCATCATCCAGATCATTAATATATATGACAAACAACATTGGACCCAGTACAGATCCCTGAGGCACACCACTAGTCACCGACCTCCAATCTGACAAACAGTTATCCACCACTACTCTCTGGTGTTTCCCATCCAGCCACTGCTGAATCCATTTTACTACTTCAATATTAATACCTAACGATTGAACCTTCCTAACTAACCTTCCATGTGGAACCTTGTCAAAGGCCTTACTGAAGTCCATATAGGCAACATCCACCGCCTTACCCTCGTCAACTTTCCTCGTAACCCCTTCAAAAAATTCAATAAGATTTGTCAAACATGACTTTCCACGCACAAATCCATGTTGACTGTTCCTAATCAGACCCTGTCTGTCCAGATAATTATATATACCATCTCTAAGAATACTTTCCATCAATTTACGTACCACTGATGTCAAACTCACAGGCCAAAAATTGCTAGGTTTACTCTTAGAACCCTTTTTAAACAATGGAACAACATGAGCAATACACCAATCCTCCAGCACCATCCCTGTTTCTAATAGCATTTGAAATATTTCTGTCAGAGCCCCTGCTATTTCCACACTAACTTTTCCCTCAAGGTCCTAGAGAATATCCTGTCAGGACCTGGAGACTTATCCACTTTTATATTCCTTAAAAGTTCCAGTACTTCCTCTTCTTTAATCATCATAGTTTCCATAACTACCCTACTTGATTCCGTTACCTTACGCAATTCAATATCCTTCTCCTTAGTAAATACCAAAGAAAAGAAAGTGTTCAAAATCTCCCTCATCTCTTTTGGCTCCTCAGATAGCCGTCCACCCTGATTATTTTAAGTATAACTATTTTTAAAACCTCTCATTAATATTTACCCTGCCTTGTTCTTCTAATTGCAGCTTTATTGGGAGTTTAGCTCTAATATGTGCGTGATCATGATCAAAGTTAAGCTGTTAGTTGAATATTGTCAAATTGATTGTACATAGAATTATGTCCTTATAAAAATTCACAGTACAAGTTACATGATGCTGACTCAGTCTGGGTTTTGTGCTTTCATTTATCAACTTCTTTTAACCACTGGGCCATCACTTCGTTACTTTTCTTTTGGTAAATGGAGCCTAAATGAATAAAGTGCAGAGCAATGAAGATCAATGTTAAGCAAAGGATTTTTACTTGGTCATTGACAACACGTATTGCAGTTTTCCATCATTATTTATAGATTATCTGATACTGCACTTGTGAAGTAAACTCTAACTGCAATTTGAATATTACGCTGGGACTGAATTTATTGTTAAACTGAAGGCATAATAGCTCTCAGCATTACGTACCTGCAAACACTGCAGCAACTTCAGAAGAAGGAAAGAATTGTGATTAAAAGCAAGTAGCAAAAGGTTGCCTGAAATATATGGTTTTGTTATAAGCTTCTCAGAAAAAGCATCTTGTCAACTGCCTCTCCACTGACATAAAAGTAATGGCAAGAAATTGGTGTTTTTGTGCGGTCGAGATTATGCCTTTCATTAACATTAAAGTCCTGTCCAATCTAATTTAATGTGACGATAAGGCTTGGTTTCCGCCAATCAAACTGGCATTAAAATTAATTACTGCCAATGACTTGAACTGAATTGACTTTATTATTCACATCCTTCATAGACATGAGGAGTAAAAATCTTTACATTATGTCTCCATCTAAATGTGCAATGTGCAATTATAGTAATTTATAATAAATATTATGTACAACAGGATAGTCAATATAACATAGAAATACAGTTGTGTCAGCATGAATTAAGCAGTCTAATAGCCTGGTGGAAGAAGCTGTCCCAGAGCCTGTTGGTCCTGACTTTTATGCTGTGGTACCGTTTCCTGGATGGTAGCAGATGGAACAGTTTGTGGTTGGGGTGAATCAGGTCTCCAATGATCCGTCGGACCCTTTTTACACACCTGTCCTTATAAATGGCCTGAATCATGGGAAGTTCACATGTACAGATGCGCTGGGCTGTCCACACCACTCTCTGCAGAGTCCTGCGATTGAGGGAAGCACAGTTCCCATACCAGGCAGTGATGCAGCCAGTCAGGATGCTCTCAGTTGTGCTCCTATAGAAAATTCTTAGAAGTCGGGGGCCCATACCAAACTTCTTCAACCGTCTAAGGTGAAAGAGGCACTGTTGTGCCTTTTTCATAGAAACATAGAAAATAGGTGCAGGAGTAGGCCATTCAGCCCTTCGAGCCTGCACCGCCATTCAGTATGATCATGGCTGATCATCAAACTCAGAACCTTGTACCTGCCTTCTCTCCATACCCCCTGATCCCTTTAGCCACAAGGGCCATATCTAACTCCCTCTTAAATATAGCCAATGAATTGGCCTCAACCGTTTCCAGTGGCAGAGAATTCCAAAGATTCACCACTCTCTGTGTGAAGAAGTTTTTCCTCATCATGATCCTAAAAGGCTTCCCCTTTATCCTCAAACTGTGACCCCTTGTTCTGGACTTCCCCAACATCGGGATCAATCTTCCTACATCTAGCCTGTCCAATTCCTTTAGAATCTTATATATTTCAATAAGATCCCCCCTCAATCTTCTAAATTCCAGAGAGTATAAGCTCAGTCAATCCAGTCTTTCATCATATGAAAGTCTTGCCATCCCAAGAACCGATCTGGTGAACCTTCTTTGTACTCCCTCTATGGCAAGAATGTCTTTCCTCAGATTAGGGGACCAAAACTGCACACAATACTCCAGGTGTGGTCTCACCAAGGCCTTGTAAAACTGCAGTAGTACCTCCCTGCTCCTGTATTCGAATCCTCTTGCTATGAATGCCAGCATACCATTCGCCTTTTTCACCGGCTGCTGTACCTGCATGCCCACTTTCAATGACTGGTGTACAACGACACCCAGGTCTCGTTGCACCTCCCCTTTTCCTAATTGGCCACCATTCAGATAATAATCTGTTTTCCTGTTCTTGCCACCAAAGTGGATAACCTCACATTTATCCGCATTAAATTGCATCTGCCATGAATTTGCCCACTCACCTAACCTATCCAAGTCACCCTGCATCCTCTTAGCATCCTCCTCATAGCTAACACTGCCGCCCAGCTTCGTGTCATCTGCAAACTTGGAGATGCTGCATTTAATTCCCTCGTCTAAGTCATTAATATATATTGTAAAAAGCTGGAGTCCCAGCACTGAGCCTTGCGGTACCCCACTAGTCATTGCCTACCATTCTGAAAAGGTCCCATTTATTCCCACTCTTTGCTTCCTGTCTGCCAACCAATTCTCTATCCACATCAATACCATACCCCCAATACCATGTGCTTTAAGTTTACACACTAATCTCCTGTGTGGGACCTTGTCAAAAGCCTTTTGAAAATCCAAATATACCACATCCACTGGTTCTCCCCTATCCACTCCACTAGTTACATCCTCAAAAAATTCTATGAGATTCGTCAGACATGATTTTCCTTTCACAAATCCATGCTGACTTTGTCCGATGATTTCACTGCTTTCCAAATGTGCGGTTATCACAATTTTGATACTGACTCTAGCATTTTCCCCACCACCGATGTTAGGCTAACCAGTCTATAATTCCCAAGTTTCTCACTTCCTCTTTTTTTAAAAAGCGAGGTTACATTAGCCACCCTCCAATCCTCAGGAAATAATCCAGAATCTAAAGAGTTTTGAAAAATTATCACTAATGCATCCACTATTTCTTGGGCCACTTCCTTAAGCACTCTGGGATGCAGACCATCTGGCCTTGGGGATTTATCTGCCCTTAATCCCTTCAATTTACCTAACATCACTTCCTTACTAACATGTATTTCCCTCAGTTCCTCCATCTCACTAGATTATTTATGTCCTCCTTAATGAAGACAGAACCAAGGTAGTTATTCAATTGGTCTGCCATGTCCTTGTTCCCCATAATCAATTCACCTGTTTCTGACTGTAAGGGACCTACATTTGTCTTAACCAATCTTCTTCTTTTCACATATCTATAAAAGCTTTTACAGTCAGTTTTTATGTTCCCTGCCAGCTTTCTCTCATAATCTTTTTTACCTTTCCTAATTAAGCCCTTTGTCCTCCTCTGCTGGACTCTGAGTTTCTCCCAGTCCTCAGGTGTGCCGTTATTTCTGGCTAATTTGTATGTTTCTTCTTTGGAATTGATACTGTTCCTAATTTCCCGTGTCAGCCACGGGTGCACTACCTTCCCTGGTTTATTCTTTTGCCAAAATGGGATGAACAATTGTTGTAGTTCATCCATGTGATCTTTAAATGCTTGCCATTGCATATCCACCATCAACCCTTTAAGTATCATTTGCCAGTCTATTTTAGCTAATTCACGTCTCATACCTTCAAAGTTACCCTTCTTTAAGTTCAGAACTTTTGTTTCTGAATTAACTGTATCACCCTCCATCTTAATGAAGAATTCCACCATATTATGGTCACTCTTACCCAAGGGGCCTCGCACAACAAGATTGCTAACTAACCCTTCCTCATTGCTCAATACCCAGTTTAGAATGGCCTGCTCTCTAGTTGGCTCCTCGACATGTTGGTTCAGAAAACCATCCCGCATACATTCCAAGAAATCCTCTTTCTCAGTACCATTACCAATTTGGTTCACCCAATCTGTATGTAGATTGAAGTCACCCATTATAACTGCTGTTCCTCTATTGCACGCATTTCTAATTTCCTGTTTAATGCCATCCCCAACCTCACTACTACTGTTAGGTAGCCTGTACACAACTCCCACCAGCGTTTTCTGCCCCTTAGTGTTATGCAGCTCTGCCCATATTGATTCCACATCCTCCTGGCTAATGTCCTTCCTTTCTATTGCGTTAATCTCCTCTCTAACCAGCAATGCCACCCCACCTCCTTTTCTTTCATGTCTATCCCTCCTGAATATTGAATATCCCTGAATGTTGAGCTCCCATCCTTGGTCACACTGGAGCCATGTCTCTGTGATCCCAACTATATCATATCCATTAATAACTATCTGCACATTCAATTCATCCACCTTTTTATGAATGCTCCTTGCATTGACACACAAAACCTTCAGGCTTGCTTTTACAACACTCTTAGCCCTTGTACAATTATGTTGAAAAGTGGCCCTTTTTGATTTTGCCCTGGATTTACTGGCCTGCCACTTTTACTTTTCACCTTACTACCTTTTGCTTCTACCCTCATTTTACACCCCTCTGTCTCTCTGCACTTGTTCCCATCCCCCTGCCACATTAGTTTAAATCCTCTCTGAACAACAGCAGCAAACGCTCCCCCTTGGACATTGGTTCCAGTCCAGCCCAGGTGCAGACCGTCCTGTTTGTACCGGTCCCACCTCCTCCAGAACTGGTTCCAATGCCCCAGAAATTTGAATCCCTCCCCCTTGGCCAGCCTCTCAAAGCAGTTCCTTATTACTGAAGTAAGTGCAACAGGATGCCAGTCGTACAGACATGTTACCTTGGTCTTTTTGGTACAGGGACAATGGTGGATGTTTTGAAGCAGGAGGGCACTCTACACTGGGAGAGGGAGAGATTAAAAATGTCTGCAAACACACCTGCCAGTTGTGCTGCACCCATCTTGAGTACCTGTCCTGGGACACTGTCCAGTCCTGCAGCCTTGCGACTGTCCGTCCGTTGGAAACAGCTGTGTGCTTCAGCCTCAGCGATGACCATGGTGCAAGTCGCATCATCTGCAGGTCTCTTCAGGGGCTCAGTATTCACATGAGGTTCCTCAGCGCCTCATGTGAAGTCAGATTCCTTTTTTTCCAGTTCTCTCAATTCACTCTTGTTTTTACCTTCATTCTCATTATTTTTCCTTTCAGTATTTGACTAGGCACTGATTTCTCACTCTCATTTACACTAATGTTGCTTGTCTTTCAGATGGCCTGGGCAAGGCATTCGGGCCGTGTTTCTCACTGATTTCACTGAGCCATCAGTGCTCCAGTTCAATTCCTCGCACAGAAAGTAGCTCTGGCACTCCCAATATTTTAAGATCACCTGAAAAGTTACTCGCTCCACTTGGCAATTGTGGAGCAAGATTGCTGAAACTCACGTGGCAGAGGATCCCCACCAGATGACGAAAAGAAAGGTGATGTCAATTTAAACTGTGGTACTGGGTAGGAATTGACTGGTGCCAGTGTATGTTGTGCAAGTAAGTGGTGAAAAGGCACTGCCCAGAGTAGCGATTGAAGGTCAAAGAAGCTCTCAGGAAGCTCGGTGTTTCAGAGGTATAATTGCCTGCGTTAGTGACTTGTGGCCTACTTCAGAACATGAGGCTAGTTGAGACCGACTGACAGAAAGGGAAAGGATAAGGCAAGGTTCCAGCTTCCCCATGGGGCAAATGGTGTTACCCGGTTCGGATATGGCCCAAGTGTGGAGTGAGAGACACTGAAGCAGTTCAATAGTTTACAGACTTTAAAGCGAACAGTGTTAAAGGGAAAATGAACAATAAACGCCAGGCCAAACAGGGCTGTTAACTAAAATTCTCAAATGGAAAATGAAGCCTACACCGTGGCTGAAAACAACATCTAAACATTAAACTAATACGCTAGTCTTCAGAGTCAGTTGACTCAACAGTCCAATTTCTCAGGGACGGCCAAATGTAAACAGGCAGCGAAGTGTTGCTGTGCTCTGTCCAAGTCTCAAGAAGCACGACGACAACAAGAATGGAGTTAAATACTATCACAATTAAATAATAATTAGCTGACACGTGCATATTCACGAGCGCATTTTCCATATCTACTGCGCTGCCAAATCCGTGGTTGTGACAGGGCCTCCCTCTTTTGGCGCAGCCCCTGAGGTGCCACAGACCTGTGTACGCTGGAAGTCCCGGATCAGCAACTTGTCCAAGATGTCCTTCGCTGGAATCCAAGTACATTCTTCTGGGCCATACCCTTCCCAGTCCACAAGGTACTGGACCTTACCACATACCCGGCAAGATGCCAGGAGGCACCACACAGTATAGACAGGGGAACCATCTACCAGGCGAGGAGGAGGGGAGGTGGGGTGACTGGGGCCAGGGGAGAGGTAGTAACCGGCTTGAGCTGGGAAACATGGAATACTGGGTGGATCTTCAGTGATGCTGGTAGATGCAATCTATAGGACATTTTGTTTGCAGCCTTTTCCACTACAAATGGTCCCACGAAGCGCTGTACCAATTTCCGGTTCACAACTTTCAGGGGAAGATCCCTTGATGCCTACCAGATCTCCTCTCCTGGCTTGAATGGCCTTACCTGTCGATGGAGCCGATCAGCCTGCCGGGAATGCTGTTTCTGGGCGTGCAGCAGAGAAGCCCTGGCTCGTCTCCAGGTGCACTTGTAGCGCTGGATCAGCTGTTCAGCTGCAGGAACTCCTACATCGATCTCCTGATCAGGGAAGAGTGGCGGCTGGAATACCTTCGGGCATTCAAAGGGAGACGTACCGGTGGAGGACAACTGGAGGTTATTGTTGGGCCGCCATCACCTCTGCCTCAATTCCCCAGATCACCAGAGCAGTGATGCACGAGTGAGGAAGAATGGGCTCTGGATCAGCATTGTCCTCAGATCCGTCGAACTACCAGGAGAAAGCACCAGCCTTTGTAGTCTAGCTGCCAGGACGACAAGTGAGGATGAAATTGAACCATGTGAAGAAGAGAGTTGAGTCTCCTGCATTCTGAATATAGGAGAGGTTCTTGTGATCTGTCCAGACCAAGAAATGATGCTCTGACCTCTCCAGCAAGTGTCGCCATTCCTCCACGACCTCCTTGACAGCCAAAAGCTCCTGGTTCCCAACATTGTAATTCCTCTTGATTGGAGTCAAGCGACGAGAAAGAAAGGCACAGGAGTGCAGCCAGCTATCCGCAGAGGAGTGCTGAGAGAGGACAGCTCCAATGCCTACATTGGATGCATCCACTTCGACAGTGAAAGGCTGAGATGGGTCTGGGTGTTGCAGCAGCGGGGCAGTGGTGAAATTTCACTTTAGCTCGGAAAATACTTGGTCGGCATTGTCCGTCCAATGGAATCCTGCCGAGGTCTTCTTGGTGAGTGCATTAACTGGAGCCGCGATAGAACCGAAATTCTGGATGAAGTGGCAATAAAGGTTCGCAAACCCCATGAAACACCATACCTGTTTGACTGTAGACAGTTTGGGCCACTCTGCAACTGCCTGAACTTTACCAGGGTCCATTTGAACACTGGATGGGGTAAGAATATAGCCCAAAAACAACACCTGGTCTTTATGGAATTCACACTTTTCAGGCTTTCCGTACCAATCATTTTCAAGAAGGCATCTGAGAACTCTCTGGACATGCTGGATGTGCTCCTGATGAGAGCGGGAATAGATAAAGATGTCATCTAAATACACAAACACAAACTGATTCAACATGTCCCTGAGCACATTGTTAACCAAGGCCTGGAATACAGCGGAGGCATTGGCCAGACCTAAAGGCATCACCAGGTATTCATACTGGCCATTAGAGGTGCTGAAAGCTGCTTTTCACTCATCCCCTTATCTTATGTGAATCAGATTTGAAGCATTGCTCAGATCAATTTTGGAAAATATGGTTGCTCTCTGGAGATGTTCAAACACAGATGCCAGCAAGGGAAGAGGGTAGCGGTTCTTCACAGTTATATTGTTCAGGGGCCGATAATCAATGCAGGGACGGAGTTTGCCATCTTTCTTACTCACAAAAAAGAAGCCCGCTCCTGCCAGCGAGGTTGACGGAGAGATAAACCCCATGCGCAATGCCTCCTTAATGTATTCCTCCATGGACACCATTTCAGGGTCGTCGTGGCTATTCCTCGAGGTCGAGGATGATGGTCTTTGTTCTGAAGAAGTGGCCCACAGAGCGAA